>NC_082347.1:31214868-31530060 GCF_027477595.1 Haemorhous mexicanus | reverse complement strand
TCATCAGTAAATTGATGATCCTCCTGGTTAAAAATTCCTCTAATGCTTCTAATTCCTTCTGCTATTCATCTCTGCTCACAGCCCTTTTTAGCTTAATTTCTGGACTTCTTGCTGTTCTTTAAAAGATGTACAGTATTCTATGGCCCAGAGCAGAATTTGGGATAACTCATGTGCCATGAGGAACCTGGGAAGAGTGAGCTTGCATCTCTGTGCTACAGTAAATGGACAGTCTAAAACTGAATTTCTTTAATGCAGAGCAACAGATAATTCAGTTCTAATTCAGAGAATCACCCCTGGGAAAATAGGTTCTAGCTTTTAAAATAACCTTTAAGTTTTGTTACCTTTTAGGTTGAAATCTGAATCACAGAGGTTAAGAGACAGAGAATCTTAGTATCTTTAAAATTAATCTAGTAGAAAAAACTTTTTCCCCTGCTCCCACTTGACCTCTCATGTTATTATCTATTATATTCTCCCCATCTTTTCTTGCCTCAAGCCTTCAGACCCACAGAAAAGAAAAGGGAATGGCAAGACTGCAGCTATTTATAATAATAATCCCTTCCCAGGTTCCAGTGCAGCAGTTTTAATCATAAGCTATTGTCAGGCATCAAGATCAAAAAGATTTGAGATTTGATTTGTTTGGATTATAAAGAAGCTCTGAATGCCAAAGTGTTGCTGCTTAAACTGCAAAGCACAGCCCCTGTGTGAAGTAGAATGAACTGGTATTGCCCTCTCTGATCCGATTTGTAGCCATCACAGCTCTTTAAAGTTATTTGATTTGACATCAATTAGGCAGTTTTCACAAGGGGAAAGTCTCTTTTTGCATTTAATCCAATATCAATGTCATTTTCCTCCTAAAATGTGACAAGGAGCAGACTGCTTCAGCGTGCTTTGCAACAGACACGAAGAACAGGATAAAGGAGGAAGAGAAAGGTTTCACAAAAAAGGAAAAAAAAATAGGAGTGGGAGGACTGAGAAAACATTTCAACCCCATATTCCCATTTTTGAGGACATGTATAAACAGAGAAACAGACAGAAACAGAGGGGGAGGGAGAGACACAGGAGAGCCCCTGCTCAGCAGGTGTATTTTGTCAGCACGCTGGCAAGTATTGCAGTCAGTGCAAGGATGCAGAGCGCTTCAGACCTGTGCATCCTTGGAGGACAGCATATCTGGGAACATGAGAAAAGCATTTGTAGAACCTGAATCCCAGCTTTGTCTCAGCTTCTAATATTTTGCCTAGGACTTTGCCCAGTGCTCAAGGATACACAGAGCTAATGCAGCAAACTGCTTGTAAATTGTTACATGTACAACAATCTGAACCAACACACCAAAGTAACATGCTCCCAAGAGAGAAGAGACTAGATGACTGCAAATTTCTAAAAACTAAAGCTATTCTAAGAAGCAGGAGTTGAAGATTGCCTGCTCTGCTGAGTGTCATGAGGTATCACA
Organism: Haemorhous mexicanus; assembly: GCF_027477595.1. NCBI lineage: Eukaryota > Metazoa > Chordata > Aves > Passeriformes > Fringillidae > Haemorhous > Haemorhous mexicanus. The sequence continues at coordinate 31,528,613 of NC_082347.1, read as the reverse complement.
ACTGTTGTATTCCCATTTTTTAGCTGGATGCAGCAACAAGGTGGACACTGGGTGTAGCAATGGAGGGAGAGTATAAAAGTGTTTCTCTGTACTTGGAGGGGCTGAGGAATTTTGATGGATCAAACAGAAAGCCCAAACCCACAAAAACACAAAACAAAAGCCAAAAAAATTTTGGGCTTGAAAAATTGGGAGCTGAGACAATTACTAGTCCATATTAGGAGATGCAAACAGGAGGACCTGAAGGGAGTGGCAAAATATGAGCAAAACAAAAGTGTAAATGAATTCTTTGTGAAAGCTGGTATATTCAGATAATGGTTATGCAGAATTTCAGAGTAGCCTTTTATTCCTCCCAAAAGTCTTCCCAGAGATATAGGGAAAAGCTGCCTCTAGAACATCTATCATCATGATTTTTATCTCCATGCCCACACAGCTGCAGTATTTCTGGACTGTACACACAAGACCAGAGGGTAACAGTGCTCCATAATTTAGATCCCTCCTCAGGGTCCTGAGTGTTATTGATTGCTTCCTTACCTCTTTGCCAATAGCTTGTAATGCAAAAATCAGCTCTAGGTAAACCCTTTTCTGCAATCTCCTGAGAAAATAGACAGACTTGCCACTCTATGACAGCTTTTTTTAGAAATGTCACACATAAACTTAAACTAGGACACCACAGTGGGTCAGGAGGGCTTTGTTGCTGATTTTTGGGGAAAGAAAAGTGAGGATATCAGTTAGAAGCAGAGGCATTTTCTCAAGCCAGGGTGGTGTCAACCTTCAAATGAACTATTACTGGTGAATCTTTAAAGTGTATCCTATCAAACCCACCTTGTTATTTGTGGCAGTTCAAAAATTCCCAGATTACCTAAATATTTATTGCCTTTTGGGACATTTTGACACTGCAAACCACCGTGCAAGATTCAGATCTCATCTATAAATTCATAGTTAAGCAGTGTAACACTTGTCTGTCAGGAGAAGGCAATGGCCAAATTCCGAGCGGTGCAAAAGTTTCTGGACAAGGATTCCACTCTACATTTTTGGTCATAGCTCTGTCCCTAAGTGACACATAGAGTCACAAGAATAATCTCCATTTTATCCACAACAAATGAGCTGCAATATAAAATGAAATTCCCATAACTGTGATTCAACAGAAGGACAAAGATATTTGTTCATTTGTCCAGTGGGTACAGGCAGCTTCCCAGCCATGCTGATCAGGGCCGTAGCAGCAAGGCTGCTTGTTGGTGATAAAATCATGGTCCATAGAAAATCTGCTTGAAAATAAGCCTAGATCTTTTGGGGGGGTTGGCCCACCCCATATACAGGCCAATCTTCTCCTCAGTCAATCAACATGTTAATATTGTGTGCAAGGCAATTTGTCAGGAGGCCACATGTCAAATGATAGGCAAGTAAAAAATGGCCAGGGTCAGGTCTATTTCCACAATCACTTCCTAGGCACGACAGGTGGGGCCTTGAGATGGCAACTGAAGGCTGTAGTAAGGGAGGGAGAAGTTGTGTTTGATTTTCCATTTTTTATAAGTCTCTCTCTCACAGGAACACCTCAGACTTGTCCTACTTTCCTTGCTTGTTGCAGCAGGGAATGAAAGGTGTGGCAGAAATATGTCCCTGTGCTCTGTCCCTGAGCTCTTGCTGATCTCTGAAAACTGCTTTTACCAGAGCTACCACTTCTGCCATGAACCTGGGTCAAGGATGTTTTCCAGTCCAGCAGTTTAGTTCTGAAAGGTCTCAGTGCTGAGGACTTGCTGGAACAATCCCCTTTTCCAGGTTGTGCTTGGAAACCTGCAACAGATATATTTTAGTTTCTGAAATTCAGTTGAAGTGGGGTGTGTTTGTTTTGCAGAAGAGGCAATAGAGTTGTTAATTTGGGCTTGTAATTATTCACAATTAGCACATTATTCCTTCTTCCCCACCACCCCCCCACCCCCACTTATTTAGTTATCAGATCCAATTACAAACCCAAATTACCAACCCTAATTTTTACTAACAGTTCTTCAGACATGAATAGCAATGAAACTGAAGCAGCAGAAGGGTGAGGGAAGACTGGATAACCTAGCAGGAGTTAAATCAATATCTGATAAATTCTTTATCTAATAGTCCATACTAAGCCTTATCCTGCATGGACAAACCCACAGCATTAGCAGATTAAAACCTGTGGAGTCCAAAGGAATCTGCAATCTCAGCTCTGACTGGAGGCCATCATAACAGTGCTGAAATCAGTGGCAACTGCAAGTCCCCTCTTCCAGCACCACCTCCTCCTAGTGCTTAAAGTCCATTTGTGCAAAACACAAAAAGTGGTAAACTGGTAAAACACCAGTTCAGCTGCCTTGGTGTAACCAGTCTGGTGAATCATGTTGTTCTCTCATCACTCACTCAAGGAACTGATCTAGATTAAAAACAAACCTTATTAGAAGGGGTAAGGGAAGGAATGGTTATTTTAAACCAGCTCAGTTCTGTGATTGATTTAGCCCCTAAAGGACTGTGGTGAAGAGAACCATGTGGGATCACAAATGCATGGCCAAGGGTGGCAAAGAAGTGACAAGATAATGGGGAGGAGCCCAGCTGCAACCAGAACAACTGCTCAAAGAAATGCTGTTGTAACCACAGACTCTGGAGGGACGGACACAAAGACAAGAGGTTTTGAGCTCTCACCTCATAAAACACCTGGCAGAAACAGATTTTACTTTAGTGCATTTACACCACTGACCAAACAAAGCAAAAAATCAGTCAGTTTAGACTGATGAAAAGGTTTCTGTGTCTTTAATTGGAATAACTTCTCTAAAGAATAACCATTAATTTTTTAAAAAAGAAGTTTGATTTCTGGAATTATTGTAAAGATTTATTAGCAAAATTTCTAACATTTCTGTTTTCAGAAAAAGAAATGGAACCTCTGCAAAAGCTTTGACTTAGCACAGCAGGACCCTCTTATTTTCACTTTTGGCTTTTTTGATGGTAATTATTCACCCAAGCCCCCCTAAACTTCTGAATTCATTCCATCTCTAGCTGCTCATCTGGAAAGGTTTCTCCCAGCTCAAGATATAACATAATGAAGGACTGTGAATAAGAGTTGCTTCAACTAAGAAATAAAATACAGGGTATAAACCCCAATCAAAACTGTGTATGAAGGTGGAAAAAATAGGAAAATGTGGAAGTCCTAGATGATGAAAAGCTTTTCTCTGATTAATCCAGGGGTAAGTTTGTCATTCCTGGGACACAACTAGAACAGTTAAAGCCTGTATCTTGTGTTTGCAGGCTTTGCATGTTTTGTTTATAATGAAGATAACTTGTCTTGCAATCCAAGTTAACCCACTTCCATACCCACACCCTGAGCCACTGCTCAAGCTTATGTAGGACTCCAGGGAGACTGTCAGTAGTCAAATCCAGATCTCTTGAGTCTCATTTCCATGTGGTTCTGCAAGACTATCCTTTTTTGCAAATAACCTGGTTATTTTAATAGGCTTTTAAAAATAGAGAACTGCGAGAAAATTCGGGCAGAAATCATAAAACTTATGAGTATGACAGCAATAGCATTAGCATGATACAGGTTTACAAGGCAAAAATACTGTCCCATCATCAGGATGAATTTCTGAGACTTGAGCTTCATTTTTCCCACCCAGGAACCATTTAGCAGTACCCAAGCATAAAAAGAAGACACCCTAAAACCTAACTTTTTTTTTTTCTTGTTCTGTTTGGACTAATATATTGATACCTCTCAATAAACTCTAGTCTATTCCATTTTTAAGTTGGAGTTTTCTTGGTGCTCAATAATGTACCTGATTTGCCATATCTGTCAAAAAGCAGAGCTGCTAAACAAAGAAATCCAGGCTTGACTTGTTCATTAAACTCTCCCTGTTTTCATATCATCCTTTACCAAGTGGTGCTCCCAGAGTCTGGGAATCCTTTGTGCTATCCCTTTTTTTTTTTTTCTATGTTTCCCCACTGTGATACCAGAAGGCTATTCCTAGGATGTCTGTGTGATAATTTATAACACATCACCTCATTCCAGGTCTTGGTCCTAATCCAGGGTCTACAAAGGTTTTTCCTCTAACTCAAACCCAGCCTTGACAAAGTAAATAAGGCAGGGTGGCTGGCATTGGTTTCCTGAGAAACAAGCAGAGGCAGAGGAGAGCTCAGTGTGGGCATTTTTTGTGGACACAATGATGAGAAGAGACTGGACATCAGTCCACTCATTGTTCCCCTGTTTTCACACCCCCAAACTTGAGCTCTTTAAGCCTTTCTCTTCCCAGTGAAATGAGGACAGGCTTTCCCAGGATGCAGCTGACATGAGAAGAGCTGTGACCCTGGCAGTCAGTTAAGGATGCAAATAAGACTTTTTTTGGGATGTGTCTGACATGACTCCTGTTCAGCAAGTTTTGGCTCATGTAAAAACACATCCACTTCAGCCTTCTCCCTGCCCTACCCAATCTTATTTGAACAGCAACCTCAGTCTAATGAGAAAAAGGCTTATTAGCTGTTGTTTCTTACATGTAACCCGTGTCCAGGAAATAATATTGAAGATTGTGAGATACTGAGGTGTTCTGTCAATATTTGCATTTTATAATTGTTTCTCCAAAGAGCTGAGCAGGCAGGACTTCCCTATGGGGCTGTGGTCACCTACCCTGTGACTTGAGGGAAAAGACAGAATATTAATAAGGTTCATCTCAGTTCCCTCAGCAGATCATTTACTCTCTCCCTGTTCATTACTCATTTATAAATAAAATCTCAGATAGAGTGATTGGAAGGAGCTGGAGGCCAGGGAGAAAGGAGGGGAAGTTTGCACACCAGCACACCAGACTGGGAGCAAAATGCTCTCTGAAAACTTGTGTCTGTTTGCAAATGCGATAGACCTGTCCCTCAAAGCCAGAGGACTCCAGCTTTATATCACTATAATCAAAAGCAGACTCCAGACCATAATCCTTTGAAATTCAGACTGAGCTGTGCAGTCTGCAGGAGCTGAGGGACTGGGGGAAGAGAGCGAAAAAATGCCCTTTTCTACCCTAGATCAACTCTTGATGATAATGGGGATCATGGAGATGTACAACCTGATCTCCCTAATGGGGCTAGAACAGCTCTGTCTTACTTTACAGGGCAAAGATAAAAAGCACAGAGAAACACTGGAGGAACTGAGAAATGCCTGGGAATTGTATTTCAGTAGAAAGCAATTCAGGTAGCATCTTAAAAAGCTACCACTCAACTGTTGGCCAGATTGCTAATCCATCACAGACAAAAAAAATACATCAGATTCACTTAAAATGGATTCTTGACCACTTTCCCCAGCAATGGACCAGAAACATGCAAATGTCCCAGTGCTGAGCTGAGCAGTCCTTACTCACTGTAGTGTAGAATTTGGAGACAGTTGCCGCTTGAACCCTCATGTATCAGAGATGACTTTTGTCTCTCAGGAGCTTTGCTGGTCTCTGTTAGGCAAGAGTTTTGTTTAGTCCATGTGGCAGAAATGTGTTACACGGGTCAGAAGTGGCCTGAGTGCAATGCTTAAGGCTCTGTCTATAAGTGAGTTTTAATGAGATGGTGTGTTCTGCTACATCAATGTATAGTTCTGCTTTTGGCAGCAGCACAAAGCATCTCAAGTACCACGAGTTTGGAAGGATCACCATAACTCAAGTGAAGTGCATTGTCCTTAGAAAATAATTTCAGAGATACAGCTCTCACAGCTAGGGAAAAAAAAAGGCAAAGGTATTTTATTGCAGCTGAGGAAGCTGAAGCACAGAAAGATGGAGTGGGCAGCATCAGATACTCAAAAAAAAAGACTAAAGTCTTTTCAGGTGCCAAAATTGCAAGGGATTCATTAACATACACCTCATGAAATCCCCAGAGTTTTCATACTGGGGTCAAAGTGTCAAACCTCTTGCTTGTGCCTCTATCTGGCCATCTGTATGCCCATCGATCCACTTTTCTAAAATTTTCTAAAGTTTGCTTCTAAAATTATTTTGAAGTGTTCAAACTTAAAAACACTCCTGTATGAAGGTGGTGATCCCAAAGCCACTGCAGCCAAGATAAGCAGCTGTGAATGCCAGCCACATCAAAGCAATGTGGATTTGGGCCCACAGGAACTTGTTCTGTGCATGTAAGTATGATCTCTAACAGAGGAAAGAGGATCAGAGTGCATGTGAGCATGATCTCTAACAGAGGAAAGAGGAGCCCAGAGTTCAAGGATTCACACAGCTTAGTGGGAACAACACCCACACCTGAAACTGACCCATATGGTGGATTATTAAATGGTGTGAAGAGCAGGTTTGGGGATGATGCAGGTTAAACACACCACCTGGCTGCATAAATGAAAGGACAGGAGGGATTTGCTTGTGGAGACAGTGCTATGCATACACAGAAAAGGACCAGGAGTAATTCAGTAGCTTACAGCATTGTTTGCCTTTGGGATGTGGATTTAAATTCATTCCTCCAAGCTACTCTTAAAATTCAGACATAGCTAGAAGTCACAAACACTTGAATCTGTTTGCATGGGATTTTAATTCTGGGGAGCTGTGCACTTGTAAGGAGCAGAGAAGGCAGGCCTGGCCACCTCCTGAAGCTGCTCAGTGAAAGCCACACACACCAGCTGTGCCCACCCTCTCCAACAACACAGGTTTAAATAACTCCACATTAAAAGCCCATCTAAGCACTGTTTTGCTCTCTGGCTCATTATGCTGTGAACCCTTTGCTCATGTATAGCATTGAGAGCATGAATTTGTTGGCTAAAAGCAAAGGCCCCCAGTTTTTCTGCATCATGATAAGGTGATCCTGCAAGCAGCTCTGCATTTGTCAATGGGTGTCTGATACTTAGGTCACAGACTCACTCTAAACACCATGTCCTACTTGGCAAGCAAAGTGTGACCACTTCTGTCCCTAAACGTCTCCTTCCAAGGAGCTTTAAAGTTGTCTTCCTTCTTATTTATGTCACACAGTGATTTGGTGATGAGATGGATATGAATAGATGATACATTTTGCAACTTCTCAGTTGTTAAAACATCTTCCCTCCATTTTAAAGTGTACTAGATGGGGCATGGAAGACAACAGGTCTTTTAAGTAACTTACACTAGTAATAAGGAAAATTCAAGGTCAAATTCCTTAAAAAGACTGTACTATCTTTGGAGCAAGACCAATCACTTACTACTAGCATAATAATTATTATTATTTTTGCAATGAGGCCTTAGCTTTGCTTGAGCTTCTTCTGCCTACCTGGATAATTCATTTTGTTATTTCTTTTGTTGTGAAAGAGAATGCAGGAGTCTTGGTAAGGGACTAAATCTGCACCATAAGGTTTCATCCCATCAGCTGAGCGCCTCCAACGTTAGAATTTAAAGATCCTCTAGAAGAATATAAGAGCAGGGCAAGCAAGTAGCAGTACTTCCTTCCTTAATACACTCTCCCAGACTGCACTAAACCTTGCTTCTTAAGGCAAGAATGTCCTTTTTGTAGTTCACAGTTCCCATGGATTTCTTCCACGATGCTGTTTGATTCTGTGGGAGTCCCTGGCTTTCACACTGCTTTCCCTGTTTCCACTTTTGCTCTGACAGAAAGATTGCATACTTGCACCTTTTCAGCTGCGGTGCCTTCAGATCCAATGCAGCCTTTTCTTTGCACATGTAGAAAGAAGATAGGAAATTTCACTGGGAAACAACAAAAAAGTTCCCTTTCCTCTACCCAGGACAGTGTTCTAACACTACCCAGGCTGCCTCGAGGTGTGTGAAACACACTCCCACCATCCTAGTAGGAAAACAGCAATTTGGCAGGGTGCAGCATGGCCCTCTCCCATCAGGCCTTTTGAGCTGAAAGCTGGGGCTTAGGAGCAGGCTCAGGGCAGTCCTCAGCTGTGTGTATCAGCATTCAGCTGAGCTGGTGCCCTCTGTAAACACGCAGCCAGGAGGCAATCTGCATCAACTGCTGGAGATGGCAATGCTCCCTCCCTTCTCAGGGCTTTGCCCTCGGGAGCTGGAGGACCTTTGCACCATGGTCTCCTTCATCGGAGAATGGCCACAATAACTGTGATATCATCTTGAGAGGAAAGCTGATGCTAAAGTCTTTATAAAGAATTGGCTGGGTGAAAGTATGGGTGTTAAAGTCTTTGAAATGGGTCTTAATGTCTCTGCTAACTCTGGGCATCAGGTTTGTTGCAGAGTGCAGAGAGCTTGGCTCCTGACAAGTGTCTGCACAAGCCTCAACTTCTGAAGTTTGGGGTAAAACGGCTCAAAGGGTAGGTGCTTTGTGAAGGCTCGACCTTCATAATACCTTAGCCAACAGAAAAAGGAAGAGGGCAGCCTGCAGCTGGGAGTTTAGGGCAAAAGAAACCTGTGTCCTCTGAAACCTTGAGTGAGAAAACTCTGTGGCCATGTGCCCCAGTGGCCTCTCTCCCTTTATTCAAATAAAATTGCAGGACTCCTCTTTCTCCTTTTTGGACATAAACCTCTGATGTTTGTGGATTGTCCTAACAAAATCTTATAGAGACCCTGCTCAGGTCTTTAAACACACTCGGTTCTCTGCCTTGGAGTGTAAGACCTGAGCTGCCTCCAGATGTTTTATAGCTGTGTTTTCTGCAGCAGTGCAGCTGGACACTTGGATCTAGTGGGTTTTTTAATGAGCCACCACAGTATTTGATTCACAGGCTGTGGAAGCTGCTGGTGGAGAAACAGTTCTTGTCTGGGAGTGAGAGAGGGCTGGTGGTAGACTGGAGTATGGGAATGGGTTTCACTGCTGAGATTCCAGAGGAAGTTTTCTTCACAGCCAAGCACCCCCTGCAGAAAGGTTGATTGGTGACTGGGTTAGATATGCAACATACCCCAACAAAAGAATTATCAAGAACCTTTCATCAAACACACTCAGATGTACATCTCAAAAACATATTTGTAGCAGTTTATCACAGGTTTTCCCATATATTGTCTTCTTTTCTAACTTTCTAATTTGAGAGCTAAACTAAACTGAAACATTATACAATCCTAATAACAGATATTTTTTGTGTGTCATACCCACATGATTCTTCTTTCTGGCATCTTGTTGTACAATACTGAATGAGTTGAATCCAGGAGACCACTCACTGTTGGATTGTGTTTCTTCAAACAATTTTTGCAGACTGATTTAGTTATTGTTAAACATGAACCCAAGGTTCCATTCATCTCCCTGTTCAGCAGCAAACCACTTTATGACAACAAAATATTTGTCTAATGTCCCCAAGGTGTGAATTTTTAGCTCTAAGATGAGGATCATGAGAGTCTCTTTGTGCCTTTTTCTGCCTTGTCAGTTTGAACAGTATGGTGTTTGAGATAGGGATTTTCTTTTACTGTGTGTACACATTGGGACTGTACAGTGACACCAGTTGTTCTAAAACATAAATATTATAGCAAGGATTAACAGCTAATACCATTACATATAATTACATATTCCTTCCTAAAGGAAAAGCACTCCAGAGTATTTCAGGATTCATGGTACAGCTGAATGTGAGGCATTGCTTCTTTCTCAAGAATACTGAAAAGAAAATGAGTTTATTTCAAACTTCATTTTTAAACTGAGGTCACAATTTTCTGGTACAATCTGTTTGTGGGAAGTGATAATGGCTCAGACAGAGAGTCCTGATAAAAGTGACTCTGCCCATCATCTGTTTCTGGTCACTTCTAGACAGAGGTTTAGATGCACAGAAAAGGTTGGAGCCAAGACTTGTATGAAGGCAAGATTCCTATATCTCATTCTTCCCCATGAACTTCAGAAGGGTTCAAAACAAATCCAGTAAAAAAAACCCGAAAAAAACCAAAACCAAAACCACAGCAACAAAGACAGGACTAGTTGGCATGTGGTAAAAAGAGAAGAATGAGAATAAGAATAAGAAGAATAAGAATAAGAATAAGAATAAGAATGAATAAGAATGTGTGGAAAGGGAATAAACTGCCTGAAATACGGCTGCTCTGCATTCTTGTGTTATAATTGAAGAATTAGAAATTACATAGTAAAGGAGGTGAAGTTTGTGTTCACAGTAGTGTACAGAAATTTCAGCTAATTAGCTATGTCTGGGCATCCCATTAATTTTAGACAGTCTCTCCTAGCAATGTAGTTCAAAGGCTACAGATGGGACATGGAAAAGAAGGAGATTTTGCAGCTGTATGAACAGAAAAAGCTACTTCCTAATTTCCTGTGAGCTGAGCTGATACTTGTGCATTCTTCTCCACTCTCACAGGTGCTAAAGTAGCAAAATCTGGCAGCAAAACAGAGAAACAGCTGGACAACAGACTGAGTTCAAGGAATGGCGCAAAGCATAGCTAAGACTAATAGAGTCTGGTGAAGCAAGGAGAAGTTAGCAAAAACTAAACCAGGCAATAGTTTAGACCAGCTTAAATCAGGTCTTGTTATTCAGAAAAACTTACAAAATAAGATATGATAAAAGGTTACTTTAGAAATGGCTAAGCAGTAGTTTACACAAAGGAAAGGACGGTTAATCATTGTCAGTAAAGCTGAAATTTAGGAGTAAGTTATTGTTAATTCATTTATTTCCTTGTCAGGTTTTTATTAATTTTTCCTTCTCTTAGAATTACTGTTTTCTTACTGTTCAGACCATGTATTTGTGAGCAAGCAAATTACCTAAGCATCAACTATTATAGCATAACTTCCCCAGGCTTCTCAGGGTAGGCAAACCCAAACCCCCTTCCCAAAGCAGAGTCAGCTGGAGCAGCTTACCCAGGACCTGCCCATCACCAGGGATGGAGCCTCTGCAGCCTCTCAGGACAACCTGTTCCAATGTTGACCACCCTCACAGTGTCCTTGCAGAAGTTACCTTGCAGTAGAAGAATTTAGGACTGCCCATCACTTGAGTTTTCTCATGAAAAATTGCCTTCATATTCTTCAAGTGTCCTCCATCACATGATACAATGATGGAGAAGAAAATTTTCTTCCAAGTTCCTAATTGACACCTGATGTTTCAAATATTTAAACCTTCAAGCTGATCTCTTCTGACTGAGATCAGTGGTCTTTCAAGAGAAGAAGGAGGTAGATTGTTACCTAGGCAGGTTATTCTCTGCCCACCCATAAGTGCTCAATCTATCCTTCAGCATAGATCACATTAATGAAACTCTTGATATTTAGAGCACCTCATTATCCATCTTCTCTTTTTTTCTTTCCACTAATTGATTTAAAAAAACTCCTTGGTTACTTTCTTTCTTTTGGTTAGACTAATTATCAACAGTACATAACCATAATTACAGAAAATTACTTCATTGTGGATCAGTTGGATTCATTCCTGAAAATGCTATGTAGAGTCCCAGGTTAAAAACAATTCTCTCTGTACTTACAGACTACACTGAGCCCCATCAGAATATGTCTGGGGAGTAAAAGTGCTTTATTAAGGAACCAAGAGCTGATTAGGCATTGAATTTTTCAGAGTAGAGCCAAGAGCCTGAACTCCACTTTTATATTGCTCCGCATGCTCAACTGTTTCCTTTCTGACTGATTCTCCAGATTCAGGAGTACTTATTCAGGCTGGCTTGAATATAAAACATATGACATTTCATTGATAATACTAATTGATAGCTAATTACCCAGCACAAAATGTATGCTTAGACCAACATATCTTCTACAAAGGCATCCATGATGAGAAGGCATCTACAACAGTGAATCTACATGTTCCTTCCTAATGTGGTCCTCTAATACTCCATCATACTCCTAGTACTTTTACCTTTTCTTCCAAATTTTAATTTTTCCTGGTCTTTTTATTCTTAAGATTATGCACAATGATTTTGGAAGTTGGAATTTTGATCCATTGCTGTTAGGTAAGATCAAGCATTGGCTTTCATTTGTAATACAGTCTTTTCTGATAGATCTACAAACTATATCCTGCAGCTTCTCCTCTGAGGATTTCTTATGGTGTGAGTTGTTTGATTACTAAAATGCATTGTTCTTGATCTTGCTTCTACTCCTAGACCTGTCTTGCTTCCAATAGCCTGGGTCTCTCTGCTGGGTTATCACTTGCATGAGTGAAATGTGTTCAGCTTCAAGCTATACATCTAAGATGACCTGAACCAGGGATTTAAGAAAGGCAGAGCCACTGTTTGTAAAAAAAAAAAAATAAAAATGCAAACACCTCTTCTCTAATAATACCTAAAGAAAGTGATCTTAATGCCTCAGTTAACTCATCTTGACTATTAATGTCTTGACTTCCCTGCTGTAAAGAGGTACCTCAAAAGGAAGATACCTAGATCCCTGTAAATCACTGCTAACCAATTACTTGAAAGACCCAGCCATCATTTCCCTCTGCTGCTGAATGAGTTTTCTCACACTGTCTTTAACCATTTATTCCACAATCTCTCTGAGCAAAACATTTATCCTACCATCTCTTCTCCTAGAGATTAAACACTTGCAGTCTTCAAAATCACTAAGAAGGAGAGGTTTTGTTATTATTTTTTTGTTTGGTTTTGTTTTGGAAATGAAGATTTATTGTCTATCTATTATAATCAGTTGGTTCTTAAATCACTGTCACCAAGGACTGGAACTGTCATGTAACTGTCTGGGTGTAAGAGATGTATATGTTCCACTCATCATTCATTGCTGATTTAGACTTTTTTGTTCTCTGACTGGGGGACAAACTCATTTCCAAATAAGAGAATAAGGAGTATTGAGGAAGGCCTTTCAAGCAGAAGCTCTTTTGTCTTGCACATACCCTGCTCTTGTCTAGGGAAGTGTGCTGCTACAGAAAACTCTTATCTCAATGTTTTCAGGAAAGTGATGAGGAGTAACAAGGGTGAAACTGGAGATAGACATCCTGATTTAGCTGAGAAAAACTTGCTACTTGCTGCAGAAAAGATTTTACTCATGTTCTTGGGATAATATTGGAAATACACTTTGGCTCCAGCTTTTTCTAGAACAAAACTTTTTTTTTTTGTCTCTCACTTTATTCTGACTCTTGGAATCACATCACAATAACAAAAGACAGAGACTGTGATTCAGACCTTATGTTGAACCACAGGACTTATTGCAAGGTCGTCCCCTTATCACACTGCCCAGGGACACCCTCCTTCTTTTCCTTTTCATTTGGCAACCCTGAAAGTGGGACTGCATTCTTCACAGCACAGTGACAGTTCCTCAGTGGTTTTATGCACAAATGCCATAGCAGAGATTATACTGAGTTCACCCTGCACCTGCACATTCCCCAAATGAAGAAAGGTGCCTGACTGAGGAGACAAGAATGCAGTTGGTTTCACTGAGATGGACTCACAGAGTTTGCTCTCTTTCTGTTGGCTTGCCCACTTCCTGTCACCCAGAACTGTCATTTGCAAGTGTCCCTTGTGATGAAGAGCAAATGGTGTCACCTCTGCCTCTGTGACAGATAAGCCACTCACTGTTTACAGAATAGCATTATTGTAAACTAGCAGAAAAGCAATATTCCTAAGGCTAAAATATCCATCATGTAATGGAATAAAGAACTTCAAAAGAAAAGAAAAAAATGAAAGCTTTAACATACTTTTACTGATTGCCTGTAAAGGTCTTCAGGTGACTGGGCAGTCAAAAGGAGAAATCCATTCTATCCCTTGCCTTTCCGTAATATTAGGTGAAAGTTGGACCTAATGAATGAACAACACTTAAACTCTCAAGGCTTTCCTCCTTGGGGTGGAAATGGAGGTTAAGAGGATAAATGTCAAGAGCAGTGGTCTCATGGGGCAGCCAAACAGCCCAAGCCAGGACACACTCTCTATATGGAGGAAGGTATCTCAGAAAAATCAAACCCCTTTACACAACCCAACAAAAAGAGCTGTTCTTTGTGTACAAACAGCCACACTGTGCTCAGTAAAGAATTCACTTTAAGACAAGGATAAGGTGAGAAGAAATGTCTGTTCATGAAGTTTGAGTGAAAATTGTTCTGTCAGGTGAATTTTCAAGTAAGTAATTAATGTCATTATATGAGAAAATGCACGATACTCATCTGCATACATCATCTATTTGCAGAAGCAGTAAGGATCCAATATCCTGACTACATTGTACCTACCACAAGGATTTAAAATGCTCTTTTACTTCTAGTCTGATCTTTGTTTACATTTTTTCACCCATCAATACTACAAATTGCATTGAGGACTGCAGCTGATCATCTTTGCATTTCAATGAAAAACTTCAAGAACTTCTCTGACCATAATGTCATCTCTCAAAACAGGAACTTCTCTAACCATAATGTCACCTCTCTTCTACAGCTTTCTGAGTTGAAGACAAGTCATATGTAATTACATCTGTTCCTAAAAGGTCATGAGAAATGTGTATTTAATAACTAAGATGACTTTTGTATCTTCTTTTAGGAGAGCACTCTGACTGTGTGGAATGGAGGTCTTCTCCATGTTGGATAACATTTCCTGCACTGTGCCTGTACTGGACTGCAAAAGAAGGAAAGTCTTCAGGGCAAGAGATTGTTTTCTTGAAGCTAAAGGTATTACAGCTTTTAAACCATGAAAAGGAAAAAAATTAGCATTTTCTTACAATTTTGCTGAAAAATCTTCTCCAGTTTAAGACAGAGTTTCTGGAGACTGGAAAAATCTGAAACAATTCTTGAAGACAGGATTGGCATGGTCTGATAGTGGCAGTGGTAATATCAGAGCCAACAGTGAAAAGCACTTTTCTTTTGGGTGCCAGGAATCTTTAAAACTTCAGAGAGCTGGGGGTGGACAAGGTGTCTCTTCCCCTCCTCCACCACACTAACATTCTACTCTCCAGCTGCCCTGATGTCTCTGGGGAGCCAAGAATGGAAAAGTCTTAATGGGCTTCTCCTGCTATTGGAGACGTTGAGCAGGATTTACATTACCCCTGAAGTGTTTGAAAAATTTACTGTTATAGTAGCTTGATCCTTTGCTCCTTTCAAAGCAAAAGGAGAGGATCACTCAGGGGAGGATTTGATCTGGGAGTGAGCTCCCGGTATCCCAGAGCACAGCTTCATGGGCTAAGAAGAGGAGGAGGAGGAGGCAGAGGTTCCTGAGCCAGTTCCTCTGAGCTGGGGTGCTTTCCTAGTTCAGCAGGCACCAAAACAGAGAAAGCCATCTGGGGGTCCTTTGTGGTGCTTGGCCTGAGGATAAAAGTGCTGCTGGCTGAATGCCCTCAGTCACACACTGATGCAGACACTGCTTCCTTGCCACAGCCACCCAACACATCTACACCCTGCACAGCCCTGAGCAGAGCTGGGTGTGCCCTCAGATTGGCTTTATGCTCAAACAGAAAGTAGAATCAACACAACACACCTAAAGCTTCCTGATCCCTGAAGGGAAAGATGCTGCAGATCACCTCAGCCACATTCCTGATGCTAGGTCCAGCCCTCCCCAGGACCCCAAAGCTCAGACTGGGCTGAACAGATGTTTGTATCTGCTGCTAAAGCTACACCAGCAGCAGGCATTTCTGTAGGACAAACAAATCCTTCCTTCACTTCAGCAGCAGGACCACTAACCTTTCTGTACTGCCTGTTTGCTCCTTCCACAAAGCAGGCATGCCTTCTGCAACCCTGACCTTTCCTCAATGTCTCTCTATTTGTTGCTTCTGTCCTTTTTAAAAAGCCTCTTATTGATGTTTTTAAACTGATGGGGAAACATAAACAAGTAATAAAGAAAGGTTAACAGCACTGGATCGATACTACAGAGAGAGGCATTGGGGAGATGGAATTGAGGAGGTTTACTCTGAAGGAAAGTGAAAGGCCAAATTTAATCACAGAACTATTAGTAATTAAATTACTAATAGTAATCTTGGGTTGCTGTTATTGTTTTTTGCTTGGTTTTTTTAAAATGAGAATGAATGAATGCACAAACTGGTATTAAGGTTTCAGAGAAAGCAAACAAATTAGTAGAAATTATGAGGAAGAGCTTTTTCATATTGCTGTGAACAGAAAAATCTATTCCAGATTATTGTGGTCTTTTTCTGACAGCAAAGGAAAGGAAAATACAGTTGGTGTTAGACTGGAAAGTTCTGAAAACATAGACTTAGATCTGCTGCCAAGCACAGGAATGTGGAAATATGGATGCCACTGGAAATTTCTGCTATCACAGAATCACAGAATGGTTGTGGTTGGGAGGGACCTCTGGAGATCATCTAGTCCAACTTCCCTGCTAAAGCAGACTTCCCCAGGGCAGACTGAACAGGATTGTGTCCAGGACAGTGCTGAATGATGCTAGAGAAAAATATCCCACAATATCTCTGAATTAAAAAATGGATGCTGTCAAACCTCCAGTTTTGAAACCTGAGAAAATTATCACTTCCAGTTAAAGATATGTCTCTCCTTCTGGGGGAATGCTGTAAAATGGAGTTCCAGGGTGTGTAGCTACAGCTCTGTCTCCACCAGCTGATGGAGTCAGGGCTTGAGAGAGCTAAAGGATAACATGTGTTTGCACCACCAGGACACCCAAGGATCCATGTGCCCCTGCTGCTCTAAGGGAACAAATAACTAATAGTGTCACAAGCTGCATGTGGTATTAGCCTTCCAAAACCAACCCCACAGCCAACTCCCAATCTAGGCTGTTACCCAGAGGCTGATAGCACACATGCTGGCAGGCTCAGTCTGAGGATGGTTCCAGAACTGTTTGTCTCAGCAAGAATCCAGAACAGTGAAAAGCTGCTTTTTAAAAAACAATGATTCTCTTTTACACATTGTCTTTCTGAGCTCTCCACTAAAGAGAAAGCTTGCTCTGCTTTCTGCCATGGAAAAATCAATGCACCAGGCATGCACAAATCACAAAGAAAATGGCACTGTGCTGTTGGCAGACACTCAGGTCCTCCACTGACTGGGGAAAGGCAGAGGAGGATGGACTGATATTTGATCCACTAATCAAAAGATAAAAATATTTCCTTTCCAAATCTGGTAGCATCCTTCCCAAACCCTTGCCCCTGATACAAGGCAGATTTATGCAATTCCTTTAAATATTTACCTCCATAACCATGCCTCATAGATGTGTTATTACTTTTTAACCAACATTAAAGTTTAAAACCTGAATAAAAGCTTTGCTTCATGGAAGAACTTATCCTTCAGACAAACAGGAAATGCACCACATCATGTGTCTACAAATGCAAAGGTACTCTTAACATTTCCTTCTTTTCATGAAAAAAAGTAACTGAAAACTTAAAAATGCACTTTCTGTGGGATTAGCTTGAATTTCACCCATGCTAGATTTTTTTAAGAGGGGGAATTCTTAATAATGGGTCTGGACAAAGAATTGAAATCAAATTATAGCTCAGAATGATTGCCAGTGTGAAGATACTCCCTTGGACTCCCTTCCCATACACACAGCTGCTTGCCAGAGCTGCTCAGTGGCAGTAAGGAGTATTTAATGTCCTTGTCTGCTACTGACACCTGGCAAGGGTGAGTGGGCACAGCCACTTTTTCATCTCCACCCTGACCTTACCAATTCAGGCATCAGTGGGAACTTCATACCATGGGTGCTTTGTGGATATTGCTGGTGATGAGATCTGGTGTTCTTGGCTAACTTTAGCACAGAAATAAAGAGCAGCAGCTCAGCTGGCATCAGCAAAATAGCATCAGACACAGCACTGAATCATTAGTTCTTTGGCTCAGGCAATCCCAACATGCTTCATGCACCATAGACAGTGCACAATTGTACCATAGAAATGTCATTGTCATTTGGGTCAAAAGACAGCTGTGAGTCTAAAAAGAGCAAACAAGAACAATGAGGAGAAAGCTTCGCCTCCTTCTCTTCAAGACTGGTGGTTTTCAGCCTGAGCAAACCACAGGGAGAAGTATCCTTTACTGGAGGATGCTGTGGTCCAGTGGAAACTGCTGAAGTGCTTGGAAAAGATCCTTTCAGGGTTACAAGTTACACAAACCCCATCAGACTCAGAAAGTCCCAAGCCTAGTCATAGTTGGAAGCAGAAAGAGCACAAGGAAAGAAGTATCTCACAAGGAAAGTAGTTACCTCACAGACTTGCCTCGCTCCTTCTTGTCCATGAGCCTTTGCATACAGCCCTGGGCTGGCTGGTGCCTTACTTTGACCTTTCCTGCCTTTCAAGGACACACACACTGCCCAAGATGAGAAGCAGTGGACTGTGCCATGTGCCTTCTTCCCAAACAATCCATATCACAGGCACACTCCCCAGATTCTCCACATCCTCCACTCTGGAAATCTTTGTCATCCAAGTGAGACCTGCTCCCTCCACCCTGTGCTAGAAGAGGAAGGGAAGACAAAAGAGCTCAAATACTGTGGAAGACACCACCTCTCATCAAAGGCTTGTTCTCCTTTTTCAATAGCAACTTTTAAACAAACTTGATCCATCATTTCTAAATTAAATTTCTTGGGGAGAGGGGCATATATTTTTCTTCAGATTGAAAATGTTTGTAGATTTCAGCATAAATTGTTTCGCAGAGTTTCAATGCATCTGAAATTGTGGTTTTTTCTGCCATTGCTGAACAAAGTATTCCTTGGAGAAATGTCACCCAACTTTAATAGAGACCATAACTCACAGGAGAGACCTATACAGTAATTTCCACTGGGATTAATACAGCCTGGAACAGTTGCCTGCTGTTGACGTAACACTGCCAAATGTCTTTTCAGTGCTTTATAAATGGCCAGCATGTGGTTACTTATCACAGCAAGAAAAGTGATTCAGCAGTGGACTCTGCTCATGGAGAATGAAAAGGAAAAGAAATCAGGTGAGCCTTTATTTGGCAATATGGATTAATTAGCTCTGTTTTGGCAACACCACTGACTGGAGCAAGGGCAGCAGCTGACAATTGGGAACACTCACTTTCTTCATGTCAGGGGCCTAGGGCCAGCCTGATTGCCCTCTTCAGTTCACACCATCAAAGTGTTTTGCTCTTGAAATTAAAATTTGAAGGCTAGATTTTCCCTAGCATTAAAAAACAAAATCCAAGGAGGTGCACTTGGGTCTCCAGAGGCAGCCTAATTCTACTCGAGCTTAAGATTTGCTAATGCATTGAGGTCATTAATGTTTCATGGTGGTTCCATTTCTGCATGCACACACCCTGGCTTTAATGAACTTCTCCTGCTTCCCAGGAGGCCTTTGGAAGCAGGGATGGTTTTCCCTAATGAAACAATCCTGCCTCTTTGTTTTGAAGTTGTTTACATAGTTAATACACCCTAAAGGGAGACAAGAAAATAGAAGCCTGTATGTGGAGAGTTGCTCCACAGATAAAGTACACAAGTCTCTTGGGGAAATAAATCATTAAGTTAGGGTTTGGGTATGTTTTTTGGGTTTGGTTGGTTTTTTTTTTTTTGTTTGTTTTTTGTTTTTTTGTTTTTTTTGCAGCTAAAGGTTAATTTCTATAAAGATAATCAAAGGTTTGCCAGGAGTGGTGGGAAAAGTGAAAGAAGAGACCAAGTAGGAAATTATCCATCCAACAAGGCACTTTCCCCTTTTCATCAGAGAAACTTCTAAAAACAAACTGCATCTCTTTGCTTCAACTTCTTGATTAAACATAATTTAGAACAAACAATAATCCTGGTTTGGGTAGCCTGGAGGAGCACTAATTCTGGTGTTTATGGTCAGAGGATCCCCCCTAATCTCTTTTCTTTCTGAGGGAAACCTTTGGCAACTCAGCCACTCTGTCATTGAGTCCTGTTACTTCCAATACAGGTGTTAGTAAATCAAAAATAGATTCTGAAAGATAAGTTTCTGATCACAGCAGGGAGAGTGGTGGTCTTGGTTTTAATCTTCTTTGGCTACCTTTTACCTGCATTTAACTCAGCCTATTTCCATGATAAAACTCAGAAGGTAGCATTGAAGTAATAAATGAAGGTGTGTAACATTGTGTAGCTGTGGTTTCTGATAGCTACCGTGGTGGTTGCTAAAACCCAGAGAATAAATGAACAGTCTATTATTTCTGAGACTAAAACTCGATAAAAGTGAACCAAAACAACACCACACACAGGCAAAACCCCCAAAGAGGCATTCAAAGTGTCATTTGTAAGCTCACCTGACACAGTCCTGATACTATAATTGCACAATGAGATATGCTTGGAGCAAAATGATCCAAATTGCCAGTGTCACAAGGCTGGTAGTTAAATGTCTAGGAAACAGCAGGCTCCTGATGAGCAGTGTTTGCATTTTTGAAGGAGAAGCAGCAGAGGGGAAGAGGAGTGGGACCAAGCTGCCTATGCAGAGAGCAACATCTTGTAGCAGCAAAAGAGGACATGGTCAGGCAGAAATGAAGGGAGTGGGACACTCTATCTCCAAATTATAGAATAGATGGGTTGATTTTCAAGATATCTAAGCTGTCATTTAGCAGGTGAATATATTTTAATCAGTCCTATGTAACTGTGCCTGGTGGTGCATGAGGTCATTTGAAAGTCCCAGCTGATGTGGCACAGATTTTCTGAATAGCACAGACAACTGGAGGCCAAAGGATCAAGAGGTCTTTTATAGGAGGCTCAGAGCTCCCCTACAGGGAATTGTAAGTAGATTAAGTAGATTTTAAAAGCAACAAATTCTCATCTTTATTCAAAATATGACTTTTTTTGGCAATGCAGAGTGGGAAAAAGTAAAGCAAGAATAGACAGACAAGGTGTTGCTTACTGCAGCCTGCAGGGCAGTGCAGGGTGGGGGATCCTCACAAGCACTCCATGTGCCCTAGCATGGCAGTCACGGGAAAGGAGGCTCTGGTTTCTCATTTGGAGTTTCCTCTTCTGCTTGTCATGCAAATAGTATGTGCAGGCAGTTTCTAATGGAGTGTACACCTTGCTTGGCTTGACTGGGGATGGACTGGCACGACTGCAGAGCTGGATGCAGCCAGTGCTTCCCTGACAGTTGGCTGGGCAGGTGGAGGAGGCACAGGCTGATGAGTCATGCCACTGTTAATCATTTTACTTGTTAGTTTTGACCCAAGCTATCAGGGAAGGGTAATTCCACCTGACACAGAGAGGTCAGGATGGCATTTTCTAAGCTTTGGCATCATTTTCTGTCTCTTTGACATTGAATCATTCCAAAAGAATGGTAAATGGCTTCTATTTCATGAATCTCAAACCAAGCTGCTGCTTCAAGCCATAAGTCACACAGAATTCAGAGATTCACTGGGTTGGAAGAGACCTTCAAGAACATTGAGTCCAACCCAGCCCTAACACCTCAACAAAACCATGACACCAAATGCCCCAACCAGTCTTTTTTTAAACACACCCAGGGATGGTTTACCACCCTCCACCACCTCCCTGGATGGACCATTCCAGTACTTTATCATTCTTTCCATAAAAGACCTTTTCCTAATATCCAGCCTATATTTCCCTTGGTGCAGCTTGAGACTGTGTCCTCTGGTTCTGTCAGTGCTGCCTGGAGAAAGAGACCAACCCCACCTGACCACAACCACCTTCCATGGAGCTGTACAGAGTGAGGAAGTTGTAGACAGTGAAAGCCTGCCCTGCTCTCCCTTAGCCAAAATAATTAGTGCTTCAATCCCAACAATACAGTTCTCCTTTGTCTTTTCTGGAGGCTCCAATGCATTTAAGTAAACCAGTACCCATCATTTCGTTTGTACAATCAGTGCCACTGTTGTACCAGGCTGATTCACAGCAGAATCTTGCCACTGAAAGCCGGGATGGATATTGCCCACTGCTATATCCGTTTTCCTTGCCATGGGATTTTCCAAACTGCTCTCATCTGTAGAGTTTATGGATACCACCTCCCCATTTAAGGTGCTCCTGAGTTCACAGGAAGGTCAGCCTCAACCTTTTTCATGCCAAAACTGTTCATGTCATGGGCAGGGGTGGCATAAATCAAAACATCTTTTGGGAGTCATCATGATTCAATATTAGAGCAACTGTGTTAATATGCAGCATCTTGCCCTAAAACTTTACACATCAACTTTTTCTATATGACTAATACAAATCCCATTGGATGATCATAAATCATTTTCAGCTGGCAAGGAATTATAGTACAGCTGGCTAAGCCAAAAAGTCATCAGAGTGCATGAACAAAACTTTATGGAGCCTATGAATTCACCAACAGCACCACATGTTTGCCAAGCCAGTTATTATAAAAGCCCATGCAGCATTTATCTTGGTGTAGCACCTGCATTGCAAAGAGGAAGAGAAGGAAAGTAAAAATATGGATGCAAATCATACATTTTTTTATACCTACTTATCTTTCACTTTAAATTTTTTCACAGTTCTAAACAGCACCCAAGTAAAAGAAATCAGAAATTTTTGTGGGGTTCTTTTAGTAAGATATTTTTCCTCCCAAAAATAAAATATCCCATATTGTGGTTATTGAATGAAATGGAGTATTGCACATAGGTAACATCTGATTAACACTAATTGAACAATAAGAAGGATTGCTACGTTTTCATCAGAAACCAGGAGTTTACAGCAGAAAACTTTTAATTATGATAAAAGCTCATAAGTCAGGGCTCACAGTTTACACCTGCACATGTTGAGTAACTAAAGAGCACAGGCTGTTCTATCAAGTAATGATCCATATTTTTTTCTCTGCTCAGGGAATGAAAACTAAAGATCAACTTTTAAGGTATGCAATGAGCATTTACTGAAGGGAAAAGGAGCACTGAGTCTTCCATGCCCATACCAGATGTTCCCATTAAACAATCGTTTTCAAGGAAGCTCAGCTCATGTGGAAAGAGAGAGCTCCAGAGTTCAGAAGGGGGAACAGACAAAGAAGTTAACCTGTGAAATAAGGGCAGCTGCTGAAGAGATTGTTCCCAGTTTTGGCCTGGTACATCTCAATCCAGCACTGCAAGGAGTCAGAGCCAGGCTGATACAACCCAGTGCAGCTCCCTGGAAGCTGGTGTGAAGGACTGGCATCAGAGCACTGATTTACACCATCCTCCCAGTCCAGCAGCTTCAGAGCTGATGGGCTGTGACCTCCTTCTTTATTACCTCAGGAACCTGCTCCTACTGGCACATTTTCTGGTAGCAGAAATGGCACAAGTGGGATTTTTCAGTATTTTCTTATTTATGCTTTAAAAACCTCCTCAGGCTTTTGCACAGGTCTTGGAAACTAAGAGGTTTAAGAGTTCAAAACAAAGCAGACACCTCTCCAAATTCCTCACAGTCTCTGTCCTGTTGTTAAAAACACCCCCTAGCACAATCATAGTGTACACCAGTACTGATGCTGAGGGCACAGCTAGGACATCTGGATTAACTTAAGCCTCATTTAATTTTGGGCACATGCTGAAAACCCCTTCATTTCATTTGGAGCAGCAGCCTGGCTCATAAGGGTTTGCTCCTGTGCTATTTGCCTCCACTAATTGGTCATCTGCCTGGTTCAGCCCTGCTGCTCAACCAGCACAAGAGCAAACCACACTGCCTCAGCTACTTTTTTGCCCAGCATCACTTCATAATTTAGGGAGAAGGAAGGGTGTTCAAATCACAGAAATGTGATTTCTCATTGGGCCTCTCACAATCTGTTTCTTCAAATAGGTAAGTCGAGGGCTACGTGGGCTGAGTTTAAACCCAAGGCTTCTTTTCTGAACTTTCCAGCAGCAAGAGGGAAAAAGTTTGCAAGTATTATGGTTGGAGTGAGGTAACCAGATAAACAACCTTTGATGAATTGTCAAGGACAAGGAAGAGATGTGTAAGAGCCCTTTATGTTTTCTAAAAATACATTTCTCTCCATCACCACACTAAACTGGTTCTATTTCATCTGAAATGTGAAAAACCAAGTCACAATTTTTTTTTCCTGGCCATTTTGTCATTATTTCATCCAGTTTTTCTGAGCTTCTGTGGGGATTTTAGATACAGTTTCCCTCTCTCAAGCTCCTCTCAGTTCAAGTTATCTCCACATGCCCTTGGCAAGTTAGGGCTCAGCCCTTCTCAAATTGCTGTGGTCCATTTTCCAATCAAAGGTGTGTTCCTGCAAAATGAGATCTGGCTCAGTGCAGATCATCAAACAAGGAGCAAAACAAGGATTGGGGGTGCCCAACCACCGGGACAGGCAGAGAAATGCACTTGTGGATCATGACAGGAGCAGGTGGCTGAGGAGGCCTGGAGGGCTCTGCGTGGCTGTGTACAGAACCAGCTCTGCAGTGAAATGCCCTAGGTCTGAACTGCTAGCAAAGCAAAGAGCTGTGCAACAGCATTTGACGTCCTTAGGTGATATTTTTGCATTGTTTTGGTGCTGCTGTGATCCTACACAGTATTTGGCAGCCTTGCATCCAGAAATGCACAACGAACTTGGTGAAAATGTTATTTCTAAGAGTCTGTGATGAAACCGAGCTCACGCTTTCTAGGCCACAAGGAGCAAGGGGATTTTGTCCACTGAGTTCCCTCCTGCTGAAGGTCACAGAAGCATTTTGCAGACTGGATGTGGCTCCTTGGTCCTGGGGCATTAACAGTTGCCCCTGACCCACATCAGCACCTGTGACACAGGTATGAGAGAGGGTCTCAACACTTCTCTCCTGTCTGTCATGAATTTGAGGCCCCTTGGTGTGAACTGGCTCTTTTAATGTATTTCAGAAAGATTGAGAAAAAAATAAAGCACCTGGGAGTCAAACATAAAATGAGCCAAGAACCTATCAGGATGCACTAGGAAAGCCAGGACACATGCAAGCCTTTCTCACTGTCCCATCTCAGCGAGTTTGAAGTTGATGCCACCAAATTTGTGCCCTGGCGTAGGATCACCTTCCTCTCTTGCAGTGGTGAGGAAAGGGGTGACAGCTGAGACTGCTGAGCAAGGCTGTGCCATATCCTGCATGCTGCCAGCTCAGGAATGCTCTGGTCTCATTGCTGACCCCGCAATGCAGGACCTAGAAATGGCTCTGTTTGCCATCACAGAGATGGCTGGGGACTAGAGCCTTCCTATATCTTTGCCTCAAGACATCACAGGACATCCTGCAGAGGATATGTCCTGCCTGTGCACATTAAACACACCAAATTCATTTTAAAACATCTTTCTTTGCACTTCATGTGTTACTGTGGCAGCAAAAGTCTCCTCTGCAACTCCAAAAAGCAGCGAGTTGGGGTGAGCAGTCAGTGCCCCCACAGTGAGCCTGCAGGGCCGAGCTCTGCCCTGCTCATTTGGAAGCTGGGCACCCACAGAACAGACATCAGGAACTGTGAGCTGGGGTATGAACCAAGAGCAGCACAAACCAAGAGTGGTGCTCTCTCTGAACAAGCACTAAGAAGCAGAGCAAGAAAATGTCACCTGTTCCCCTGGTACTTATGGGGCAACACAATACTCAGGGAAGATTTTATGGATCACATCTCAGCTCCTTCTTATCTCTTGTTCTAGCTGTTGACAGTGGCAATGGAGAACATATTGCTTAAAAAAAAAAAACCTGCTAGAGCTTTTGCTGTCAAGTAGGTCTCTTAAACCCCATGGGTAATGTTCTCAAATGACAAAGCTGCTCTCCTTTCTGGCAACGGTCTTTTATCAAGAAATACAGCAGCACATTTTCAATCATCTCCGTATCACAATGAAGAGACAAACCCTGTTAGCGTCGCTCTCCGAAAATCATAAAATGCAGTGGCTCAGTACACCTAGGGACTAGGCTGGGCTTTGAGCTTCCATGAATCTCAGCAGCAGCAGGAGAAGTGTAATTCAATCTTTTTAACTTGGTGATATATATTCATGTCAGTGGCTTTAAGATAAGGAAAAGACTTTAGTTGAAGAATGAAACTTTTGATGAATAACCGAGAGTACAATGAATAATGTACAAATATTTCTTTCCTCTCAGTCAAAATGATTCCAGACCCTTTTTCATTTTAATCCCTGTTGTATTCTTCATTAAAAAAAAAAATTAAAGAAATTAAAGGGGAAGAGAAAAACTCTGTTTTTAAAGGAATTAGAGTTCTAAAAGAAGAGCTTCTAAAAGAAGCCCTCCTGATTGTACGGAAAGACATTTTTATGGTTTCTTTTTAACTGCTAGAAAACAGAAGACTGTTTGGGTACTGGAAGTAATAACAGTACTAAAGATGGGTTACCATGAAAACCTCAGCCCTGCCTGTTCATGCCCTGCACAAAATGTGGGATTTATCAGAGAAAATGTCTCCCTTTACCTGGGAGGTATTTTTCATCAAACAAAAAATTGTAACTGTAACAAGCATTTTCTTCCCTTGCAATTTCATTCTTAGTTCTGTCATGGCTAAAAAGTGATAAGACTAACATATATAAAGGTAGCATCTTTTCTACAGAGAAGCAACAAAGGCAACAAATAAAAACATAATTTGTTTGTTTTCCTACAGGATGGGAAAAGGGAAATGGGATAAACTGAGCACTAGCTCAGAGTCCTGCCATTTCTTGACAGGTGACATCAAAGCCTGGCCTGAGTAAGATGCTTTCAGCAGAAGGGTGTCCCTGACCTGCAGGCAGACACAGCAGATGATGGTTTTAACCCTCAGAAGGAGGGAAGTCACATTGCCTGAACCTTTGAACTTAAGTTTTGTGGTGTTGAAGTAAAGATGCAGAAGATGGCCATCCTCAACATCCAGATTTCTCCTCTTCCCCACCTTTGAATTAGCAAGGGTGAAATTCACCTCCCCACTAACCTGGCTGCATAGGTGGAAATTTCTGAGCAAGGATATAATCAAGTAAGGCAGAGAAGTAGGTGGTGGTGCAGGAGGTGAAAGAAAGCAGCTAACCAGAAAACCAAACCATAACACAGCCATAGGAAAGAATCTGACTATAAAACATAGACAAATGCAATTGCTGAGGTTAGTTCCTACCATGGCAATAGCAGCAGGAGGAGCAGAACCACTGCAGTGCTGCAGTCAGGACAACACAGAGCAATGACTGGTGCATGCTGTGTAGAAAGTGTTATCTGGTTCATGCAGCAAAAAAAACATTTAATTGCAGACTTCAAGGAAATGACTATATTGTCCATGCCTGACCTCAGTCCCACTCCACATAGTTCAAAGCAAAGTCAAAACTGACCTTCAGAAGTTTCTGGAGCAAATCCATTCCTGCCATGTGCAGGTTTCCATCCGCTCTGATTTATGGAAGTCAGGCATATTGTGAAACATATTATATGATATTGCTGGAAGGAAGAAATAAGGGAAAAAATGGTTTGCTGGAGCCAACAAAGTTACAAAAAAACCCTTACTGAATGGAGCTATTCCTCTATGATGTCTTGTTTGAAGTTGGTCTCTGGAGGGCAAAAGTCTGTTAACAAAGTATTTTTTTGAAATGAAGATGAGGGAAACACATTTTAAAATACCACACATGGGAATAAAACCCTTTACTTCCAAGCATGTTGAGGATGAAGTGGGTCACTGTATGCTTTGATTCACCGACTTGTGTCCCTTGTAATCACACAAAGTGTGAGTGCAGTAAATGCAGAGGCACCAGTCTACCTGCTGGTCCAGGATCTTGGCCATTGCTGGTTCTTGCCATGCAATAGAAATATTTGCTCACTGAATGGCCTGAAACTGAACAGAAGAGGATAATTTCCAAAGTCAGACTCACACACATTGAGCACTAACCTTATTGTCTGCAGCAGCCCCAAGTACTACAGATGAACCATGGTGAGTGAAGCAAACAAATTGTCTCTTAATGTTCTGTCTTCACTGGCTAGGGTGGCCTTGGGGCTCTGCAGATATGTTGGCAGGTTCCTAGGCTATCTATCAATCCATCCACTTCAAAAACACATAAAAAAGCTTTTAGTGTAACAGAAGAAGTGATACTGCTATTACCCAAGCTAAGGAGGTAACAGAGGTGAGGAAATCAGGGAGCCAGTCTCCCAAGGCATCCTGGTGAACAGGAAGCAGAGGAGGTTTTCTTCCAAATAGTGTCTGAAATGATGACCCTCTCTGGAGAAATTTCAAGAAATATCCTTAGGGTTGGGCTGTGCTTGAGACAACATTTCCACTGTTTAAGGAGGACAAGAAAAAACAGAGTTTCTGACAGCCACATCTTGAGTCAGTGTTAGAGGTAGGGGCCACATGCAAGTTTTCTCCAATGCCAAACCAGTTCCCTACACACAAAGGCTTTTTGTGTGTAAAAGCTTTCCCACTTTCCAAGAATGCAGTGCTGAGAATCCAGGGCATTTTCCTCTAAAACTGTGCTCACCTGTGATTTATAGCCCAAAGACAAGCATTCCATTCGCTCCCCAAACTTTTCAGTGGTGCTTGGATCAAAATTTTTCAGGCTATATTAAGGTCTAGGGTATTGATTTATTTTCATGAATTCATTTTCCTTTTCCTTGTCACAGCTTTCACAGATTTATGAGGTTAAAGAGCATGAAGCTAATTAAATAATCTGACTGGTTGAACATCTGTTGAAACATAGTAATAACTTCTGAAGCCAGCATTCCTGATGAGCTAGTAATTATTTGAAAACCAGAGGCAGAGTTTTACCATCTAAGAAAATCAGAAAACCAAAACCCAGCACCTTTCTGGGCTGAGTGGACCCTCAGCATTGTTTTAAAGCCTATTGCATCTACTTACACTCTTTCACCCCTTCCAGTCCAGATGTCCTTTCTAGGCTCTCCTACAGCCAGAGTTCCTAATGTAAGCCATATGGTCTCTGGGGAAGGTCCAGCCCAGTCTGCAGATTGTTGGTGTGCAGCAGCTACAAATGGAAATTAGGATTCAGACATGATGGAGTCAGGACCTTAGGCTAGTGGTTTAAGTCCAAATAGCCACTTAAGCAAGGAACTTGACCTTTTCTTCAGTTCCCTCTTGCTCTCCATCCCCACAGAGCAGCCCTGGACTGATTTAGGAGTTCCTAAGCCCAGAAACTTCTACCAGACTGATGTGCAGGAATTTGGTTCTCAGCCTGGCATAGTCAGCCCTAATTTGCTTAGACTCTGCATTGTCTTCACATCTTGTTCTCCAAATAGCTTTGTCAAAAATTCATCAGTGAAGCAGATAAATAAATAAGTTCAATTCCCTCCTACTACTCAGGATCACTTTATGTTTCAAGGCTGATGAAAGTATTTTGAATTGATAGGTAATTTGCAGCTGTTCTTCAATACCTCTCCTCTGCTGGTAAATTATAGGGGCTGTGGCATGTTTGTGAGTGTTTGTGCAGAGTGAGGGTGTGCCCCAAGGTTTGCAGGAGTTCATGACAGATCCAGGGGAAAAGTGCCCACTGAGGCCAACAGCATCTCCAGGCTCCCCTGCACCAAAGCCACAGGAAAAAAGCCATGTGCTTGCCCTTTCTGTGACTTTTTCTTTTAGAAATGGACAAATTGTTCACACAGTAAATATTATACATATTGTAAATTATTCATAGTCCCAAAGTGCAGTGGGTGAAAGTGGGGTTGAAGCTTATGCTGAGACCTTTCTGCATAACCTACAAAAGGAAGGGAAGTTTTACCCAAAAAAAAAAAAAAAAAAAAAAAAAAAAAAAAAAAAAAGAGGAAGGAGGAAAGTCCCTCAACATCTTACAGTTCAGCTCAGATCTCTAACAGCCTGTAGACTGGAACTGACAGGAACATTTCAAGGTTAAAAAAGAAAATTAAAACCATAGTCTCACAGGTTTTGCTAACAGTATCTTAGAGTATTCCACATGTAGCTGATATTATTAGGCAATAAGGTGCAGAGCCACGAATGGATTTAGACTTTCAAACTTGCCTGCAATAAGCCACACACCCTTCAGCACATGCATGCTGTGGAGGGCTCCTGAGGGAAGAGAAGCCTTTCTGTGTGGCATGTTGTTGGTCTCAGTCTTTCTCCATCCTTGTGGACTCTCATGAGACCCAGAACCACTCTGGGATGAGGAGTATGTACATGTTGGGGCACTGTAAGTGCACCCAAATATTTCCAGATACAGCAGCAGCAGATGCTCCCCAGGCTGACTTTGACTTATCTAGCTTGTCAGATTATCTCGCATTTATTTTCACCACCCCTTGAACTCATTAAAATTTCTCTACTGTCCCTGGTTTTTCTGAGGATCTCTTCAGGGAATGCTCATTTCAAAAAGACAAGGAAAGGTAGCTACACCCCTTGTCCTAGCCCAGAGAATTGCCTTAGTCAGTTCTTGATGGCCCATTCACACAACTCCCTGTAGGGCTTATCTTTGTCTCCCCTCCCAGCCAAGGATTTTAACTCATTGCTTCACCCAGCATACGGACAAATTAATATCCATGAAGGAGGACTGTGTCCCATGTACTGAGAAATATTGCAGTGTTTTGTCATCCATCTTCCTTCCCTTTCCCTACTGACCTCTTCAGGTTCATTTTCCTTACAACCCGCATCAGGATCTTCTTCTTTTTCACAGCAACCACCCAACCCATTGAATAAAATCACATGCAACCCTAACCTGAGCTTTGAAATTGGCCAACAAATTCTTCTTGAGCCCTCACTCACCCAACACTGCTTTGTCAGGATCCTCAGTGCTCAACACTGGGACTTCAGTAGGGAATCACTTGCTTAAAATTTGAATTTCAATGCTGAGCATCAGGATGTGGAAGCAGAGATGACTCCATCTTATATGGCCCGAATGTGCTACATCTTCTATTGATTCAGTTGATCCAGGCTGAGATTTTAGAAACTTCCTGTGCTGAAGTCATTAAATGATTAACCAACCATGTGCCTCTCACTGTGCCTTCTGGTCAGCCACGGGATCCCAGCCAGCCTGGTCTACCTCTCTTCTTCCTCACTCTGCTTCACATCTGGCTTCCAGTTTTTCTCTCCTTTTTGCCTTTCAGGTTCATGGAGCCAACACAAGATTTTAAAAACATACATCATCATAACATTTCTGTTTAATTTAATAAACATGCTACTCCTTCCTTCCAACTACATCCCTGTATGGGATTTTTTATTAGTAGTAGTATTACAATCTCCCCTAAATATTGGTCTGAAAACTGCTTGACATTCACAATAAGGCATTAAAAAGGATTTATTCCGTCCTTGAAGTTTGCATGTAACTCCTCTTAATGTGAGAGCTCAAACTGATGTAAATCAAGACTAAATTCACTGATATCAGGGGGCCTGAACAGGTAGGACCACCATAAAGCAATTTTAAAACAAATCTTTTTATATTTATCAAGGGTAAAATCCCAACACCAACAGCACAATTGCCTTCAGTCCTACCTCTACCTGCACAACTACATTTAAAATACAGTCAATTGACCTACTACTAATAATTTTTTTGGCATTCAGGAACAAATTACTTTTTGTTTTGCAAGGACAAATTTTTCTTTTCTGCTCTCTCACAGACATGTATGAAACAGTTCCTAGTGAGCAATTGTTCTTTCCTCCATGACCCAAAATAAACTCATCTCTATGGTCTCATATAGAAACATCAGCAAATTTGTTTAATTAATGTTTCAGGGTCAAGGGAAAAATGTAGAGATAAATATGTTTAAAGGTTTTGAAAGCTTCATGGCAGCAGTCCAATACTGCTTCCCTTGCCTTTATTTGCTGGCTTTGGCAAAAAAAAAAGCAGGCCATAAAGCTTAGAAAAGTGATCTGCCTCTGGGTCTGGGGCTCCTGTCACCTGCCATTTCCCTGATGTAGCACCATGATATACAACAGCAGACCAGCACTCAAGTGATGTATTACAATAATATGTCAGTAATGCAATGGGGCTTTGATAGTCCTTAATAATCAGAGTACTCCACTGGGGAGAGGGCCAAGGGAAAGGGAAGACCCAGGCAAAGGAGGCAAAGTCAGCTAAGCAGAGCCTCAGTCTATTGAAGTGTGTGAAAGTGAAACAAGACTTTGAGGAGCTGACTCCAGGAGCAACTATGATGCATTTTCCTGAGGAGCACCAGGTCCCTGATAGAGGGGTATTTGGCACAACCATGACAATTTCATAATGTAGTAAACAATGCTTACACTGCCCTTAATAAAGGGAACAAGAGGTCCATCCACCACAGAAAAAAACAGCTGGATTCAGGCAAAGATTGAGCTACTGCTCATGTTTCTGGGTGATGAAGTTTAAGTGCCTGCACTTGACTCCACAGCTGCACTCAACTGGGTTTCTGAACAGTTGAGCACTGGGTCTCAGTGGTGGCTTGTTAAGCCATGGCAATTTCATCCTTTGTGCTTGTCTGTCCATAACTTGTAGTTCAGAATCCCATGAACACAAGTGTTACACAATCATTGCTGTAAAGAGGGGCAGACACAAATATTCAAAAGCTGAGAGGTCTTCTGCAATGCTGAAAGCATCTCATGCATCACACAGGGATGGCCAACCCAGCCCTTCACTGCCTTTCTCAGCTTTCTGACACAGAGGAAAAACAGAAACAACTGCAGTTTATGGACCTCAGACCTAAAGGAAAGGAGGGAGAATGGGGCATGCATGCATGTGCATGGGTGGAGATGGCTGATACATATCCAGAGACTTATTTCCATGCTCTTTTCTGTTTTTCAACAGTCTCTTGTGCCAAGGAGTGAATAAACTTTTCTTCTTTTCTTTTTTTTTTCCCCAAATTGGCAATTTACAGTCTCTTACAAGCTAAAATCAGACAGGTGAGAGCATGGGATTTATGGGGTTGTGCTTGTACAAGCAGAGTGTTCTCCCCTCCTATTCACCTCCAAGGCTCCAAAGAGAATCAGCCTGTAGAATGGAAAGGTAAGAAGATAATTATTTTTGCAGAGGAGCACTAAGAAGGAAGGAGAGGTAGTTGTTTTCTCTTTATCTTAAAAGTCTTGCCTTAGAACATTTCTCTGCTGACACTCCATGTGCATGCATGACCCTGAACAACAGAGTTGGAGGGATAGATATGGCAAGGGAAATTCAGAACAGAAAGGAAATCTAAAAAGAACAAGGATTGAAAAAGCAGCCAGGGGTAACTCTGATGTACAAAAATACATTTATTTTCAACAATTTCAAAACCACTGCCTTTTTTTACAGTAGAAATATTCAAATGGAACAATAAAACCAAGAACAGTATATATATATGTATATATATGACTCATGCAGTTGTATTACTGTGTTCAATACAGGTATTGCAATTGTCTGTCTCATTTAATCCTTTGAAACCACGGTGGTGGTTTGGGTTTAATGCACTGTCCAACATCATCAGAAAGAATGTGAGGATTCTGGTTCGGTTCATTAGACCTGGAATATGTGTGGGAGCTGATTGAAGAGAAAGGGAGGAGAACAGGACATCAGGACATCTTTGTACATCTGTGAAACCAAAGTTTAGTCCAGAAGAAAACGCACGCTTCCTACACATGCTCTCATTGATGGCAACTGTGTCTGAAATACTCTGAAAACTCTGTAGCCCCCTGTCACTCTGGTCTCACCTCTGATCCTTCCAGGTTTAGGGTTAGGGTTCTTGAGTACTGGTTAAAATAAACAAAGGTTCATTTTATATCAGACTGTCAGCCACACAGAACCAGAAGCTGCATCTAGTCTCCAGACCTCATGCATTATTCCTAAATTACAGCTAATCCATCATGGGGGAAAGGCTGGCAGTGATAGAGGGCACTGACCCAGTCTCTTGCTCTCTGCCTCTCTCTCTTTCATTTCCTCTTTTTACATAATTACAGTGTGGGAGCTATTTATGTTCCATTGATACCATTGCCTATTTCCCTCATTATTCAGGTAAATAATAATCTACAGCTCCAAGGATTTCCACTACATTTCCCTCAGGGGTAAAACTTGCAGGGGAAAAAACCCTAATGACTCCCCCAAGTTGTTTTTCCCCAGCAAGACAAATAAAAGTGGCCAATACTCCAGCCTGTGCTAACACTGCAGCTCAGTACTTTCAAAATGGTGAAGAGGGCTAGCTGCCCAGTCCAAACCTTACAGAGGTCCCATGGACAGACAGGAATGCAGAAATCTCCCTTCCTGGATTCTAAAGGAGCAGATTTCAGTCATGAACCCAAGCTTTCTCCAGCTGCCATCAGCCATGACCGTGCCCTGAAGAAGCAGGAATGAATGGTAAATGTGGTGCCATGCATCCCTTGGGGATGTGCCTGGAGCCCACACCCTGCTCCTGACAGCGTGTGACAAACTGCACTGAGAGGCAGTGACAGCCACCAAGTGTTATGGAAGAGGAAATTTTAGCAAACATAAGAATCAGTCAGGCTTTTCCGGCATGCAGTTTTGGCTTCATGGACTTTTCTTGTTTGCTTTGTAGGATACTTTAGGATCATTTTGGATGGAAAATTCCTTTCTAGACAGATGTTTCTCCAAAACTGTCATTCAGAAATTTCTCAGTCTTCACTGAGATTAAATTTCTTTTTGAGAAGTGAATTTTTTTCCATTTTTTCAACAGCTTATCCCCAATTTTTCCTTCTTTCTTTCTCCATTTGAGACATTTAACAGCAATTTTTAAAAGTGTAAAGGAATAACATGTAAAAAAAAAGTGAAAAGAAATTAAGAAAAGAATTGTGAAAACTGTAATCCTCTACCTTTCTTGTTAAAATGACATGAGATGAAGCCCATGATAAACCTATAAAATTCCAAACAACAATGAAAATCATCACTTTGCCTCATGGTTTATAGAGGAAAAGTTAATACAAAAAATACTGAGTATTTTACATTCAGCTCTCTGCAGCAGCTCACCACAGCAGTACCTCAAATCCTAATGATCAGCAAAGACTGAGATCAGCCCACACTTTAGCTCAAAGCCCATGGGACCATTCTTTATGTACATCCCTCCCACCTCTACCTAAACGGGAAGCTATGGCCTTGTGCTAACAGTCTTATCACCAGACTGGGCCATTACTGTAAACTACTGTGGAGTTTCAGCAGAACAGAGACAGTAATGCAACAGTTTCTGCATTTGTGATGGATGGAAACCAAGGTTAAACAGAATAACACAGCCATCACTCTTCACCTTGTATTAGAAACCAGAGCAGGAAAGTGAGGGGGAAAACAGAAGAGAAATATTTTTAAATCAACAGAAAAAAAAAAATCCACAAATCTGACTGAAAAGAACTGAGAATATTTAGTTTTAGTACTTCTCAGGAAACAGTCTTTCCTTATTTTTTAGGTTTACAGTTTTAATCTTGAAACACTTCCTGAGTTTTACAAAATTTTGTTTAACCACTTTTCTCTCCACCTGCAGAGCCACCAGGATTTTAACCTTTGAAAGACATTCCAGCCCACTAACAGAGTGAACACATGTGGCTGAGGCTGTTTTTTTAGCCCACTGGCCTGTTGCAATGCAGAGAGATAGCAGGTAACACCCAAATTCCAGCCATCTCCTCATTTCAGCCCAAGTATATTCAAGGATCTGTACCCAGATCCTAAGAAATGATAACAAACATTGTCATCTGCTGTCATTTCTGCCTCCTGTTAGCACACAAAGACTAAAACATCTTCCCAGGCATGCCCCCAGTCTTCCTCTCCCTCCTGCTGGGTCCTACAAGTCAATACTCTGCAGAATAAGGTTCATTTTTGACATCATCCACTCAAGAAAAATGGATAAAAGTAACTCACCACTAAGTCAACCTCTTGCCCCAAAACTCCACCTCTTCATAGGGGTATCCTCAGTTCAGTGTAGTAAAAAATTTCTGAAGAGCTTTTTCAATACCTTTTCGTCATTACCCTCCCTGTTCTGATCAGAAAACCCAACCCACCATGCAGAAATCCCCACTCTGAGCTGGAAGCTGCCATTCTGCAGCACTCACAAGAAAGAACCTTTCACAGCTCATTCGTGCAGGTCTGACCCTCCACTGCCCTCTCCAAAGAGCAGTCCCTAATCGCATGCATCACGTTCAGCCAAAATTTACTACTCTTACACATCCTAAATAGCACTTCACTTCATCAGCTGAACTGCAAAAAGCATGACTTCCCCCTGGGAATAAAGCTACTGCAACATGCCCCACTGCTGAGCTGAGGTTGTGTTGGCTATGGCAAGGCCACTGATATTTACCTACACAGAGATGGTGATAACATTTCAGGATTCTTTTCCTCATTTTCACTAACAGATGCCACTAAGATCATTCTCAGAAGTGGGCAACAGTGACAAGGATGAACAGATGATAAGCATCATTAAAATATTTATGACAGGCTCATAGTCTGGCTGCTAATATCTTTTTCTGCTCCATCACAGGAAATGACACCATATATATATACATATATGTAAAAAAAGGCTTGCAGTTATATATAGAGAAAAAAACTACTCTCTTTATAGAGAGCAGTGTCAGATTGAAATATGACAGACAACTGGAACACACTTGGAACCAAAGTGCGACTCAAGTGCTCACCAGGGTCCCTGTTTGGCTGGCGTGTACATGGTGAGTGTGTGTGTGTGTGCACGTGGGCGTGCATGTGTGTGTGTGGTTCAGGTTTTCTTTTAAACATATCTTCTTTTACTAAACATTAAATTATTTCCCAAGAAATAAAAAGCTATGTACATTGTAATTATCTACAGTAGGCCTTCGGCATCCTCGCTATTCACATGCACAGGGTTCGGGCTGCATTCATAAACCCAGGCTCGCTCCTCCACTGCTTGTGGTGCTGTCCCCTCCAGCCAGTCTGTGGTCCAAGGAACACTGACGTGTGGGCTTGCTCTGATTTTGTCTTTTCCTTTCTCAGCAGTCAGCAGTGCCAGAGGGTGACTGAAATTAAAAGCAATTAAAAGAGGCAAGATCCTGCAAAAAGCTGAGACATGCATGTCACTGGAAAG
The DNA here is from genome assembly GCF_027477595.1 of Haemorhous mexicanus. NCBI lineage: Eukaryota > Metazoa > Chordata > Aves > Passeriformes > Fringillidae > Haemorhous > Haemorhous mexicanus. Next base: position 31,492,207 of record NC_082347.1, on the reverse strand, counting down.
CGAGGGATGTTGGCATGTTGCAGAGCCTGGTGCAACAACCCAGTCTGAACCCTCTGGCAGGATGAAGCAGCTGATTCATGACTTATTCTGAAAAGGGCTGAAAAGGGACAATTTACTTACAACATGTTGCCTAAGGTACGACACCTATCTGTTGGATTTGAATACTTGATTCCCATTCTGTATGCAACAGGAAGCTGGCATTCAAATCTCATTGCACACTTGACTCATTCTTTGCTTTTTATTTCTAATCTGATGTGTATTCCCTAAATATGAAGAACTTCTGCTATTTATGAATGCAGCCCTGGTAAACACAAAAAGCCCACCCCATTCCCTCCCAAATGATAATAATGACATATAACTCTTTTTTTTTTCATAATAATAATAATAATTATAACAATAATAATTACAAATAAAAATTCAGAAATGCTGTAGACCAAGTGGATTCTCAGTATTAAACACTAGTGCAGTTGGGGATTTCCTTTGTGCTTTCACTGTTGGCAATTGTTGAGATGCTTCCTGTGGAGGAGAAAATGGAGAAGAGAATCAGTGCAGTGGCTTCAACAGTTTGGTCTGTATTGCTTCTCACTCTTTAGGATGTGGTAGTGTAAGTGTAAAGACTGAAAAGATGCTTAAACACAGCACATTCTTTCATGTATTTGCAATAAGCAGGGAGCATGCAGAAAACAATTACTACAGCTCAGCTGACCAGCAGTAAACTCATTAAGCTATTAGGGACATATTTGCTTGTAATCACAGCACACCAACAGTGTGAGCCTGGCTCAGCTGATTCTTCTGAGGGTGCAGGGAATTTGGCACTCCTCTACAAGAGAAGCAGGGTCATGAGCGGGAATAGGTGTGAGCCACAGCCATTACTAACTTCTTTATACCTGCTCCTGGAGACAGGTTCCTACCCTGGGAAAAGCTGAAAAGCTGTGAGGGAAACTCCATTATCCTGTTGCTGAGAGAGATTTACTCCCTACCCCAGTGCCTCAGGACTCTACTTTTACCCAGGGTCACAGTTACTGCCTCTCCTAATATTCAAAAGATCAAAATCTTCACCCAGACTGTGAAACAAAACTCAGCTGAGAGCTGTCTCTCACCCATCACTCGTGTGTCCAGCTCTTTGTCCATCAGCTCCTCAGGGTCTGTGAACTCACTCAGGGTGATTTTGGGGGCATTTTCACTTTGGCTGACAGAGCCAATCATTTCCTGCTCCTTGTCATGCTGAACTTGGGCATAGATGTTAATCCAAGGGATTTTCCTGCACAGGAAAGGAAAATGAGAGGTCATGGTTTGTAACACAGGGATCCTCAGCATGTTATTTATTAATGGGACAAACTAATCTGAGACCAATCCCAGAAATGCAGCACCAGCAGTGACACAAAGTATGAGCTCTCAGAAAGGTGAAAGTACCACATAGATGTTCATCTCTGAAAGTGCCCTTAGCATCCACTAATTCCAACAGCAGCCAAAGGTACTCCAAATCTCAGGCCACTGTCTTCGTATCGTGTGCACAAAGTCTCCCTCAGCTGCAAACTTCAATGTTCTGCCCTTTTAAATTGGGCACACAGTGGACACAGCACTCAGCTCAGACAGCAGCAATTAACTAAGTACAATCAGCTGCAATTGTCAACTCTCTCAGTATTTATTATATGATCAGCGTTGCATTGGAACCAAAAGTAAAAATCAATTTGGCACTAGTATCAACTGAGCAAAAAAATAGCTGTGCTTGTTGCTGCTGACAGGCCCACACTGATTCAGAAGAAATTGCCACATCTGAAAGAGTTATAAAGAATTGCTCCTGCCTCAGAGTCAGGAAGGATTTGGACCTCATAACACCCATCCAAAGTCTATTTGTTACCATTCCATTGCAAAAACCAGTTTGCCATGCTATGGATCATGCAAGTTTACAGGGACTTATTTTTCCTTGCTGCTCAGGAGGCCAAGGAAGTGAAGGGATTATTTTTTCCTCCTTCTCCCAGGCAAAGTTACCTTGGCCTGCTAGAATGATATCCTTGAGAGTCAGTCAGGTAGACAGAATATACAGGCCTAGACAGACAGGTAGTAATCCCAGGAGGAATGCAAGTTTAAATGAGAGACCTGAAAAGGAATGTGCTAAGCATCATGGAGGTTGCCAGGATTATCTTCACTGCCTGTTGGAAGTTGACTGTTTTTCCTAATGCTCTTAGAAAGTCCTCATGCCATGCAGTTCACACTGCTCCAAAAAGGAAAATTTGGAGAGTATTTTGAGTTCCTTAAAGCACACAGGAGTGAGAGAGAAAGAATATGTGTTCAAAAGAAGTAATATAAAGTTCCATATTTTATATGATTAGCTTGATGCTGATCTATCTGCTGTTGGATATGTCAGAGACTGAAAACAGTGGAAATTGCCTCACCTCTCATGAATTCAATAGATCTATGCTGATTTTACTCCAGTGAAGTTCTGGCCTCAACCAACTTGTGCTATTGGCTTGATTTAGCATTCTGTTATTAACCAGCATCAAGCCAGGACATATTTGGGATGTTTAGCAGCAGATGACAAACCTCATGATCTTCTCCCTTTCTCCTACCTTCTAATGTTTAAATATGTCATAAATCACCAGAAAATATAGGAACTCCACAGGAAATGAGTGAGAACTAATGCATTCCCATAGGATCTAAGTGCCCAGAACTTGTCTGGAGATGTAGAGAGACATGAGAACATGCCTGGAGACAGTGGAAGACTTAGTTCTACTTCAAAACAGTGCAATAGCAAAGCAGTGATCATCTCTGAGCTTCGTGTGGAAAGGCGAGAAAAGCTCTTTAGAATTGTGAGGCAGAGAGCCAAGGAACTTCAGAGAGTTAGGGAAAAAAGAAACTGAGATCCCTGTACATATGTGAATGCATACCCAAATCCTCATCCTGCCATGCCTGCCAGCACAGACACAGGTGGCCACAAGCACATCACTCTGAGCACACACAAGCCCACAGTCCTGCACTGCTGTCCCAGGACACACGCACAGGCTGCCCCACAGCCCCACCACTGCTCAGCACTCACACACACAGTATTGACTGATATATGCTCAATCTTCCAGAAAAGAAACAACTTTTTACAGATTATTTCCATTCTTTTCCCTTCTTCCTTCCTTTTCCACTGGGACCTCCTCAATAAGCATCTCTCTGGCAGCAGTGTTTAACATGCCTGCTGAGTCTGTAAATTGATGGACCTGTAATAAGGAGTCTGTGTGCAAACCAGCAAAGTACCAAATCTATGAATTTGTAGGATTAAAAAATCATGTCAGCCTATGCTCTCCCATCACCTTTCCCTGTAAGCAGAAGTTCAGTATTTAGGCTGGGACCACCAATAATCAGAGAAGTACATGTGGCTAATGGACCTCTGCATCACCCAGAGCCACAGGAAAGCTTTTGGGTTTGCTCCCCTTTTTCCATTAAGAATCATTGCATGCTCCACTGAGCCAGGGCTTTTAGACAGAGCTGAAAAGTTGCTTTCTTTTCTGAAAAATTAAGTTGAGAACACTCTGTGTATATGACTTATCCTAAACTTTGTCAATTTGATCTGTGTTTTTCCCCTTTGGGACAGAGAGATAAGAGGGAACAGCCAGTTAATAACTTTTGGACTAAGCAAAACTGATACTTTGACCACCTTCCTCTTTACTCCCAATTTGTCATATAATCAACTTTCAGACAGATTTTAACAAGGCAGGGTCTCCATAGCCCTAGAGCATAATAGAAGGCTGATGGCTGCTATACTCAAAGCTCAGGGTGCTTAAGTAGTATAAGAGTCAGTTTTATGAGCTGTAGTAGCAGAAAATGACCCAGAGAGTGCCAGAGCAAAGTGCATTAACAAGCTCCTCGCTGTTCTCTGGCAGCTGGGATATAAAGACCCTTCTTTAACTGCTAGTGGTAACCACAGCAGCGGTGACTGCTGGCCACAGGGCCAAGGACATCAGGCCAAACCTAGGAAACCATCTCACCAAGACACAAGGGAAAGCATGTCTCACTCAGAGCTGTACCTACAGCTTGTCACATCTCCCAGGAAGACTTTGCCTTCCTCATCCTACGTCTGGGTGTGAGAGTAATCATCAGCTGCCTCCCCAGCACACTATTAAATTGGTGCCTTAAAACAAATCCCATTCCCCTGGGAAGCTGCAGTCACCTCACAGAAGCAGAGAGGGGATTTCAGGCTGCAAAAGGAGGTCATGCTGAAGGCCTTGAAATCTGCCTCTGAGCAGCGTCACACAAAAGCTTTCCCTGGAAATTTTCCTGGGCCACTGAAGTCAGTGGGAGCTTGATAACAGTTAGCAGCGTGCACAGGATCAAGCACTACAAGGAGTGCCACTCACTGATTAGAGCAATGGTTAATGCAAGATGTTAGCAAAGAGGGAAACTTTAAACCTGGAGATTAGGATAGATGCCTGTCTTATCATATAATTTAATTTTGAATATTGTTTACATCCCACTAATATCCTTAGGGAATATTAGCCTTATGCTGGGAGCAGAAAAGCTGGAGAAAGCAACATTTAACTGGAATCTGGACAGGAAAAGTGCTAGTTTTTCATTTAGAAAAACTGCTATGTCCAGAAAGTTTTATTTATTTAAGTCTTACTCAGCTTATGTTTCTAACACAGTATTTGGGCACTGGTCGGGATCTAGGCACACAGAACATTTCATACTGTAAGTACTGTACTGAATGCAAAGTTCCTCCTAAGGAGCTCCATCTGCCTAAAATATATCTTCATAAACCAGGCCTTCAGCAAACAGGCCATTCTTATCACATATTTTGTTTCACAGCTTGCAGCAGCCAAGTGCCACAGGCCAGACCTGGTCCTGCCTGCTGTCTGGAAGCAAAAGGTTTATATTAACATCTGTCAAGGTAAATCTCAGCACATATTCCCAAAGGCATTTTGGTGCTTTACACAAATTTTTCTGGCTTTGAGTCTCCCACCTTTAACATAAACACACCTGTTCCTCTGCAAGCCTAACCTATTCACTTTACAAGATACAAATGAGATGCTGCTGCACTAGGGCAGCTGGGCAGGTGGGTATAGACTCTGTGAAGTCATCCATCATGTGGTTTTTGACTAAGCTTGCTTTGTGTATCTCAGTACTCAGTGAGCACAAAGGTTCCCATTTCTGGTCTGTGGTTTAAATACATCTGCTGAAGCAGAAGAGGATGTCTGAGCTCTTGGTGAAGTTTTGGAGCACCAGCTTTGTGGTGAAACAGCAGTAGATGGTTTCCTCTGTAAGTATCAGAAATAGGGAGCTACATTTATCAAAGCCTGATGCCCAGCACAGTTCACTCTTCATTTACAATTCAGGCACAGCTCTGCCTAGGTTTCCTGTAAACTACCCAGAGTCTCTTCCTCCCATCCCAAGTTTTCCAACTTACCTCTTGAATTTGTAGATTAAAAAAACAGCCAAGCCCACAAACACCACTGACAACAACATCAGCATGGCTGAACTGCTGTGACCAGAGCTGGAATCCACAAGTGGTGCTGCAAGAGAAAAGGCAAAGCATCACACTTGAGGGATATTACAAGGAAACGCATTAAGTACCAAGAGCTGAGCTCAACTCTGTCTTTGTCACATCTGCTTTATCACAACTGCATGGTGAATGCTGGTTTTGGCAAGACCAATCAGTAGGAAACAAATTGGTTCACTCGTCCTTTAGAAGCCAAGGCCCTTTTTCAAGACAGGGCAGTCTAACATCCCTGAGTGAAAAGGCACAGCAAGCCACGCTCAGCTGAATGCCCAATCACTCCTGTATTAGCACTCTGGGCTATTACTGTTCAGGTTTTTCCAGGTACTAGAGTGGAAATGAATTTTATGAAGCATGGCTTAATACATATCTATTCCCCTTCAGAGAAGATACCTTAGAGCATCAATGAACAGCTCAACTCCCATCTTCCAAGGATATTCATCTATCTCACATGGGACAGGGATCTACTCTTGTGACAAGCCTCAAGGTCCATCCTTGTACAGACCTTAGAGACTTTTAAATTGAGTCAGTTTTCATAATGTGGAGGAGCCCAAAGCAATAATCCTGAATTCAATCACACAATACATTAAAGTATTTTGGAGAATTTGATCCTTGACATTTTGGCTGGCTAAATACAGTATATTCCTATACCTTGTTTATGCAGCTATTCCAAGAGCTCATCAGAGCACGCCATCTTAATGGCCTGAGCACTGTGCTGAGATCAAGTGTCTGATGAGAAGTCTCTAATGATGCACAAATGATTATAAGTAGCAGCTGAGTGTTTCTCATTTTGCATAAATATTTGGCTTTGGTGGTTTTCTATTCTCTATTCTTTTTCCTTCACCCTCAAGATAGGGACAAAGTCATGCAAATAGACCCAGTTCTGATTTCACTGTCAAATTTCCACACCTAAGAGTCTGATCCTGCCAGTATTCTGCTGCTAATACTTCTGTGGGAAAGACTGTCATTTCACCCAAGTCAAAACACTATGGAAATGGTCATGAAACAAATGCAGCACCTGCACTGGAGAGGGGGCAAGAATAGCTGCAAAACATAATTTAAGTGCAGTGCCTTGCTAGAAACAAGTCAGATTCTCGAGAATTCCAACCACCTGGAGACTTCAGACATTGTATCACATTCCCAGTTCTGCAAATTAATCATTTCAGGCTACTCCTATAAGCATCTGACTCACATTCCAAAGGAGCAGTTAGAGAGTGAAGGTAAAAAGGCACATTACCTGTAGGAAGGGTCATGAGCCTTGATTTAGCCCAGCTCTTGGCTCTCTGAGAAGAAGCTGAAGTGTGTTATTGTGGGCTATGAATCCCAATCTTTCAGAGAGGCTATCAGCAAGGGCACTTGCACAAGATCCCACATTTCAGACAATTGCAAGGATAGTCATAAAAAGTAAGGGCAAAAATAAATCTATCACCTTCTTTGTAACCATCATTTTCATCAACAGCTGAGACCTTTGCACTAGGCTGGTTTAAAGTAAAGGGATTGACAAAGCTTAAGTGGATTCTTTGTTACTTTGAGCAAAAACGGAGATAGGTAGTGTTAAAATTTAAGTTTGAATTTTTGGAAGTCAATATTCAGGCACATATTCCCTGCAAGAGACCTCAGTCTTTTCCTGAATACTTTGCCCCTTTAAAGCCTCCTAGCTAGTCACAGCAGTGACAAACCCTTTGCTATAAGGATTTGATCTAACATCCATGAAACTTAGTAATATCCCACTGAATTCCACAGGTGCTCAATAAGGACTTAATAGAACACCATTCACCTGGTTTTCTAAAACACTTGAAAAACACCAATGCACTTGTTAATTAATCAACAGGGAACTCTTACAAGGTACTTTTTATACTTGTACAAACTGGAGCATGAACATGCCCCTGATGGGTTGGTTTTAACACTTCCTGCTTCTACCAAAATGTCTCAATTGGCACATAGCCCAGTGCCACTTGCCAAACTGTGAGTGCTCTGATGTAGACTGATTCTCCTGGAGTTGTCTGAAGCCTCAGGAGAACCACAGCTGTGCCTCTGACTCCACACTCACCTAATGTTAACTGAGTAACATACACAACCACTTCAACGCCAGGCTTCAGTTCAAACTGGACCAGGTTCTGGTTGAGAGCATTAAAAAGGATTTCTACCACCTGATGAAATAAGAAGAGATACAACAGTTAAAGTATAGAGGATTGCAAAGTCTGGAGAACATTCAGGAATACACAAAGCCCATGAATAGTGGCTGACATCTCTTACTGGCTTCAGCAGGGCCCGAGGAAGTGAAGACAAAGGCACATGTGCTTTGGGTGGAACTGGGTGTCATTGCATGTAAGCCTCCTTACAGAGCTTCTGAGACTGTCAATGTAGGTTGGTATATCTCTCCTGGGAAGCAAACCTAGAAGGGTGTTTTTTTTTTTTTTCCTGGGGGCTATGAGAAGAGGGAAAATAACTAAGTACTTTTTCACCTTCCCTAATATCCTTTGAGTTTGTTCAAATGAGTTTGGAAATCACTGACATATTGGCCTTTCATTGGTGGATAATGAAACTGAATTAGGCAGTTCAGACCTACATTTCTTTCTTCCCAATGATCCTGTCATGTAGCTTCTATTTAAATAGGCTGTTGGGGATGAGACAATCCAGTTTAGGTCAATGGAAAATTTGCCATATTTGTCCTTCACTTAGAAAAGGGGCTTTGGACTGGATGAACTGGAATTGCTGAGTTGAGAGATTAGCAACCCAGCTCTGATGTGTTATTTGGTTGCCCCAGAGCACATACTCAGCACATCACCCCAGAGCCTCAGTTTGTTAATGCCTGATCTCCACAGAGTAGTTCTGATGGACAAGGCACAACTAATGAGTAGTTCTAATGACATACTCTCCAGGCAGAACTCCTCAAGCAGAAGGCAACAAGTGCCAAAGTACAACTGAGTAGCCTGTCAACTAAAATTAGAGCACTAGAGCTTTAGGTGTCATAGTCAATTAGTCAGAAATCTAATTGAGATGTCAGCATAACACTGATACATTAAATATTGACACAACAGCTTGTTCAGAAGGAGTTTTAATACTGGTAGACCCTACTGGACAGGACAGAAATTATTCCCAGACCATCCCTCCAAAAAGCCTTTCAAACCTTCCCACCTCAATGCATCTTTCCTGCTCACTGACCACCATAAATTTAAGAGACCAGCTTTGATAACTTCTTAGGACAAAGGAACTACTCTGCAGGGACTGACTTTACTCAGTGGGTGACAAGAAGTTCCACTGAATTCACCAGTCCTCTGAATAATTTAATGTTTGATCAAAACTTACAAGAGTTACTTGGCAATGGGCTCACACATAGTTTGCACGCTGTAAAAATACTGCATACAAGAACATTAGCTAGTGCCAAGCAGCCTTTCCAGCAGTACTTCACTCCTTTGCCTTTATAGAGCTGATTTAATCACTTGGTAATTCTAACATGAGAGATCCAGCAGCCTAGTGCTGTTGTTCTTTCCTTGCCTGCATATCACTGTTGCTATACATCACTGTAATTACCTATTTATCTAAATGGATGGATATTGTAACTTCCAAATATAGTTTGCACAGGCCGTTCACTGCGGCAGAATAAAAAAAGAAAAAGAGGTCTTGTTGTGGTGATCTATGAGCTGAAGTGTCTGATTTATTTTTAGTAAACCTCAGTATATTATCTTGCTGCTTTGGCCTCCCTTTATTAGCATTCCTCCAGGGAGAAGAGGGAGTACATATTCAAGGTTCCTTTGGCCGTAACTACTGTAAAAAGGACACTCCACTGATTTAGGAAGAATCTCTGCTAGTGGTAGACTGTGACATATCTCAGTGAGGTATTAGGAAATCCTGGTCTTCCTCTGAAAATCATTTTCTTTAATGCCATAAACTATGCTGCCACAGTCCCAGATGCATCCATTTCCCCCCCACTTATTGTAAGTACTTCCAGTGCTGCGCAGCTTCAGGGGCCCATCTGCAAACAATATGACAGGAATAAATATTCCATGAATCCTTCTTTCCTTACTTGCTCCAGATCAGCCTCACTGCTTTTCCTCCTCTCTGTTGTGTTTTTGTGGGGCAGTATGAAGAGTTCAGCAGAAGTAGGCAGCCCAGGGAACAGAGCTACCAGGATCTGTTCATCAGGGATACCAGTCACCTAGAAGAAAAGTAAAAAGAGGTCTCTAGCTGCTATTTGTTACTTATGTTTCCACCGACTTTCAAAAATGGTGTTCCTATCAAATTGTTATTTTCCAGTTCCATGGTAGGTGTTGTGGTCCTAATGAGCTGTTCTGCCTATTTGGTGGGTCAGAAACTGAGCTTCTGCTAAAGACGCACTCTGCTTTCTTTCTAGAAGTGAATGTAGGCTTGACAACACCCCTGGGCCCAAAGATCTCAACCCAAAGTCCAAACCCAGATCTGAATGTTCCACACAGTCCTCCTTGCTACAAAAGAATAACTGACCCAAAGTCAGATCCAGAGAGTTTGCCTCAGAGCAACCACAGCTAAATGTGCAGCTAACAGGGACAACATGAAGAAAAGTGCCTGCAATCACCTTCACCTTCTGCTATCAGGTTACAGGGATCCACGCTGGCCATACATGAACAGAAATGTCCCCAGAGGGAGACCTCACTCCTGGGGCTGACCAGGAGGGCTGTGCTGGGAGCTGCTCACTTTGCTGAACCAAGGCTCTCACAGCTGCCTTCAGCAAGACCTGCCTGCTGAGGCTGCTTCCCTCTCTTCCCAAACCCAAGCCATGCATCCTCAGCAGGGCAGGAAGCCTCCCCTCCCTCAGAAATGCTCTGCTACGTGAGGTTCATTAGCTCCATTAGCTCTCTGCTCCTATCCCACCTCAAAGCCCATGGCCTCCCTGCAGAGCTGAAATGTACCAAGGGGGCAGCCCATTCCTGGTGGGATACACAAGCAACCACTTCTACCAGACTTCTACTGTTCTGTAACTATTCACAGTTACTAGCTAATTATTTTTTTTTTTATCTTGCAAGCTTGACTCTTTTACTATAGTAAAAGGGGAAAACAGTTTTAAAAAAATAAACTTAGCATTTTTCAGGATGGCAAAACAACCAAAGAAACTCTTACAACCTGTGAATTTTGAGTGGGCTGCAGATGAGAAAAGCTGAGCAGGAATGTACTTTCCCAGTAAAAATAATCAGCCTCCATTTCTAACAGCTGTAGCTAAAGCAAAAAAACACCAGTGAGATACATTTTTGGCAGAATGCCAAACCCACCAAAAGCTTGTCTAAATCTAGCTCCTAATTTCACACAAAACTAAAGTCCCTGACTATTTGATATCATAAGTTATTCTGTCCCCTTTCCTGAAAGAATATGAGTACTAGTTTACATATTCTAATTAATCCCAAAGGAAGATTCAGTAACTTCCAACTACAGAAGTTTCTCTTTATCCTGTACTTTAAAGGTAAGTTTATTTTCCTTTTGAATCCTCATTTTTTGCCCCAGTTGGAAAGGGAGTAGAGCTTCAAAATGTTCACCAGTTGCTACACTTAACTGCATGTGAAACTCCTGACTATCAGGAAAAGATAAAAATATCTTCCTCATGCACCCAGAATACTACAATGTCTGTCTTCTGGGATGAAGTGGATCAGCTGTTTAACAACACTCACTAACACTAACCAAATGTTTGGAATAGAAAACAGTACATACTGTCATATCAACTTGGAAAAATAAGGATAATGATGACAGTATTACTACCTAGAATTTGCAAAATCCTCAGGGATATTAAAAGCTGAAAAGCATACAGAAATATTAATAAAAGCAATTGTAATATTTCCACAAAATCAGCAATACTCTGTATTGCTGTAAAAGGATCCAGCATATTAAGAAGCTTTTTATTGATTTTTAATGACAGTGTCATCACTGCTGTGCTTACCCATTCTTTTAAGCTAGCATGTCAAAAAAGTGCAAGTTTTAACAGCCTAGTCAACGTTAGTACAGACAAAGAAATAGATGCTCACCTGTGCTAGTGCTCTCTTGATGACTTTGCCAACATCTTGTCTCCATTCAGGGATGTCAGGGTTATGGTAATCCAAGTTGGGAGAAAATGACAGGAGCTGAGATTGGAAATACTCTGGAATAAAAAAAAGCATTTATGAGAAGATTAAATGGACACTGTTTAGGGTACAGACAAGGGTGCAAAAGAAAACAGGAGGACCATAACTATCTTAAAGCAAGAGACTGAGAAAAGGCTGTAGGTAGAAAAAGGCTGGCTAACACTAAGCAGGACAGAGAGCTCTCAAGGAAAGAATGCTTATACTGCCACTTATAAAGGATGTTTTGATCTGCTGCCAATTTCTGGCTTTCCCCAGAGAAACAGAAGTGAGAATGAGAAGGTGAGAGGATCCTTCATGAAGCCTCCGGGCTTTGTAATTTTGCCACTCAGCTTCTTCAGATTCTGCTCACAAGAAAGTTGACCAGAAAATAAGGCCTAGCTGAAATTTGGAAGGCCTGTCTGTGCAATTGCAAAGTGAACAATTGCTGTAAGTTATGTTTTCTGTTTACCCTCCTGAAGGGAAACCAGGAGTGGTTAATTCCCCAACAAAGGAGAACCCAGTGGTGCTAATGACTGGCTAATCAAGCAATGGCTACTGACAAAACACTTTGAAGTTCTGTCCTGACTGAATGATTGCTGGGAGGAAGAAAAGCTTTCTAGACTTAAAATACAGATTTTAATTTTTCTCCAATTCCAACTCTCCCTGCTGGTCTCACCAAAGACCAAGTCTGGAGTCTTTATGGCAGCTGTGCACAAGGGATTTGGTCCAGTGGGAGGCAAAGATCCCACTTGGATCTGGGATGGGAACCACTCTTGTGAAACTTCTCAGTGTAAAAGATTCTCCTTTCTGATTTTGGAGATGTTCTGTGCCTCACCTTGAAGCAACTGATCTCCAGACACTTCAGATAAGTACCATTAATCATCTGGAAGAATGCACTAGTTTTAGATCAAGATAAACCTGCCAGAGTATAAATGAGGAAATCCACAGAAAAGCAGGGATGTGCCAGCACACCATTTATGTGGCATCTTTTGTAAGAACTGTAGTTTTTTTTGGTTTTGGGTTTTTTTTTTTTTTTTGTGCAATATATTTTTAAATAAAACAAGTATCAAAGAGCACAGGGAAAGACTCCCAGATTCTGAAGGTTTAACCCAGAGTCAGATATATAAAGTCTTTGACTTTTGACCCCTTAGTACCATGTCCTTTACTTTTTGAGCAAATTCTTTTCTGTTAATCTCAAATTAAGGATATACCTGAATAAATCTCCTCTGGTAACACCAGAAATCCAAGCCTAGATTATGGTCTAGACCCATAATCACTTGACACAGGACACAAATTAGGATACAAGTTTATTAGAGGACATGTTTGCTAAAGGCATCACTCATTTATGTACTCAGACTTGAACTCATCACCAGACAGAGGGGCTGCAAGGACTCCTTCTTTAGACCAGGTCAGTCTGCAGCACAGCACTGGATAGGACTATTTGGACTGGATCCAAATGGGTTAATTTTTTGGTAATAGAACCCAAGACTTCGGATCTTCTAAACAGAATGGCAAAATTTCTTCCAAGGTGTTTAAAAACAGAGTGAGGAGCTCTCTGTGGGACCTACTGGGGCTAAAGATCAAGATCACCTGTGGGTATCACTCTTAAACACATGTGATTTAGGTTTATTCCAGAAACTAGTGGAAGGATGGAAATTTACAAGAAGTAAACACTGCATTTTACAGTGCTCAAAATTATGAAGTAGAAGGTTCCTAATATTTGATAATATCAAGGCAAGTTATTACTAAATCACATTAACAAATTACTAAAGACTATTGCATTTCATGGCCAGACAATCAATAAATATCTATTTAGCAGCTGTTAAATCTGAGTATACAGTGGGACATTTATTTTATTTAATTAGTGAAATAAGACACACACAGTGCAGCTAGACAGTGCTGAGCTTCAAATTAGCCCAAGTTATTTGAAGCCCAGGTTTCTCTATAAAACTTGAAGTCCAAAGAAAAGCTTGTTCTCAAATGCTGAATGCCAAAAACTGGATAAAGAAAACAAAGACTGGGCCAGGGTGGAAATTGTTTTAGAAGCCCTGGTCAAAGCTGCTGAGAGAGCTCTTTCACCCAGGATTTATCAAGCCCCAAAGAGAGTAAACTCTGCTGTCTGCCAAGGGTGCTTTTTGAAGCCCGTGACAAGCAGATATGGCAAGAACATACCAAACATTAACCATGGGCAAGTCCAGTGGGCACACACAGATCTCCAGCTGTGACAGGAAAGATGGGCAGGAATATCAACAATAGAGTAATTTCTATCCTCTTTTCCAGAGCCCTCCTGACCCCTGTCATTTGTACAGCCACTGACAGAGACACCAGTTGCATTCAGAACACCTCAATGTTGCACTGTGACTATTTCTTTCCACAGCTGCAAAGATTAAGGAAGGCAGCCTGGTTCAAGTGTTTTTTATTTCTGGGAGTTCCCTGTCTGGGTGTACAGACAGATCAACAGGCACAGGAGACACCAGCCACCTTATAAAGGCTGAAGCTATAATTTTGGTTAGCTGCCCCATCCTATTCATTTCTGTATTTTGTCATCATGACACATCTGAGCTACTCTGTCATCAGAGGTTTGTCTTCAGAGGTTCCTCCAGGCATTATCAAGTTCCAAGAGTTCATTCTGGATCAGCAATGACTGTCTGCCCTTCTCCCCCAGAGATGTGATTGCAGAAGGCTGAGGGTACCATGCACTGCGATCTCCTTGGTGTCCTGGATGAGGGTGTTGCCCCCAGCGACCTGCACGGTGACAGTGTTCATCCCCTCCACAGTGAACGTGTACGAGATGCTGCTCTCCAAGGTGATGAGGGGCTGTAGGAGGCAAACACAAATGACAAAAATCAGGGGGAGACTAACTCAGGATCACAACATGCACCTGATTTACCTACCAGGCAACAACAGCCTTGCTCCTTGATACAGGTGTGGTGCTGCCAGTTTGCATGTCCTGCTAAGGCCCAAACACCATCCTATGAGCAGTGTCCCATAGGCAGAGGTTTCTCTCATTTCAGTAAATGTTTCCTGAAATATTCTTCCACTGAACTGCAACCCATTGCTGTATGGACTCCTCAGCAGACCACAGTCAGCAGTTGCTGAATTAGTGCAGTAGAATGCAGCACTCTACACACTCAGCCAGCTCAGCTGCTGTATTTGCTGTACAAAACCCAACCTCAAATTGAAAATAAACCAAAGATGCAGATGCTTCTTCAAACAATCCATATTGTTCATATTCAGGGCCAGCCTTTGCTTTTATGAGCACAAATCCATTTATCTCTCACAGAGCAATACTGCTCAGGTCAGAGTGAGGACATCCAGCATTGCCCTGTCCATGCTGTGAGTCTGTAAGCAAGCTGCAGCCACAAGCTGGCAAGCTGTGCTAACCAGGCTGAAAGCATGGCATAATTCCTGCTGACAATGCTGACTGAATGTGGCTGTGGAAAGGATCCACACTGGAGCAGCCCATGGGGAGGGCCCACATTGAAGAAATCAATGGAAAACTGTCTCCCATGGGAGGGATTCCCTCCTGTAAGCAGGGGAAGAGTGGGAGGCCTCTGCTTCCTGAGGAGAAAGCATTGGAAGAGACAAAAAGTGATGAACTGATCACAGCCCCCTTTCCCTATCTCCTTGCACTGCTGGCAAAGGAGGAGGCAGAGAATTCAGGAGTGAAATTGGGCCTGTGAAAAGAGGAGAGATGTGTGTTTAAGATTTGGATTAATTTCTCATTAACCTACTCTCATTTCATTGATAATAAATTGCACTAATATCATTAAGTCAAGGCTGTTTTGTTTTTTAAAAGTAATTAGTGGTATCTCTCTGTCATTATTGTGACTTGATTTTGTTATATTTTATGTATCCTGCCCATGTGAGGAGTGGCTTTAGTGGGCAGCTAAACAAGGTCAACCCACCTCAAGTGAAAATCAAAGATCCAGCCTTCACAGTGCCACTGATCTGACAGCTGGTCTTCAGAAATAACTCTTTATTTAGAGAAACTACAAAAATGGGAACAGTGATACTAATCTCCACTGCAAAAGCACACAAAAAGAGGTCTAAGAGAACAGATAAAGCCATTGTACAATTGCTGTTGTCCCTTCACTACACTTCCAGTGGGTTTACAAAGGAAAACTTCCAAATTTCACCTTCCAGCTCTCATACTTTATCTCTTCATGCTGCCAGCCTGACTGCACTTCACAACAGTGGTCACAAATGCCATTTTCATAGCCAAATCAAAATTTCCACCTGCACAGGTCTGGCTGGCAAACACGCTTCTCTTTCTCTCTAGAACACCACCTTCCTGAGACCCTCTCATCCATGAGCTGAAAAAGCAGTAAAAACCAAAAAGTCTTATCACATGGCACACACAGTCCAAGGGCAGCAGCTCGTGCCAGCCCTGGAGGCCTAGCTAACATTTACTGAGATATACACAGACCCTGGAGAAGCTGAATGGGCCTCTATCAAACTGCAGGGATATCAGCAATCCTCCTGGAGGTTACAGGTTGTGCTTCTGTGCAAAGGCAGATAAGAGGATTCAGTCTGGCCTTTAAAATTACATTTTTTTTCTTTTTGTATATGTGTATGCTGGACATTCCGTTATCATGGATGATTTCACCTCCATCATGGAGGTTTAACATTCAGCCAACTCCTTAATTTTAATTCAAGAACCAAGACCTGGAAACTAACTCTAAATTGAATCAAATATTTTAAGGTTCATTTGCTCAAACCTATTAGACAGCTGGATACATCTATTAAACTGGACCTGTGTTAATTCAGGCAAATTGGCCTTTGGGCATACTGCAAAAATCAGTACAGTAGAAATTCAGTACAGGAGTTTCAGCAGGGTGGGGAGAGCAGTACAGGAGTCTCAGCCAGGTCATTTGTGTCTAAGACAATATTCTCCTGTGCAGCAGCACAGAGAGTGAGACTGCACAGTGACACGAGACACATCTACTTCTGTCTGGGATGGCTAAGGGCTGAACAGGAAAAGAAGCTGCAATCCCTCAGCACAGAAAAAAACCAAATCATCTAATAATACCAGTCACAATATTACACACCTCATCCATTAATTCATCCTTCACCCCTACTTAGGACACCATAGTTTACTCATGAGTGGGCACAGGGAAGGATCTGACATATATATTAAACAACCCAGGAGGAATTTTGATGTGATACAGACTGATCCTCTGAAAAAAGGTGGCTGATACAGTTATGTCTATATCTCTTGGCATACTTCTGTCAGAGCTGCAGAACAATCCATGAGGTAGCTGGAGATAATGCTTTGCAAAGACTGAAGAGTGCTCTGGGTCTGAGATTCAGACACAGGTAAGTGCACCACGTTCACTCTTCCATATTTCACCAATGAGTACAACCATGCCAAGGTGTCAAAGGATCAGCTACTCCATGTGCAGCTATGTCCAAAGCACCCATCCCAAACACATCCACATCTGCTTGTACTCTGCTGCCTCTGGGCTGAAATTTAAACTAGAAGATGAATCAGTTCGTATTTCCAGCCCAGAAGCAAGCACTGTCAGAACTGCATGGAAATCTTCAGCAAACACCACTGCTTTGCACTACCTTTTCTAGATTGCTTTCTGTTTCAAAAAATCTTTTTTAAGGCCTTATTCACAATCAACTTCTATAGTAAGGAAAAAAACAATGGCAGGAAAACTCTAGACTGGAGGGCTTAAGCAGATGATCAAGTTACCAGTACCCAAATTATCTCTGATGTACTTCAATGGTTCTCCATGTGTGAGCACTGAGCCAAACACAGCTAAACTGTGACATGATTTTGCATCCCTGTATTTCAATGCAGTATAAATTATATGGAAGTACTTGCAATGGACTGGATGTGCATATGTGGGTGGTTGCCACAGTTCAGCTAGGGCACAGCAACTTGCCAAGTTTCTTACCAAGTAGATGGTTTTTGCTCCTGAGTTCTTCCACTGCCTCAACTATGCTTCCACAAAAATCAGCAAGTTCTTACAGTGAGCTTCCTAACTGGATGTAAAATCCCAGTAGAAGCAGCACTTACTGCTTTTATTTTGCCTCTCCTGATATTGTTGGTAGCCATAGTAGGAGGTTAAAACTAAGCAGCTTTTCAAAGAGAAAATAAAATACTTGTGTGCCTATTTTTTATCTCAAGTTCTATATTTCATGTAAAATCCCCGTTTCTTTCTGCTGCAATCTCACCTCAGTGCACATCTTCAATTGCAAATATAGACAGTGACATGACTCAAACTGCTTTTGTAAACAACAGCAGAAACTACATTGTGAAATTAACAGCTGTGCATTTCACAACTGTAAGAATGGAGAACACTGCCTGTCTCACTCCTAAAGTCTACAATAAAAACTGAGCTAATAGGGAATCCTGCTCTCTCCATTTGAAAGCATGACACTAACTTGTATTTTCACTTATTTTAACTATTGCTAAAAAAGCTCTTTATAATACATACAGTGACAATACACATCATTTAAAAATGCCCTACAAAGAAGTCTCATCCCCCTCTCTAACATAGCCAGACTCTTCAGCTTGAAATTCTAGATAATGCTGTTTATCTGAACACCAAGAGCTTTAAAGTACTGTGTTGGAATCCAGCATTATGTACTGCACACTGGCACATAATGGAAACCCCCTGGTTATGTGAACACCAGCAGTTTTTAAACACTGTGTTGGAAGCCAGCATTATTCCACATATAGTTCAGTTAAGTTGCAAGTGAACACTGGTAATAACAGTGGTCTTCAAATCTCAGTAGGGCTGATAACAAGCAGATGGAGAAAGTAATGGCTCCTAAGAACAACACAACACAGAAGGAAATAAATCCACAAAGGCTGAAGTTCAGATAATGACAACCCTCTTCAGCCAAGTTAAAAACTAAAACACAAAACAGACAAAGGCAAGAAGATTTTATTACGGCTGAGAGAGTTCCCTGACTGTTGTGACAAGCTTAGGAAGAAAAAATGAACCCAAAGGTGTCTGTACCTTGGTACTGTTGCCAAACCACCAGAAGTAGGTAAGTGTGCCTGCCTGGCTGGGCCAAACTACTGCAGTAATGTTGACATCCTTATTTCTGATGGCAACAAAGGGAACACTCAGATGGACGTGCTCCACTGGACCTGTGGGAAGAGAGTTCATTATTAAAGGCTTTGAGTTAAATCCTCCCTGCACAGTTGTGAACAGCAAGGATCTTTCCTTTAAATAAATCAAAAGTCCTATGTCAGCAGTGACAGTCTAGTGACAGTCTATTTGTATTTTAGAAATAAAAGAGAATTTCAGCAGTCACTCAAAAACAGAAAAAGATAATCAGATTTAAAAATACTTTTTCCCCCCGTTATGCACATTTTCTATAGTGCTAATTTTCAAGAGGGGTATCAATGTGTTTAGAGGAATTTTTTAGATGCATTTTGAAGAAAAACAATGAACTGACTTTGCATTATGTAGTGAAGTTGCTATTGAAAGCCATAAGGATAGGACACAAGAAGGGGAAAGGACACAAGAAAGAGATAGGACACAAGTGAGAAAGAAGGTTTTTTCTTGAATATATAGCCACTGAGCTACTAAGATTAGAGGGAAAATAATATTAGCCAAGATGGCTTAAATTTGGTTATAAGAGTCATTTATGACTCGATTAAATACCCCAAAGAGTTTTTTTAAAAGGTCTCCAAAAATAAAGACTCATGATGTTGGAAATCCTTGGTATCTTTTTGATATAGGCCTGACCTTAGGAAGTCTTTGGGGAGTCAGTTGCCCCTAGAAAAACATCAGGAACCACTTGAAAGATGTGTGCACTGGCATAACAAAGCATGTAACTGTCAGAAGCACTTCATTCTGAAAGACTTGAAAAATAACAAAGTACCAATGCAAAGTTGTATCTAATAAATGCAAATGCCCAGAATAAATCCAGGGCATGAAGCACTGAATTCAGAAGGCAGATCCACTCTAGAAAAAACAACATGTGTAAGAAATACTGAGGTTTTGTTTGGTATTTTGTTTAAAGCTTCTACTATCTCCATTGTTTTTCTTCTTGTTTATCTTTTGGTTTTGCTGGTACTGAATTCCAGCTGATAACAGCTTCCCATCAGACAGTGTTACTTTCTGGGTAGTACCTTTAAAACACAGCAAACTGACAGACTATCCCTGTGAGATGGAAAGGACAAAATAAGAAAAGTCATAATCTTTTCTTTTTTTGTTAGACATTCATTCTGGGAAGCAGGAAATTTGGTGATTTTAACAGAGACAATCCCCTTGTGTTACCTCTCAGCACGAAATGGGGACATTAATCAGTTCTCCATCTACTTGAATTACAAAGATTGTGGAAAGCAAGAGCTGTTCTTTTACCACTGGAACATAGAGCTCCAAGCACAAAAGGACCCTATTCTTGCTTTTGGCACCTTAAAATTTGATCTTTTTTTCCCCCCCTTTCCCAAGAGATCTCTACCAGCAAGTCACTCCTGAACTCTGACTATAGGAAGCACTCTGGGTTTGCAAGAATAGCAGGTTCCCCTAAATATTTTGTGACAGTGCATGTAAAAGGAAAAACTCTAATATCTTTGCTTCCTTTAAATTTCTAGTTAAGCTGCTTGTCAGCAGATTCCAGAAAGCTGAAAAGTTAACTGGCTGCTAATAAAGCTGCAGGGTAGAAAATTAATGTTGCTTGAGGCCAAAGAGCCTCTTTGTCTCTTTTTTTTAGCACAGGATCCCAGTACCAGAGTGATTGTGTAGTAAGAATGATTCTCAGGCATATTTGTCTGTCCATTTGGACTTCAAGGTCAAACTTCCAATATTGACCAGTACTTCCAAATATATCAAAAATTTACTACTGAGGTCTCATCTTATTTCAGCATTAGCATGAATGTAAGTGCTTGCAAAATATTTCCCCAGAGATAATGATAATAAATTGGCTACCTAAGAATGCTATAAAAGTCAAAGGAGAGATCTGAAAGGTTGATGTAAAAAAGGGTGGAGCAGAGAAACCAGGCCAAAGAACTGCCCCTTGTTGCACTGTGCTTTAAAATCCTCACCATGAAAAAGTAGTTCCTTTGAGAAAAATCAGATAATCCATACAAATCTGCTTGTTATTACCAGGTAACCATCACTTTTGTCAGCTAATGGCCCAAGGTGAAGGAAAAAACAGTTAAAGCTCTAATAACAGGTTGTTAAGTGCAGCCATGATTGACTTTGAGGGAATTATGAGCATAATAAAAGCTTCAAGGAACATTTATTCCTTCATACAGGGAGCTGGAAATTAAAATGGAGAAAAAGTTCTTGAGTTTTGGAAATTTCTAACGTGCTTCCTTTCAGCAGAAAAGCTCAAGCAAAAGGCAGGATGTAAGACATTCTGACGGGTAAAGAGGGAAGGCAGACAAGGCTGTGATCACCATTAGGGGCAAAATTGATGGGGTGCATCTGAACACAGAAGATCTAATAGTCTAAGAGTAGATCAAAGAACTGGGCTCTTTTTGGTCTCATCCTACATTCCACACTCTCTGCTCTCTCCTGTGGCTCTGGAAAGTTAACTCAGAGCTTTGTATTTGAGTTTGCTTGTGTGTCAGCTGGAGAGAAATTGCATTGATCTACCAAACAGGACAGAAACATCAGGGATGCACGTCAAACACATGAAATGTGGAAAGCAGCACATTAGCCCTCAGTACATTCATATCTCAGGAAGCACGCTCAGCATAATGCTTCTATTTCATTAAATTAGCACTGTAAATGCTGAAATTCTGAATAAGTGACTCAAAATTTAGTTTAATCTAATCCTCTTGGAATGATACATGTATTGAAAATACATATCTGGACTTTGTTTTTACTGCTTGGTCTCTGACCCTTTCATAAAGCCCAATAGACATTTTCAAACGTTTCCCCATAACTCTTAGAACTGCAAATATACTTGTTTTAAAAAACCCTTCCTTTTCCCTTCATTCAATAAAGTCTATTTAACAAGTTAGAGGAGTATCTAGAAGCCCAAGCCTTTGCAAGAGCATGAGCTGCATGTGTTTGTCATGCATCTATTCTTGGGCCCCACTGAAGCTGCAGGGACTTGGAGTGAGGTCAGATTTTGGCCCAAGGAATCTGGCAGGGGGAAGTACTCACAGACCACGTGCAGGAACAGGACAGCAGTGTCTGAGCCCAGGCTGTTCTCTGCATACGCCGTCACCTGGAAGATTCCAGCACTCTTATACACGTGCCTGATGCCATCCTCCACAGGGCTGAAATTGGCATAGGACACTGCAATGCCGTCTCCAAAATCAAGCTGGATGTTTGTCCTTTGGAGATCACCCTGCAACAGAGAAGGCTGGAGTAGGAAACTGGACTGATATAAAAGCATTTATCTTACCCTCCATCCCACTAGCATGGATACAAAGCAGTATCTTTTCAAAAAAAGCTGAACTTTTCTGTCATTCCCCAAGGTGGTCAGACACAGACAGCAGAAGACCAACACTTCATCCTAAAGTAGCTAAAACAGGTGACATGAATCATCTCTTGCAAATATCCTCCCCTGATTATACAGAGTTTAGAAGACCAGTTTCAGCTAGACATGAAGCTTCAGGATGGCTGAATTTATACAGGTTGAGTCCCACATTGAGGACTGACAGATTTTTTTTGTCTAATGTCAGTCAACACAGAGACAGGGCCTGGATACACAGGAGAATGAAGCAGATGATGAGAAAAATCTCTTCTAGGACTACTGTCAATGACAGTTATTAAATGAAGAAGGGAAAAACAGACAAGAAATTCCAGCACCACAGGTATTGTCTGGGGACAGAAGTTGCACTATTTTAGTTTAAATCATGCTTTAAATCACTGTAGTTGAACTGCAGAAGTCTCTATTATTTCGGTTTCTCAGAGCCTTATTTTATACTTGCCCCCAGCTGACTAATGTAACACAAAAAAAAAGGCTAATTTCAACAAAGCTAAAGCCCATTGCAGTGATTTCACTAAACTGAAATAAAAGTACAACTTGGGTTAAATCTCTGTAGCTTCAGCTTTCTGCATATATATGTGTTGTGCTAAGTAATTTCCTTTCATCAAAGATCTGCACTGTATTCACTGGGGGTGAAGAAGGTACCACTACATTTTGGAGATATTCCAGCCCTGAAGGGCTGAAGTCAATCCCTACATATATTGAGGATCGATCTGAAAGTTAAAAAAAAAAAAAAAAATTTAAATCTCTGCTCATAAATTTGCCTTTTTTTAATGGGAAATTCAGAAATATTTTACAGTCGTCTCATAAACCCTGTTATAGCTGTAAATGCACACAGGGAGAACATACAAGAAGCCAGACCACAACGTAGCAGGTCCCATGTGTAGAAAATCAGGACCTTAGCAGCCCCCACTGAATTTATCCTCCTCATAGACTATACCTGCATTAAGAGTGCAGGAAGGGTAATTTTCAGATGTCAATTTGTACTTGGGGTCTTCAGACACTCATATAGTCAAGATTATTGGATGTAGTTTTAGAAATATGGGTATTTGATTATATATGTTAGATCTCTCTTTCTCCTTGCTCCATCATTCCCATTCCAGGCAGCCAGGGGAGTTTTGGCTATTGACTTGATCAGGGCACCGTTTTCACCTCTTCCCCACTTGGACATTAAAACTTCAGTATAAACCAAAGAGCAATCAGAAAGGACTAAAGTGGTGGTGACACTAAAACATACCTATTATATTGAGCAGTCAATAACATGCTTTAGACAGAGAGTTTTTAAAGTCACTCTAAAAAAGTCTCTAGCAGGAGCAAAATTACACTCTTGAGATATTCAGTTATTTGATAGAAAGGCTCCCACAGCTTGCTAAACCTTTCAAAACCACTTCTCGAGGGAATGCACTAAGACCCCAAGTCCATCTCATATAGAAGATACTGAACAGAGGATAAAAATTTGATCTGGGCTGGATTCATCACTGATGACCTCAGGCTGAATCTCTTGCACCAACCATGGCAGCTCATCTCCCTTGCCTGACAATTCTCTTTGCTATTTCTTTCTTGCCTCTCCAATACGATTCTATCTGAAATGAGACCGTTTTACACAGAGAAGCAGGAACAGATTTTTCATGACTAAACAGTGGCAGATGATCTTTTCACCCAATTATAGGCTGGGTCTCCAGTGCAAAGGCTGCCCATCACACCAATCATGTTTGCTTTCTCCTTTCCATACCTCTGTATCCACTATATAAAGTATTAAACCAAGCATGCTAGTCCCACACAAAGATGTCAGATATTCTGGAGTTTAAAAATATAAATGAAAATAGAAGGGAAGAGGAGGCATTTCAAAAGGAAAATACAATCATTGCTATCCATTTATATTCAAGAGGCACTGTATGGCAGAAAGGTAAGTAATAATTAAGACCTCTACAGAAATTATGTCTTCCAAGTCATAAGGAAATCCTTGGTCACAATTCTTCTCAGGTTCCCAGTAAAAGACTGGAATAGCATTGTCCAAAGTCTCAGTGCTCCTTTTCTTTTCTTCTTGAAATTCTATTTTTTTAGGAAACAAACTCAACTCACAACTTTCTGTGGAATAAGCAGATCACCTACAGAGACATGTTCCAAAGATCCTCTTCCCTTAGAAAAAAAAAGGTTGTTTCAATGAAATGTTTTTCTAACTACCATTATTTTTCAACAACACACATAAGAGTGAATGCCCTCACATATTTATTCAGCTGCCTCTTCAATCTCTAAATCCTTGCAAAGATTCCACTCTTCAGCTACCTTGACTGCTGCCTTATTCCCCATCTGTTTATCATTCTTCATACGCAGCAGTTCCGCTTGAGTTCCTTAATAAATTACTACTTGGTTCCTAATTTTTGGATTATATCTGTTCTTTTCTGAACTCCCACTCACAGCGTCTACACAAATTGTCTAACCATGTCAAGTCTGCAGAACAGAAAAGAAGCAGCAAGTAGACAAGAAATCCCCCTTGTATAAAAGCAGAGCATGCATGAACCTCTGAGGAAGTAGTAGAGTCCCTGTCAGATTAGTCTGGTCCCAGTGAAATACTTAGCTACTATATAAGAATTTGATTTAGTATGAGAATGTGTCTGTCTGTGGGTGGTCTGCCTCAGCTATCTCCAGGTACTGCTTCAAAATAACATACACAGGACAGAAAATGTGACAAAAACCAGCTGTTCTTCTCTAGCACCACCTCAGTCTCTGACCAGAAGAGCCTCAACATTTTGATGCTTTTGGCAGCAGCATGGCCTGGTGTCACTTATGCTACTGTTGGCTACAGAGGGAACTGTACCAATAGATAACTACAATAGATAAGGGCTGGGGGCTAGAGGTACTTTGAGGAGAATCAATTCCTACTGCAAAATAACAATGTCCCTCATTGTTCCACATGAGTGTGAACATGTTCCCCACTGTTCTTAATTTTTCCCAGAAAAGCTGAAGTTAAAGCTTCGCATCCCAGATACAGAATTGTTGATCACAGAAACACCACTTCTGCCTCATAAACTCCATAAACTGCAGTTTACTGTAAGCAGCAAGAAGTGAGTGGGGAAATAAATTTTTTGACCACATCTATCTTTCTTCAGCATTATCATCACTGATAGAAAGATAACCAAACACCTTTAGTGTGACCCAATATGACGCACTTGTATGGGTCACTGTAGCCTTCAATTCTCCTAAATTCCTTAAGTCTCGTAAATATCAGAACCATTCACCATTTCATGATTCCCCCTGGATTACTATTTTCCTCTCAGCAGCCTGAAAAACAAAGGGAAAGAATGCCAGTCCTGCCACACAGAGAAAGGTTTACTGAGACCACTAACACACCTCTTCCATGAGGATGATGAAGGTGGCGTTGTGCCCCTGCTCCATAACCAGCTTCCCGTCGGAGGTGAGGATGTGCAATCCCCGAGGAGCTTTTCCAGGGCATTTCTCCATCTTGGCCATGTACTTCTCTCTCAAGCCATCTGTGCAGTTGTTAGACACAATCCTGCGGTACCTGGGGAACAGTATCAGAGGACATTGGGCTCAGACTGTGGGCGGAAAAGTTCCTTTGTTTTGTTTTGTTTTTGTTTTGTCCCTCCACATTAATGCATGTGTTTTTTCAAAGTTTAACAGCCTGCACGATCCCCTCACTGAAAGGAAGACTCAAAGAGACTTAATGCTTTATTAAGTAGGAGAAAACCAAACCAATTGAACCTATTCTGGAGATTCTCAGCAGCATCACTGAAAAGAGACACATTGTGGAAGTGAATTACTCTGCCTTACTAAAAGGCAGAAAATTCCTCCAACCCAATGCCTGCAGGATTCCATCCTGCATCCCAGCTTTTTAATTATACCATTTATTAGGTTTTGTCTGCCTCTATTGGGTTAGAGGGCACTTGAAAAAATATGACAAGGGCTTTGCCCAGTTCAGTTTTAAAATGATTTGAGGTATGGGTTTTTCTCTTGGCTCTTCTTGGAAGATGATGGCTAAACAGCAAAACTCAAGTCTCACAGCATTTCCTGCATGATAGTAGAACATTTGCAAAGTGATGCTGCCATAATAAACCAACACTTGCCATCTGTTCTGGGTTAGACCAGGAGAAACCAGCACATGAAGCTTGTCTGAAAAACAGCGCATTGTACGTACAAAGTGAAAATGGCAGAAGAAGAAAACATAAAAGAGACTAGAAATTGCTCATTTGAGCCTTCCTAGAAGCTGATATAAATAGGAGCTGTAAGATAGTAATAGGTTCAATAAAATACAATGTGAAATACCTCAAACCTGTCCTTTTAAATGTTCAGCTGTCTCTCAGGCAGACCTTTTTGATTTGTGTTTTAATTTTGCAACAAAGGGGAGCTCTAAGTCTAGGCTCAAGGGATCACACCTCACTTGATAGTAATGCAGTATCTATGTGTCACTTATGTTAACGTGCTTCTCCCCCTCTCTGAGGAACAAGGCAATTTTCCATACAGATGCTGTTGCAAACATCACCTCATGGATAAGACTGAAATAGAACATAAAGGGATGCAGGGGGAAAAAAAATTACTATCCAGGTTCTCTTGTCTCCTGCAGTCACCAAAACCAGACAGATTGCAAGATGCACTTACCCAGTGCTGTTCCAGTAGTTCTGACCAACGTTGCAATCCTTGGACAGGGAGGATGGGCTGAACCAGAAGGCTGGGATGCACTGGTTGTTGCTGTGCCTCTCATATCCATAGTCACTGTGGAGAGAAGTCAGGAATCCATCACTGTAGCCTCCACTAGAGTTAGCCCAGAGTTTTAGGTGATGTCCCCAAAGCAGGAGTGTATTGGTGGTTCTCTGCTGGGATGGCACAACATCCAGAGACAAGGTGCTGGACTAATTGGAAGAGCAGGAACACAATTCACTGAGGGCACTTGATCCCCACAGCAGCAGAACTACCAAACTTGCAGAACACTGCAGGACTTGTGCTTCATTTGGCAACAAAACGTGACAGAGATTCAGAAAGAGTATTGTATTGTTTGTTTCCATTCCTATTAATGTCTGACCTAAATTTCACTTTTTGGGTTCTTTTGGTTTGTTTGTTTGTTTTTTGCAGCCTTTACTTTTAGAATGAACCAGGCTAATTCTAAGATCTAATGTCACTTTTTCACAACAGTGGCTAGGAATATACAACACTAGGGGCACTTCCTGAGCAACTAACCACAGAATGTATATTTTTGTACGGTAATGGGCTCCCTGGCTAAGCTGTGACTTGCCCGAGAGAAAAAAAAAACAGGTGATGTTTTTCCACCACTAAACTAAAACACAACCAGCTTTGTAGTCTAAGGATTACATGGTATTCTGTCCCCCAGGGAAGGCAATCCAGGGTATTGATTCTTCCTTGGACCACCTAAGAATGGAAGTGTACACAACCAGATCCAAAACTTCTTTTTACAGCTGCCTTTGTGTGTCAATACAATGATGAAGCAATAGGATTAATACAAGCTTTCCGTAAGTTTTAATAGGGTCTGGATCAGGTTTCTATTTGTAGCCTTTATTGACAGGCTAGATTCAAAGGACAAATAAAAAGAGATTCTGGATTTTTGCCTGCAGCTAGGTAACAAATGCCAACATGCTAAACCTCTCTGAAAACACAGACACTACAGAAGCCACTGTCTTGAAAGCATTCTGTGCCCTTTAGGACACTGAGTTTTATCCTTCCCCTGTTCAGAGCCTGAACTGCCAACAGAAAGTCTCTAGGAAGAGCTTTGGTGAGACAAAATTGTGCTACGTCCCCAGTGGCCCAGGCTGCTACTGTTCTTTTTTTGGAGGGCAAAAATTCTGTGAGCTACTTTAAATGGTTTGGAGATTCCCTAATGCTCTTTCTCTCAACATTCAATTTAATCATTCTCAGTGGGTCCGACCTGCACAGTCAAAAATGCCTGGCAGGGACTTTGTAATTAAAAATATTCAGGAGGAGCTGTACTTTGCCCCAAAGAAGAAAAGAGCTGCATAAATATTTAATAAAATTAAAGGCAACATTGCTGTGTGCCCTCAAGGTTCTGTGCTTGTTCATTAACTTCTGGTAAATGTATATTAAAACCTCACATGCTGCCCACCTTCCCTCTCATAAGCCCCAGGGTTTGCATAAGTTAAGGAAATAATCAAGTCCAGCTGCTGTGCTGTCTTTCTCAGGAAAGCTATCTTGACAGAGTAAATAAAGAAGCAGGAGGAGGGAAAAGAAAGCTCAGTGAGCACTTTAATACCACTTATGAGATCCTTCTGCCACTCTCTCTGCCAGAGAAAGGCCAGAATTTCCTTCTGGAAATGACTGCAAGGGTTGGCAGGAGTCACCCCTGATCCTGACTCATATGGATTTTTTGAACTGGGGCATAATCATGATTTATGCCCCTGAATTTTAGATCAGCCTTTTATCTAACTGCAGGGAACAGCACTGCAACCATGAGGCAGACAGGGGCAAGGGCACTGTGACCAAATGGGAGGGAACACAGCCCCCACAGCATGTGCTGAAGGGCTCCTGCAGTTATTTGTCCTATCCCCACAGCCCTCAAAGGCAGGCGTCATCACAGCAAGTGGCACGGGGTGCTCCAAGCCCAGAACCAGCTCCAAACCTTCTTACTGAGGAAGCAGAGGGCCCATCTGGCAGGACTTGCTGGTCACTGCACTCACATTCACAGTGCTGGCTGCTGGCCCTCCTCCTTTCCCTGACACCCACAGGACCTGCTCAGCTCAACCCAAGGGACAGAGCAGTCACTGCTTTCAATAACTGGCAACTGTGAGCCCAGGCAGAAGAGGCTGAGTGGACATTTTTCCTTGAAAGAGAACGAGTTTTTCTTGAAAGAGCATCAAGTGAAACTAGGAGCTGTCCTTTCACCTGTCCTGTCCATCTTTTAGTGAGCAGAGAAAAGGCACTTGTCAGCATCTCCCCTTCTCACACTGACATCCCAAGGAAGGCAGATGAATCTAGAATATATTCTGGAATAACCTGTGTTTTACAACTGGCTAAGCAAGTGTCTCATACTTTAGAAGTCACAAATCAGTGCACAGGTTCACCCTTCCTCTCTGAAAAATCACTTTTAAAATGATCAAGCTCAGTGCCCTACTTCCAGCACTGCCAGTATTTTCCTGAAATGGACTGTCTCACACATTCTTCCAGTCAGCCCTGCTGAGTAGCATAAAAATTCACCAAAAAGTTTCTTCTGATTCTCCATCACCAGCTATAAAAATTTTGCAACTGGAAGCTAGTTAACAATTCTGTTGGCAGTGCAGGGTCTGAAACAAAAGCCAGCTTGTTGTCCTCTAACTGCATTTCCTCTGCAGGACTGACAAGTTTAACAGCAATACCCTCTCATATTAGGGGGAAAGTTAATCAAAAATGATGCTGAATGCATGCAAGGAATCTGTCAAGTGATTGAAAAGGTGCATTCTGATGCAGACCCTTTTCAAGGTGGCATTTAAGGCCAATTCAGCTACCACAGTTTTTCACTCACAGCTTGGAAAAGACAAACTTCCCTGTGAAAATATAAAGCGGGTGAGGAAAAGACAGTGTAAGTCAAAAAAAAAAACAAAACCACACAAATTCATTAGCATCTCTGGAGATTGGTGCTGGATTCACCCCAGAGGCCCTTTCCAATGCCAAGGGCAGATACTGCAAGGCAAGACAGGTCATCCTGCGAGTTCCCATCATGTGAATGAAGTGGAAAGATCTCATGAGTCAAGATATGGAGTCTCTGATGTAATCTTGACATGAGGAACAAATTAAATACCCATCCAGGTCAGATGAAAATCTCTTTTCTATATCCCCAAATCTCCCTTAAAGACAAGCTACTACAATATTCAAGGAAATACTCTGGTCAATATTTTTCTTAATTTTGCTGTATTTCACTATGTCCATGCTCTGAAAGAGAACTGTGAGCCTAAGTCCAAATAAATGTACAGATCTCATGCCTCACACCTCTTCAGAAAGTATTTGAAGGTAGATGAAGTGTTCAGGAATAATACCAATACCAGTCAGACACTGATCCTGAATAACCTACTATAAAAACTAAAATGTTTTCCCAGCTGATCAGCTTTAAGAATATTTTGAATTCCTTTTAAATGACATAATTTAAGCTCAAACATCACAGACACTGACAGTCTCAAATCTCAGAAAAATTGCCTATCACAGGTGCCATGTAGGAATTCCTTGAGCAGCGATCCTGACATGCATTCTCCCATCTCCTATCTCTGATTGTCAAGCAATAGCAAGCAGTGTCTCATTTCTCCCCTCCTATATTTTTAAGCTGTTTTCAAAGTGACCTTAAAGCAATTTGAAAATTATGGTCCCATTAAGTTAGAAACACCAATATTTATGCAAAACAAGTAGTTATATCTGACAAGGGTGGGCTGTACAGTCATGTCACAGAAGCCCTTTCAGAAATTTCTCAATAAAACATTGTTAAGAAGCAATAAACTGTTCCCAGCTATTCAAGGTAATAATGATAAAAATGTGCATGTTTTGCTGGCTTGCCCCCTAGGAAGTCAATGACCTTGGGAGAGAAATACCGTCCCTCTGCTGAAAGGAATATATTTTGGACCAGAGAAGTCCTGGTTGTCACTATTCTGGAATGACAGACATAAACTGTCCATCAGTACTTGCAAGTGTTTTGCTTTTGAATTCCAGGCTTGGATTTCTCATGGAGATGAACAAATATTTCCTGCAGATGAAGAGGAAGCTTTCTTCACTCAGCAGGTTTGGGGGTCACATTTCTGCTATATGGTATGATCACAGCTATAAAGCTGCAGGAGACTCACTTCTACTGCAAGGTTTTCTGTCTGGGTAGTATTTCAGGACAAAAACACAGCCCCTGCACAAGTCCCCAGAGTCACATACTCACCACTCAAAGTCTCCTTGGCCACAGACACATGGTTCAGACACCACAGTTTGGGAATAGTCCCGACCTAGGGAACACTGGGCTCCAGGCTTGCGTTTTTTATAGATCTTCCTCTCCCCCATGACACAAGGCTCCCCCTTCATTGACCAAGGAACAAGAGGAGAAACACAGTTGAGGTGGCAGCTGGGTCTTAAATGGAGCACTTTTTCAAAATACATACAAGGCAATGAAAATGAGCATTTATCTCTGGGAGAGTGGGGAGTTACAGTCCTGCTCTTTTGTGGCTTTGCAAAATCAAAAGTCTCCTTGGGAGTACTCATGAGCACAGTATGCCCAGCGTCGAGTTAGGATGCCAGTGACAATGTGCCAAAATGCCTGGATTCCCAAGCCATCACACCCACTTATCTCACCTTTCAGAAGGCATTCACCAATATCTGGTCCTACGAATTATCCTGAAAAGACAATGTGGGTGTAGGCCAGGGTTTCTTCCATATGTCAGATAAAGTCTACTGCAGAAGCAAGTGCCCAGGCCTGAATCCCAGGGCAGGGGACAATACCCAGTGTGAAACACAGAGCTCAGCTCCCTTCCTCTTTCTGTGACAGAGCTGGCTTTGTTACAGACCATATTGATGTGTGTTTCACTGAGCTTTTCAAATGCAAAGGTTTCCAAGAACACTACTGGGAGTAGGTAATCTAAAACAAACATTTGATATTTAGGTAAGTTGCTATAAACAGAATTTGCTATTTTGCAGATGTAATTTGTCTACATAGAAGTAAGAAAAAAAGACAACACCTAATTGAAATACCTCTCTTCCGTATCAACAGTGATTCCCAAGATTGCTGCATGGTTATACATATGTCTTCCCTTTCCTTTCATTTAAATTCTTTTCATTTATTCAATTCTACAACTTCAGTTATCTTATCCTTGCCAAATTAATGTTCATTTCTCATTCATGGATTTCATGCAGGAATGTCACAGTGCCAAAGGTTCTGGCTCTAGTTGTTACCCTGCAGGGTGTGGGACATCATGCTGGTAGCCAGTAACCCATAAGTAATCTGCAGAGGTTATTGACCTCTCAGCTATAGTTCCTTCAGGACCTAAAATATCCAGCATGAAAATAAGCCAGTGTATGAAAAACAAAGCACGCATCCTTGAGTAGAATGAAATAATGTGGTTTTCTCTGATGTCTTTTATTCAAGAGCTTTTCAGATTCAAGGGTTTTACAGATATTCAAGAGTTTTACAGATACCTGTAGGACCTGCAGGACGAATAAATGTTTTTATTTTCATATTTGAGTTGGGGAAATAAGAGAAAAACTGAAACAAAATTATTGTAATGAGTCAGTGACTGAGCTACAAAGAATTCAGCGTCATCTACAATTCAATCATAAGGTGTCATTTTACACTGCCCTTAGCATTGAGGCCAAAAAGATCCAGCTGGTGCAATGGATTATATTCCTAAAAATAGAAGGTAATCTCCTGAGCTTGCCCATAGGTGCCTGGCCCCATGTTTATTCATGCACATTCTTCAAGGGACACAAAAAAAATCCATATGCTTTGCTGAAAAGAACAACTGCATTCCCACCTGGAAACACAGAGCAGGGGAAAAGGAACCCCAGCAAAGACCCCCTGGAGAGTGGGGATACCTGATTGTGCAGATGCCAGGTCTGGTAGTCATCTTTGGTACACCTGCGGCTGAAGAGAGACTTGTAATCCACCTTGACCAGCTGCCACTCAGAACGGAGGCTGAAGTGCCCAAAAACTCTGAGCATGGGAGACAAAAGGAAAGAAAGAGTCAGCCAGACTCATACTTCCATTCAGCCAATAACAGCTCATGAATCTCAGCTGCAGAAACCAATACACAGTGTTGGAGCTTAATGCCAGAAAATGGTATTCAGTCACGAATATTTTCCTGTTCTTACAGCATCCTAGGAGTGTTTAGCCTTTTCCTGACACTTCATACACAGCCTGTGTTGGAAGGTCTTCTCCTGACCTTAGCATCCAGCAAAATGGAACCCAAGTCTAATCACCCTTATTGCGATGTTTAGAGGAAGTAAATGTTACTTTTTCATTATTCTGAGTCTTTCACTAAACTACATTTTTACCCAAGCCACTTACGCGATTAAAAGTTTTGTTCTAATTATTCCAGACTAACCAAGAAAGAGGGAGAAAGACAAGATTTACAAAGTTTCCTGTGAAATCAAAAGAGAAGCAGAAAACAAGACCTCCCCACAGTGACTGCAATTCACATCCTGCTGTGTCCCTGGTGTGCTGCCATTATTTATTCTAGTTGATCTTAGTTTACACTGTAATCATACTGAGTTGTTGGCTTTGCTCTCTACTCACTCCTCTAGTCTGCACCAAAATTGCTCTTCATTTTGCTGTTCTCCTTTAAACAACAACCACCCAGGAATCAATCATGCCCTGGAGACCTGCCTCAGCTCATGGGGATCAGGGAGACAACGGTGGCTTGGCAAGATCTGAGTGTATGAAGTTGTGGGTGTGCTGTGGAAACCTGTCTATATCCAAGTTCTGCCTCACAGAGGAGCTTCACCAAGCTGAGAAGCAGGAAGGGTACAATACAAGGAGAACCTGTGTGCTGTCATGAACAAGTGGCTCAGGTTATGAGTGAGCAAGCGAGGAAGGACTTGCCTGGTAGAATGGATTTATTAGGTAGATTGTTGCTGGCTGTCCAAAGCCATTCTTAGTGTAGTCCTAATTGCAAGGTCTGAGTGATAGGAAACACCACGGCATTCAAGCCATGCTACAGGAGAAGCTGCAGTTCCTGTTCCTCAGCACAGAAGGCACACCCTGGACCAAGATAAACCCACAGAAACCAAAGCAGTATGGAGTGCCAGAGCACTGGAAGCAGGAGGGAGAAGGGAGGAATGGGAAGGAGCATGGTGGGGGGATGCAGAAAGCCTCCGAAACTGTACTCAATAGGAATTCTAACTGCAGTTCCCCTCTCCACTTTTTCTTGGCACTGGGTATGTCCCATGTGTTTTCAGCACATACAACCTTGTTTGTGCTGCATGTGCTGCACCAGTCCCTGCAAAACAGCAATGCAGCAAGCAGAAATCTTTCAGTCCAGCAGATTTACACCAGTATAGGATTTGGTGCTTATTACATGGAAAACACAGCAAAAGGAAGAGTGAACATGACCAAGGAGAAACACTGGCATAAACCCAGAAGAGGACAGGGCTGGAGAAATCCAACACTTGGCAAATAAATGCATCTAAAATTACCATCTTACTCCTCAGACTGTTCCTTAGCTAACTGTCCATCAGGAGAGCAAAGGGTTTCTTTGTGGTTTACAAAACCCACCAGAATTACTTGATTTTTAAATCTATTTTAAAAAGATTTTAAAGAATTCCTTCTGCCATGAAAATTAATGAAAAAACCCCAAGGTTTTCTAAGAGGAAGGCAACGTATTAGCATTCCAAAAGCACAGAACATCAGATACTCTTTAATTAAATTATTTCAAAGAAGATCTTCGTGTATAATTGCTATAATTTAGATGGAAACAATACTACACTAAATGGAATTAGAGGAGTGTTAACAGAGGTTTTCTTCTGCACTGCAGAGATGGTTCTGGGTCAGCTGATTCCTAAAGTAGTAACTTTTCTAACCACCCTCCCCTTCCTAATAAAAAGCTCATTAATGCTAATCAATCACTGTGGAAGAGACTTCTGAGATAAGAGCAGCAGAGAAGCCACCAAGAACCTGCACCCTGTGAGCCCTGCTCACCAATGCCAAATGCCACCAACAGCATGGCTTAACTGGCCAACACCATGAACGTCGTGTGACAGCTCAAGATGAATTTGCTGTGCATTTGAAACTTCAATCTGTTTCCATAAGCACATACAAGGAATGGAGGAGAGTGCTATGTGATCTGCGGGGTTCCAAGGTTCTATCAAGCAGCTTTCCTTGCAAAGTGATGAGAGTCTTCATTGTTTGTGAAAGTTAAAAACAGCTAAACAAACAACAACAGGGCACAAACCCTGATGGAACTAAACCAGGTGTTGCAGCTGAGCTCCACTTTCTTGGTTTTATGAATGACATCACTGGATGTTTAGCCCAGAGTGGCCAAGGCGCATGCACAGGACCTCTCCCACCATATCTGTTTTGAGGTGGCCAGATCCAATAGAGATTTGGGCAGACAGCAAAGAGCTACAACATTTTAAAACTCATAGCATCCAGCTATCAATAAATGCTTGGCACTAAATGCTCCAGTTCCTACATATTGGTTTCTATATCATGAGCAAAGAAACAAAACAAGTTCCAAGGAAAGAGATGCAAAAGAGATTGGTGAAGCCTTATTTTTGCCTACTCAACTGGTGAGTCCTCACATCACTTTGAAGATCATTCCATTTATCTGATTCCCATGTGCCTTCATTTCCCATTTACTTTGGTCACTAAATAAGGCAGGTGAATTTTTTTTTTTTTTAATAAACATAGCTAAACTATCAAGATAATACAGGGAGAAAGGAAATGAGGTACTATAAATTTTGCCTCAATAACTTTGCTTACCGTAGTCTAACTGAAAGCTCTTAATTGCTTGTTGCAAGCATAGAAAATGAGAGCTGGGTTTTCAAGGTTCAGCTTTGAGAAGCCAACAAAGAAGGTATATTTTGATTCTTCCATAAAAGCAGTCTGATGTGGAAGTCCTTGAGAAGCAATAAATACAAGAGCCCAGATGGTATTTAGATGGAGTTGGTTTTCTGACTAAGCTCAATTTTACAAAGGTTCTCCAACCTAAGACATAGAATGGCAATTTACTGGCTTTAGACTGCATAGTTTTTGTTCTATCTCTCTGAGTAAGTAGTTACAACTCCACAAAAAATCTTAGCTAATAGGACAGCATCTTCTCAACTGGCTCTATGCATAGCTGACAGTGAAATCATTGTCAAGAAAACAGAAAATGTTTCCCAATCCTTTCTTTAGAGAAACAAGGCAAGGCTTTTATTGCCGGGGCTGGATGTCATTAATTTGCAGAAAACTATTAGAAACATGGAAATCAATTCTGAAATGCTTACAGTTTCATGACAGAGTCATTTTAGAAATGATCATTGCTAATGCTGCTATAATTATATCTTTCATTAATTTTTTAAATACACAGTAGCTTACAAATGCAGTGTACACTGCCTGGATAACCTTGTACAGGAGCTCTTTAAAAGGCTTTTTACATTTATACAATGTTCTCTTTGCCTTTGCCTTATCATTCCTTGTATTGTTGATAACTGTGCTTTTTATGTAATTCAATACTGCTCATTCCTGCCAGGTCAAGAGAATGAATTGAGGGTCACAAGATAACAACTCACCTGCCTCTGGTCCATAGATTCAATCCTGTCCCTGCTCATGGTGTGAGAAACAGACCTCCTCAAGTAACAGCTCCCACAGGAAAGGCATCAGCTGTATCCTTGTGGATCTATCCCTGCTGGCAGTTTCCGATGAGCTGCCCAGCCAGGTATTAAAATGTAAATCCTCCTGCCTAAATCAAGTATTCTTCTATCATTTCTGAAGTAGACTGGTAGGACATCATATGGATCAAGCAAGCACTGAAGCTGCCTGTACTTGGCTGGTCTGGTCTGGGTAAAGATGGAAGAGTTTCCCTTCACCAGCCCTCCCAGCTCCTTTGGGACACCTTCTGACCTCAGATGGGCCCAGAACTGAGACTGGAGATTCCAAGGAAGGAAGAAGCTGATAACACCTAACATCAAAAGTACCCTCCTTGCTGAGACAGTTTTCCTTCAATGGACATCCACAAGGTGAGAAACATTAAAAGCTTGGGTGGCTTTTTCCTTCTCTCAGTGCTCCTCTGAAGCCAGATTTTAACAAGATTAGGCCCCACAGAGTAGACTGTAAGCATTTTTAATAACTAAAAATAAAATAAAAGCCAAAGGATATAATATATTTAGTAGACAGCATCTTTTGAGATGAACTACAGAAGCAGATGGATGGATCAACAGACAAGGAAAGCCAGAACTACAGAAAGAGAGCCAAACATATACTTTAATTGATAATACTGAGAGAAAAGCTAATTGCAGTGTCATCATAAATAGACTGTTTCATTTATAAAAGCCTGAAACCAACTTTGATTTTTATTTCCTTTTATTTAAAAGAAAAATGCTTGCAGAGGAAGTGTCTTAGCAAGCAAAAAAAAAATCCCCAATAGTAAAATCACCCAAATTAGTGAATACTTCAGCTGACCTAAATCTGTGCTTTTGTTTAGAAAGGAAGAAAATCAAGTAAGATCACTATCTGATTTCAGTTAAAATCCTTCTTTATTTACATCTGTGCATCTAACAGGAAGTGCCAGAAGTAAATATTTAATGGGCAAGAAGTGCTGTGAAACACAATCTGGAAGAATCACCTCCTGGTAGGAAAACAAGCATGTGTTGGTCTGAGTTTTGGGTTGGTTTTTTGGGTTGTTGTTTGTTTGTTTGTTTGTGGTTTTGTTTGTTTTGTTTTTGTGGGGGTTTGTTTTCTTTTTTTTTTTTTTTTTTTTTTTATTTTTCTAGTCCCTTGAGAGGAAGCTTTTCTATCACTGAAACCAGGGGGAATCCCAGGTCTGGAGCAGTGAGTAGGTAATTCACAACAACTGAAGGTGCTCACTCTCATTCTGATGTCCAGCAGAGGAGCACATGTTGCTACTGCTGCACTCTTAACAGATATTGTCTCACTCATAATTGCCTTGATTCCTTTGGGATTTTTTCCCCACAAGCCAGGCTACCCTGGTCCCCCATTCCCTGGGGAATGGTGAGCCTGTGCTAGAGTTGCTGGCTCAGTGAACACTTACAGAATGTCTTGGTACATAGATGTACCTCCTTAACTTGTTGATATTTATAGCTTTTGAGTCAATGAAAGAAAATGCTGACAATTTCACACAAAGAAGAGGGCCTGGTATGAAATCTGGATCTGAATCCATCTCTGTGTAAGGAAGGAGCAGTAAAGTGAGACAAATTCCTGCATGCAGGCTGAGCTGGCTGGGCCAAAACCACACAAACAGCAATGGAACAGTTGCAAGTTGTGCTGGTGGGACCAGATTTTATGAATAGATGAACTATCTCTCCATGAATTAAAGATAAATCATGACTTTAGAGAAAACCAAATGGGCTGTGTAATCTCCCATTTTTTTAAATTAGGATTTAGATGGAATTAACATTAAAGGAGGTCACTAGTTACAAAGAAATTTGATAGAAAGAGACTGAGACAAGGAAGTAGAACTTAACTGAAAGCACAAATCAGCAATTAGGGAGAGCAGGAGAGGAAGAGTTAAACTGTCTCATGCCTAGCAAGATGATGCAGGAGGTAAGAGACTGGAAATAAGGGAAACATAAAAAATGAAAGATGACACTGGAAAGGCAGGCAATTGCCAACAAAAAACATTGTCTAATTTTTTTCCTAAACAATAAATATAGTTTCTAAGAGCCTCTTTAGAGCTTTTAATTTAGTTGCTTTTGGCTGACCTGTCAACTAGGAACAGTAGCCTGAGGGCAATGGGTGATGACTCAGGGCTGCTGTACTTCTGTCTGTGGACCAAAATAAAGTAAGAAAAACAGCTGGGTTTTTTTTTTTTTTTCTAGAAAGAAGAGATGCATTTTCTTCCAAATAAAACACACCATCCATTTGGATCTAGATTTTCAGTCGTGCAAATTAGTTTAATTTAGACCATTAAAATAGACCCTCTCAGGTATAAAGCCTTCCAGTGATACTACTCAGAAGGAGAAAAAAACAACAGCAGTGAAACTATCATGAATGGACCAACACCAGACAGCAGTGTGCATCAGGACAAATTTGTTCAAAAAAATCTTGGTCTGTATTCTATTTCCCAAGGAGAAGGGTCACACAAGAAATTTCAGAGAATTTCTTCTGCAAATTAAATCTGAGGGATGTGGTTCATTTCCACTGAAACTGAATGCCATGACATCAAGGTTGCCCACAAGAAAGAAATTCAAAGTGTTGTTCACCAAAAATCCATATTGAACTGGTCATGAAAAGCTGCACCACTATCAGATTTCAGGTCAGGAGAGAGAGAGGAGATGGGGCAGGCAAAGAGTTTCTGTGAATTACAGATCAAAACCAAAACCTTGTAATAAAAATCCTACAGAACAATCATGGCAGATCCTTTCCCTCAGCTTTGGAAAACAGTCCTGGTATTATTCATCAGCTCAATGGGCACTTCCTTTATAGTGCTAGCAGAAGAGAAAACCACTGCAAATGACATGGTGCAGCATGATCTTCTAGTGAGCAAGTAATACCAAGTGCAATTAGTAAGTAATCTGCAGAACTGTAATTACAAAGCAGCCCTACAGTTTGGACTCAATTTCCCCTTTAGCTGCACACACACTGCATAAGGCAATGGGGGAGACAGGGATTTTTGTTATTATTTTTTCAAATAGGAAGTGCTATCAAAATAAGAACTTCCTGAATGACAAACCAAACCTTTTGAAATTTGGTCTCTAAAAAATTTATTACCAATGTTCTCAAACAACTTTACATGACAATTGCTTCAAAAGAAATCCCAGCAACATGAAAGAGAGTATGAGACACCTAGGAAGGGGGATGGGAAAGCATATTAATTTTTAATGCTGTTTTTCAGAAGAGCTCTTTCTCCTCTTCGAAGCACTCATGAAAGACAACCAGTTTCTGACAGCCTTGAAACCTGAAGATGCTGCCACTCTCTTCTAGAAAAGATACTGGCAGCTATCAGCAATCATCTCCTCATGGTGTGGTCTCAGCAGAGGCAGGTGCTGCTGCTTTGCCAGAAGCCAGATAATACAACACATCCAGTAATTTCAATCTTTCCTCCTATGAATCAGCAGATTTCCCAGCAGAATTGTCCAACAGAAATGTGGCAGCCATTCCTTAGAATATGTAGGCTCCAAATGCATGTGACAGGTGAAGCACAGTGACAAGATATGCCTGGATATCAGAGAAGAAGGCCCAGAAGAGGAAGCTCTGGAAAGCTGCTTTCCAACACTCATTCAGTTCAGTGATCAAAAATCTGTCAGAGTGAACTCTGCAGCCAACCCAACACTGAGCCTTCAAGCTCCCAGAAAAGCTGGTGTGCTGTGCCACCCTTTTCCTTGTGCAGGATCAGGGAGAGATTCAGCTGGGAAGGTGCTAAGGCAATGTAGTTTCTCAGTCCCCTGAGGGTTGGTGTGATCAGAGCACCGGAATATTTCACATCTTGCTCTCACAAAAAGGTGAAAGACTCAGGAATGTCTGTGTGCACAGCATCCTGCCCCTTCCTGTGCACCCTCCATCAGGCCTGGGTGCTTCATACAGCCCAGCCCACCTGCAGGCAGGAGGACAGCACAGGGCCAAGATCCATCTGTCCTTA
This sequence comes from Haemorhous mexicanus, assembly GCF_027477595.1. NCBI lineage: Eukaryota > Metazoa > Chordata > Aves > Passeriformes > Fringillidae > Haemorhous > Haemorhous mexicanus. Next base: position 31,452,032 of record NC_082347.1, on the reverse strand, counting down.
CCAGCACAGGAAACAAAGTACATGAGTCTCTAGATGAGAATATCTGGATCGTATTGCCATCAGGCAAAACTTGCCCTTTTATCTAGGGAAAAGAAATCATCTATCAGCCTGCTGCTTTTTGTGGCTCCTGCAAGGGCTTCTTTCTTTTGTTCACTTCAGCAAATTCCAGTCTCAAGTGAACACACCTTTCTCTAGTCCTCCTCCCTGCACATGCACACCTCTCCATCCCCCTTGTCTGAGCATTATAGACATGACTGAGCATCTCCCTCCCCCAAAGAAATGGGAAGAGTCTGCACAGTGGGATCCCCATCTGGGACTCTGAAGACCTGCATTACTGCCAAGCTCTCCCAACGACAGCCTGCTGAGTGCCTGACCATGGGCATGTCCTTTGTTCTCCCTCAACTTCCCTACTGGCAAAATACAGCTGATGATGTTGACTATGTTAGCATAATATTTGATCTAGTGTCCATAAATAGCACTTGACTGCAGTGACAGTAATGCTTGGCCCAGAAAGTCAAAGATGGACAATACGTGCCACAGAGCACAACGCCTTCTCCGTGTGTTATGGCTTCTGCCAGGAATCTTCCAGGTACATGGTGCAACTGCTGGGAACTGGTCTTGGGTCACAGACATCCTTTTCCTAAAGCCAAATAAATCACACGGTGCTGTCTGAGAAAGATTACTCTAAGCAGATGTTCTCATCACCTGATTTGTCTTTCAGGTGCCACAGAAAGACCTCAGCTCACTTTGCAAGTATTAACAATGCAATCAATATTGTGCTTCTTGTGGACTGTTTAGGTGAAATCATGCAGAGATCCAAAGGCTAAAAAACAGAATCCTCCTCTGCCAGAGAGGGAGATGGGAGGAGGAAGTGACACTGATTAATCTTGGGGTCGTTAATAATGTTTTTAAGTCTTGCAAACAAAGATAATGATATGTGCAATCAACTCTCTTACTCCAGGGTATAAACTGATCATCTGCTGGGATAAAATGGGAATTCCTATAACACACATTTTCTTGTCCATTGTAAAGTCACTTGATGCCATTAGCAGATTGATCATTTTCTCACAAAGTCCAAGCTATTCATTACTTCTAGAAGGTTTTGAAATTAGATCAGAATGCAGCTCACTATGGCAAATGCCAATATCCTCTCAATCATTTTGGTTTCTTTACTTAATAATTGTACTTGGAATTTTTGTTCTCAGATCATGTTCCAAATATTACTTTTTTTTCTGTGTGCAGTCATTATTTTAACAGATTCACTTTAATTTCATGGGTTCTATTATGAAGAGTCCTTATATACGTTTGTGCACTGCAGTCTGCTCAGTCCCCTGAGAGAGGACAGAGAAACTGAACTCACAAGGACATCAGAGCCTTGCAGGAAAATCCATAGCCAATAACAATGCCAGTTGCACTACAAATATTGCACTGAACAGAAGAAAAAAAGAAAAACTGAAAAGTGAGATAAAACCACAGTAGAGACAACAATTAAAATGTAACAGTCTAGTACCTAATGGTACCCATGCAATTTGGATAACCCAGGCTTTGAAATCTTCTCTCTGATCTTTAAAACAGTCCACAGTTCTGGGAGCTCTGAGAGAATGCACGGGCTGGATGGACAGCCTTGGTTCCCAGAGGAAGTGAAGGTAAATAAGGAAAGTTCAGAATCTTTCAGCAGGACAGCTCCCTGTCTCATTTTCTGCACTAGAAGCTGCAAGTTTGATTTAGCCTTCTAGAGAACTCTGGTGAAATCTTTCTTCCAGATTCCCTCTCTGCCAAATTTCTGTGTGGCTCAGCAGCAAAGTTGTACAAGAGCTACGTTTTTTTCAAGCAGTTTCTTCCTCTTTTCTCACAGAGTGAAGTGAAAAGAGGCCAGACTGATGTCAGGAAAGTTTGAAGGCACCTGTGGGCCATGGGAATTGAGGAACACTAACTCTTTTCCTCATGCACGTTGTATAAGACCCTCAATTCCTTCTAGGAAAAACAACCTCATGGTGTTTTGCCATCCACTCATACTGTCTCTCAATTGCTGAGGTTGCTAAGCAGAAGTGTTGGCTGTGGAGGGCAAAGCCTGGCACCAGGGGGAGAATACAAGCTCCTGTGACCCCATCCCAGCAAAGGCACTATTTTCTATCACTGGTTTCACCTCAGTTTTTCTCAGTACACCCACTCAGAGGTGGCAGACCCATGGCTCCCTACCCTAGGCAAAGGGGCAGAATGCTTCAAGGACACTGTGTCAGCTTAAGTAATTTTTTTTCCTGTATTAGCTTTTAATGTAACAGCAAGACTTGAACAAAAGGCAGCAGATGTTGCCTTGCTTGAAGACAAAAGATGATAATCAGCTTATCAGAAAAATACAGGAAAATTACTCCTGGCTCCCATGTAACTTTGAACTCAGTGGGAGTTTGGACCTGGGAGCTGTTGTCCTTTTCTCATCCTCAGTTTGCTGAATCTCTGCTGATTGTGAATCAGAATCTGCCCACATTGCCTTCATACCTGTATCTACTTTGCTGATGTCCCCCACAGGCCAGTCAGTTCTTTAGAATAAGAGTAACTCATGGAACTTCTGGTCACAGGATAAGGTGACTGCTAAAAATCTTTTCAAAGTATTTAGAGGGAAAACTCTCAAAAATAGGAAAACTCATTAATATCTTAGAAATACAAAGAATACCATGTTTGGCCAAGAAAGTTCCTTATTTGTTAATCTCTATAAATGTGAGAAGTGTATAAGGTAATAATATTTTAACTAGAATTTAGTATAATACATATAGTTTTAGCATCCTGTACCTGCCACTGTTGGAAGATGGAACTGAAATAGAGGGACTTCTGGTCTGACACAGTGTGGCCTGTGCTCTTAATATTTTCTTTCTCACTTCAAACCTCCCCTGGCACCCATCTGAACTTTTCCAACATCTCTCAATTACTTATTCATTCTTCCTCACTCTTCTGCCACCCAGTGATGGATTGCCAGTAATTTTATGGGTCTCTTGGAAAGAAGGAATTATTCCCACTTCATCTCTGGTGAAGCTGCATGGCCACATAAACAAGAAGGTGTTGGAAAGGGCCAGGACTCGTACCCTATTCATTTACAACCAGGAACATTTCCTAACACACATAGCCAAGGGCAGCAGCCACAGCAGTGTTGACAGACCAACTTTCAGTTCACTGCAAACATTAATGCTCAATTATGCATACACACATATACAGAGATCATTAAGTTCACATGCATAGAACTACATAGAAATTTATATACACACGTGAGTGTGTCTACATAAATATTTATCAGTATGGAGAAACTTAATGATCCCCATCTGTAAATGAGTGTCTGCACACACACACATATAATGAGTCTACTAAAATAATGCAGGGCTGTGAAGCAAAAATGTTGTTCCTCTTAATATAGGTTTGGAGAGATGCTTAGCACAGGAGATCAAGTGGCAGGGGTAATAATTACGAGTCAGAGCTGGCACAACATAAACCCCTTCTCTGGACCCATGACAACATCTTGTCTCTGATTTGAATGGTACAAACTAGTTTGGATACATCACAGTGTGATTCCTTTCCCCTGTTGGACAACCTCAGACAAGTAACGCGCTGTGCCTACGGCTTGTCAATCCAGAAATGTTAGATCTGACCCATCAGAACATGACATCATTAAAAGATACAGTGAGGGTACAGCACAGAACTTAAAAACCTGTAGATTTCAAAAAGGCTAGTGCATTCTAGGCATTCATCTGAGAACATGTCTGTGCCACCACCCTTATGCATTTATTTTCCTAGAGGACCCTGTGTGTTCTGCAGCCTTTTCCCCACACCTGCACCAAGCACCACAATGTGCTTTGGTACAAAGCTCTACAGTAAAGGAGCTGAACTGACTCTCCTGTCAGATGAGAGATGAGTCAAAGTAACAATGAAAGGAACTGCAGAAGATGATCAGCTAGGACTCGAGGAAGACAGTGGATTTACTTTGGTTAGGCAGCATTCAAGACAGACCAGCTCACACAGTCTCATGATACTTCCCTGTGCATCTCAAAACCATGTTCTTAATTGAGCCCCTCTACCTTGCAAACAAATAATTAATTCTTGCATCATTATAGCCATACAAAATTACAAAATCATAGAATCATTTAGGTTGGAACAGACCTCTGCAAGACATCCTGTCCAACACCCCACTAAAAGCAGCTCCCAGTTCAGAATAGATATCTTAGATATTCAGAATCACATAAAGCCCCTTCATAAAGCAAATTACCGATGTTACCATACTGACAAGTTTTTCAGGACTGTTTAGGACAAGCATACCCAGCACGAAGCACAGAGGATTCAAAAAGCCTAGGATGCTCATACAATAAAGACAGACCTGGAAAAAGCTCACTTAATAGCTATGAAGTGGGACAAAATTGTGTGCTAAAAGGGATGCTCCTTTCAACAGCCCAGAGAGCCTCTCACAGCATGTGGCACAAAATGAAGGTTGAGAAAGTAATTCTACTGATATATTGATTTTAATAAAATAGTATCATGAAAATATTGTTAATAATGCAATATTTTAATAGTAGTTGGAGTATAATGGCTATGTATACACATTCCCCTCAGAATATTATTTTTTTAAATGGCTGAACACAAAACACTTTGATGCTAATCTATGGAAGAAATTTTTTCTAACAGGAATCAGCTGAGACCATTAGATGAAGTATTCTGCATTTTCAGGGATGAGAGCCAAACTTTTAAAAGCCACTAACCTACCCAGTTTGGCAGCAGACAAATATGACCACAGCCTTTGTCCTTCTGCCTCAGTGCTGCTTCAAGTCTAAGAGCTCCCACTGACCCCACGACCAGTTTGGGATGCAAATCTCAGACTGTCATGCTCCTCTCGTTCGGGTTTCTACCCACAAACACAAATTCCATGTGCCTCCAAACCACCATGTGTAATCTTGGTTGGGGGAGCAAGTAGCAAGAGAAATACATTGATTTCTTCTCAGCCAAAGCTTACACAAGCTCAGCATCACCCTACACTGCCCTTATAGATGAAATCATTGAAATTCTCATTCGGAACCTAAGTGTTCTATATAGAAATGGTTTGCATACAGCTTTATAAATAGGCTCTTTCCTCCTCAGTTCCTTTCATGCTGTGTATAGAAATTTCTCAAAACATTCATTGCAAGTGTCATGTGAAATTTCCTTGTATGGCTTTTACAGACTATTCAGAATGGTTTTTAAAACTGCTAATGATGACAGTAATAATAAAGATAACAACAATAACAACAGCAATGGCAATAATAATGGTAATATGCCTACAAAGATTTCAAAAGAAAAAGTTCTCAACAAACCTAATCACAATATTCAGGAAGATAACTCACTTCCTACATTCTCCACCAGAAGACTACAGAGATATAAATAATAATAACCTTAGATTTATAATGCATTTTTCATCTCAGTAGAAAACTGCATCGATTTATAAAGCAAATGGCCTAAATCTACAGTTAGTTGCAACTGATTTGCTCCACTGATTTCAATGAAGGTGCTGATGTGCAGATTTATGTGAGCTCACATCTATCTCTGCACATGTGTGTGCATGTGTCTGCACGTGTGTGCAGCTGGAAAGTGACACACATTGCATGAAGAATTTCACAGAAAAACACCATATTAAACAGCACAAAGTTACACACTGTCATTGCATTTGCAGAAAAAAATGCTCAGAGTGAAGAGAATTGCAGGTTCTAATCTTTAGCTGGGAACTGGCATATGTGTTTTCCCAACAGAATGCTCACAGCAGACTCCTGAAAAGGCTCACAGGTATATAATATGCTGTTCAGTTTTGCTCTTTGCAAAACCAGGGCAATGTTTGCAGATAGCAAGGAAAGAGATGCACAAATATATTCTTCTACAAAACAAGGACCTTGTTTTTTGAAGAAAAAAAAAGAAGAAGAAAAAGTCAAAGCCAAGGCATTGTTTTGGAATAAAGGAAAAGCGAGCAATGCCACCAGAACTGACACCACCTCTACTCTGATAAAATCTCAGTAGCTGTCTGTGACAGACACAGAGGCTGCCTTGTTTTGCTCCAGCACTGTTTGGGAATAAAGCAGAGGAGTGCTGCTGTGTAAAGCATAACCATAATTACTTAGCCTGTCCTTCCTAAGACAGTTTATCACAGGGGATGTGGATGTGCTATACAGGAGTCGGCTACGCTTTCCTGAGCCCTCCAAGGCTACAGCACATTTCTCCTGCCATGGCATAGATGGCACAGAAGCCAGTTCAAATGACCATTTGTTAGAAGAGGAAAAATATGATTTTCCCCCAGCTCCTCTCCTGCAGCTGAGCTCAACTTCAAGTATAGGCACATGGTCACTTCTGTTTGTGCAAAGCTGATGAAGAGCTGGTTTTGAAAGGCATAACAAAACAATTCACATAACACAGTTGGAATACATTCAAATCAGTAGCAGAAATGTCTAAGACACACAGCTATTACCCTGTTCCAACTTTCTCAGAAACTGATGGCACTCAGTTTCTCACTACCTGTGACACCAGCAATGAGCTCCACCTACGCATTTATGCCACATGCGTATGCAGATGGACTGAAGCCTAGAAGAAAATAAACTTGACCTGTATCTCTTTTCTCTTGCAAGCAGTGAAAATGTGCAGGAACTTCAAGTGCAGATGCAGAAAAGCAGATTGACTGCAAGATGAAATTTATAATCAATGTCCTGCCCCTGAACTGGAGTGGTGCAACAGTGTGATCTGATATGATTAGCCAAAGGCTCTTCATGCCACTGTAAGTATGCTTCACAGGCATGCCTCAGTCTAAGAAATCTTAGCCACCTTGCTTTCTGATGTTTTTCAGAAAGCTGTTTCAGCCAGTTCAAAGACACACAGGTAGGAAGGCATTTCTGAAACCAATGAAGGCAGTGCATCTTGTTCTCGCTTTGTTCAGAACCCCAGAGCACAGTGCTCTGATCTGCTTTGTGCAAGAGGTCAGATGACTACTTGAAGATGTCTTTGAACTTAAAAACTTCCCTTTCCTGGTTGTTAAACTCAAATCCTGTCCTGTTCTTGGGTCAACATCACTCCAGTGGTTCTACCAGCCTTACCCAGTGCTTCAGCACTCCTGGAAGGAGGAACGTCCCAGCATCATCAGTGCCAGCCCAGGCTCTTCCTTCCATGGGACGGGTGAGCAATTCTACACCCCAGAACAAGAAGGTTATTCTAAGCTCAGCTCTGCATATGTACAATGAGAACACTTTTATCTTGAGCTAAAACTGATGTACAGCCCACAATGCAAGCAACAAGGCTGGGGTATATTCATACCCACCAGCAATCTCAAAAGACAGTCATGTTGCACTACTGGAGCAAGCACAGAACTGGCATGAGGTACAGCCATACAGATCTCTGACTTCTGAAGAGCACTTCAGTCCCTGGGCCTTCAGATCCAAGGAATGCAATCTCAGCAGTAATCATGAGAAAGGACCTCTGGTTGTCACTAGATGCAACCTGACCAAGGCTACACCACTCTCCAGAGAAGTAGATCTGTCTACTGCTCTATGTGAACTCCCAGAATACAGCCTGGGACCATCTCTCCTTGCTATAGCCCCTATCACTGCTGGAAAGAGCTTGGCTCCATCATCTATTTGCCACATGATGCAAGAACATGTCAACCAGGCCTGTGGCCATCAGCAAAACCCACGAAACAGCTCCATGCCTTCATGAAACCCTGCGTGTGCAGCTACATAGTGCTGCACTGCACGTCAGGAGGTTACCATGAACTTGGGGATCTCCATGCACCCCTTGTGCCATCACAATTTAAAACTGGAGCTGCTATACTTACGTCATTATCTGGGTCTCTATGCCAGGGTCTACTAGGGATCCATCCACAAAAAGTGGTGTTGATGTGAAACTGTATTTAATCCAGGATCTTCCCTCATCAAAACTCACCCTGGGATAGAAGCAGACAACATTTATACATATAAAAAGACTTACTCTAGAGCAAATGTAGCAATTAAAGGTTGGATAAGGTCTGCAAGCTCCAGCAGCTGGATTTACAGACAAGCACCAATCTTTGCCATTTCCCAGCCCACTAAATTCATGCTCCTGATGTACTTTGAAAGATCAAAGTTTTAGAAAGGATAAACACTGGAAATAAGTGCATGTATATATTTTATGCAGCTGTACATCAGACCTCAAGGGATCAAGAGGCTTTCCCATACCTGTTTCTGGGTCTGGAATAGCACCTGGCATGAAGCACCACTCAGAGCATAAGCAACCCTGGCCTTAATGCATGAAAATTGCTTTCACCACCACAAGACATTTTGACCCATCCCTGTATCAATGCCATATAGCGTTAGCTACAATCTCTCTAACCCTCTGGGTACTTAAGGCAAATATAGCTTATTTGTGGGAGTGAGGAGTGTTGAATGCAAGTGCATATACAGGCATCTGAGCACCTGGATCTGTCTGGGAGGCTCTTGATGGACACTGAATCCCCCCTGCTCCAAGCAGGGTAGGACAATATCTGACACACTGCTAAAGGACCAGGAGGCCACTGTAGTGTGTATGAAAACATGGGCTCCACCAGCCTCAGATCTCTGGTGTGGAAAGCCCAGACTGGCAGTCACCATTCCCTAATTCTCTGCCCCTTGTGTCACTTAACAAGACACCCTCACCTGTCTCAGAATGCACCTGAGCAAGAATAGGAAGTTAACTTTACACCTAGGACAGCACTCTGGGAGCACAACAACACACAGAAAGATTATCTGCCCTAAATCTATTTATTTAAATGTATGTATCTTCCCATACACCTGTGCATTTGTATGCGTTCTGCTTGCGTGCTTATCTCTCCAAATAGCATTTAAACTTCTGGGGAACAGCATGCTTCATTAGCTTAGCTAAAGTTCTCTCAGCTTTTCAATTATCCGCCCCTCTTTTCTCCAGCATGAAACTTATTGTACAATGTCTCAGCCTGAGAACTAATAGATTTACATGTACCCTTTAATCTATTCCACTCCTGCCCATAAAACAGGTGCCTACTGAAGCAATATGAAGCAAATTCCAAAGCCCCTAAGGGTACAATTTTGAAGGAAACCTGTTGGAGCTTATTGATAACAAATCTAAATCACTATTCATTTAATAGAGTGGGTGGGGCACTCAGAACTGCATACACCATTTCAGGAGACTTTTTGTGAAAGGAGAGCATCTGAAATGAACCTCTGCAAACAAAGGTGAACTGAGCTGTCAGCTCCGATGAAAAGTCAACCTGTGACCACATCTTTCCCAATATCTAAGTACAGGCACTTGTAGCAACATGCTTTTGATGCCTGAAGAGTCTTCACAATTAAAGACACAATTAAAACAGTAACACCTAGCTTGAATAACACAGTAACTAATGGTTAATACCTGACTTGCAGCTTTTTCCATAAGGGGCTCACCTTTCACTCTTCCAGAGCTCAACTTGCTGTAGTCTGACGCACCCACTGCTAGTGACACCCACCCTTGGCTAACAAAAACTTCTCCTTCCTTGACCCATCCTTGGTTTGGTCTAAAGACTGGGACATGGTCCTGATGTCCTCTTTCCTGAGAGCCCTTTAATTATAGCCATGACAACTGAGTTACGCATCAGAGGCTTCCAGTCACACTCCAGCACATTGACACCACACACTGGAGTCTGCAGCTCACCCTTAGGAGTCTGCTCTGTTACTGCTCTCCTCTGTATGTCCAGTTATGGAGCCAATACCTCCCGTGGTTAACAGTCCACTATCACACTGTGACTAAAGCAGTCATTTCTTTGCTCTAGGTGGCAACGAAATGGGCTCAAATGCAATATATTCAAACTTTTCTAGAAATCTATGTTGCATTCATCCCAGAGTTTTCTGTCAGATCAGAAACATTAAGTCCAGAAGCTTTTTATACTGAAAAAGTAGCTGTTAATGTTTTCAAAGTACATCTCCAGAACATGAGCTTATAAATGGGTGAAGTCAACCTGTTTTGAGTCAACCTGTCTTGGAATGACTGCAGTTTCACTGGAAGATTTTGTACAATAATGACTAAGGTAGAGGAGACCTTAACACCTCATCACTGCTGCTAAACACCATTGCTTCCTCCTTCTGTTTGACTGAAGACCACATTTCCTGTTCTGCATGCAAAATAATAGACATGTGCTTAGTTATGAATTTCAGGATGTCTAACTGGTGCCGGAGTCAGAGGGGCAAGAGCTAAGAAGAGGGTAATTTTGAATGGTATCTTTAGGCTGTTATAACCCATTTATAGCAAAACAGTGTCTTCAACTGAGAAATCATTTTGCCCTATTTCACTTCCAACTCTAATCAGCTGCCACCACAGTATCTCTGGAAATGGATAGTCAAATACTAGAGGGGTTAGCAACATATCTCTGTTGTCCCTATCTACACCTACTGCCCTCTCCTCTCTCTCCCTTTATCTGTCTTACCAGATTAATGTTAAATTCTGTAAACAAAATGTAGAAATGCATCCTCTCAGAAATACCTGAAGCCCAAAGGATGACTTAGTATATGTGTGTCTATAGGAAAGAAACCCCACCTGGGGGCTCATAGTACATTACCAGTGCAAAGAGCAATTCATAACGTTGGTGATTATGTATGGAGCCATTACATTTATAAAATGGGGCAGTAATCATTATATTCATCAATAAAACCAAAATGGGGGTAAAGCATAGATATGTATAACTTCACCTGCTCATTTTATAGACACTGGCAGCCTCTCAAAGTAACAAGTTTCCTTACCACATGTGCCGGATGGGCACTGACGTGTGTTTCATGGCCACTAGTGCCCCTCCCCAGTCCAGAAACCAAACGTTGTATTCCTCCTCAAAGATCTGCAAACAAAGGAAGTATTGCATGAGTGCTCCACTCCCATGGGAAGTGAAGAGTCAGAAGAATAGCAAAAGGCTCTGTGCTTTCCTTTGCTGTGCAAAACATACCTGTCTCCAGGAATTGCCACCATCAGAGGAGATGAACATGCCAACCTCCGTGTAGGAAAGTTCAGAGCCAATATTGCCTGCAACACAAGTGTCAGACATTCTTCTGTGGATGAACACACTAATGAAAATGTTAATTAAATTTTTGACATTTAATGTTGGAAAATTTGAAATTAAAATTGGTTGACACTCTCCTGTTACCATCACAGAATTCAACTAACCATGTTATTGTGTCACTGCTATTTCAAAAGTGTTCTGGCTCTGGGAGGCAGCACAACTCAAGAAGGGTGTTTTCATCAGTGCTCAGGATATAGGGAATATCATACTGTTCATCTACCTAATTTTTTTTCCCTGACACCAGCAAGAGTAACCAACTGTTTTAGATGAGTCTGTGAGGAAAACCTGATATGGACAACCATACAGAAGGTCAGTCTATAGGGACATCCAGGTTCAAGAGGATAAATCTATATCAGTTCAAAGATCTTCTTAGCCCAGTATCTTATCATGAGTGGAAGTCCTCAAGAATTAGACACTGATTTAAAAATAGCAGTGTAAGTTTTGTAACATTACATTTTAAACACCAAAATGGAAACTCCAAATTTTCAAACATGGATTTACAGATGGAGGCAAGGAAAGGAAGTAAAAAAGGCAAGAATTTGGTTGTTATCTTTTCATTCTTTCTGTCCAAAGCTGTTCCATTATTTCCTTCATTCACTTTCTCTAGTTTCAGCTGCATGCATTTAAACCTCACAAAATGTAACTCCCAAACAAGTCAAGAGGCTTTAGCAGCTGTACAATTAGATAATAAAACATAATTCTTCCATTTGCAGGAATTTAACCTCTGTCCTGTACCAAGTGTTCAAGTTTCCAGTCATTGCAGGAAATGTTTCACTGTAAATGAAGTGTTTGAGCAGCCAACACTTGTGAGAAAAAACTGCAAAGCTTATCCTTGAATGCATTCAGCAACAGGGTGAGATGCTGCTGCTGTTGTGCAACTAGTTAGTGGAAACAGATGTGTATATTCCCAACAGGTAAGGTTTTTTCATCTACAAAGCAGTAAGGCAGAAATTATATTCTGCCTTTTAAAGGTTAATTGTTAGACTGGGAAAGCATTCATCCCATGCACTGGCAGTTTGAAAAGAACCTAATTTACTAACAATTTAGATCAATGCCTAGAATCTCACAGTCCTGTTGCCTCTATTTGCTTCCTAAAAGGTTAAAAAAAAAAGCTTTTGTAATTACAGCATCATGAGTAGGGCTTGTTCCTAAGCATCCATCTAGCAAGTGCAACCTGCCAGGAGTGATGACTCCACTTGGCAATGCATGGGGATATCTGGAGGTTTGAACCAAATTATCTCACTTCATTTGGCCTGGATCAGTGAACTGGAAATCACATGGCATCTCCCTTGTTGAGATATAAATGTCATGAAGGGAACCCGTCTCGGATTCTGCCTTAGTCTGGCAAACACACTGAAGCACAGAAGGACATGGGAATGCAAATGGTTGGAGGAAATAGTGTAAATTCATGCAGACAATATGCTAACTGCCCACACTTGCAGGGCACTGCTATGCTGAACAGGACCAAGGAGATAAACTGAGCCTTAGAAAAAACAGTTAAGCTATTCAGACATATTTGAGTGTAGGTAAGAGGCTCCATTTGAAAAGACAGACTGCCTCCATGGCTCAGAGACCAGCTTTCAATAGCACCAGCCATTCAGGAAGCACTTTGCTAGCCCAGCAGCTCCCACAGAGCTGAGGGTGGCTGGTAGCCCCATCCATCCTGTGGATTAATTACAGTGGCTCTGCCAGTGCCACCATGAAGTATTGTAGCAGGCTGTCACTGAAACAGCACAACCTGCCAAAGCACTATTTTGCAGAACAGCCCACAGTACCAGTGGCCCATGCAGTGTTGATTAAATGCTGCTTGTCTTGCAGCAGTACAGAGTCAAAAATAGGTGCCATGCACAAGACAGGCACCCAGGAAGCCCAGGCTTCACTTGACAGGCTTTGTGACAACTCTGTGCTTGCTACTCAAAAGGAGGGACATATTGACACATCCTAGCAGTGCAGCCCTTGGGTACTATTGTCCTTCATGGCCCCTGCAGCAAACAGGTAGACATGTCCATCAGTGGTTTTAACAACACGAGAGGATCTAGTAATGCCACTGGGTAATGGCACCCTGAAAGTGTGGGCTTAGATCTGCAAATGGGTCATTGTAGAACAACAAATACCTGAAATCTTTTTTGAACTTGGGGCCATATGCCTTCTCCTAGCCCAAAGCAAATGGGAGTTAATGTGAATTAGCTTAGCACTTGCTGAAACAGAGCTGAAAGGTTTTACACCAATGGGGAATAACTCATATACTCTCAGGCTCCCAGGAAGGTATGGATGAGCAGTGAGAAGCACTTATTTCTTACCTGTGGCCACCAGCAGCCCAGGAGCTGTCTCTTTGCTGGAAATGCTCCCTGATGTGTATGGATTCTCTGAGAGTTGCAGGCGCAAGTGCAGCGAGCAGAAGGGCTGTTGACAGAAAACAAACAAAAGGCAGAAGCTTTAATATTCATCAAATTAAATATCAGAGGAACCCTTGGTGACTGCACACAAATGCTCTGATCCTTCTGAAAAGGACCCCACACATAGGTCATATGTTCCTTTGATGGATAAGCAGGAACTCTGCACTACAAACAAGCACGTCTGCCCTTGTTTTAACAACAATCTGACTTAGAGCACTTTTCCCCAGCAACTTTCTTATTCTGACTTGAATTCTATTAAACACATCAAGAAAGATGGTCAGAATTTGCCCTTAAAACCTATGAAGCTATAGATAAATAAATTTACTGAATTCATTTAACACACAGAAGGTCAAGAGAGAAAACATGGGGAGTTTTGTTAACCTAGTGACTACAATAAGCAGCTCTGAAGCAGTCAGTTGTGCCTTGGAAAAGATCTGCCACTCACCAGCTGGCAAAGTACAGGATCCCCCCTTAGATCAGTGTTCGGTGCCTGTAGCAAACGCCAGTCTCTGCCCTTGTTGTAGGTAATGAAAGTCTTGATCTGGTCATCTACCTTCCTGTTAGCCAGGAATATGCCTTTGATCCCTGCTACCTAGGAAAAAGGGAGAGAGGTGAAAAAAATACATCGGAAGAACAGGCCAAAAGCAATGTCCATCTGAGCACTCTCAGGAGTGGAGGGTCTCTGTAAAAGCAAGGAAGGCATCTCAATCAAATCTTTGAACACCAAATGGCACTAAAGGTATATCTTGCAAAGCTGAAAGGTCTTGTGTGGTTTCTCTCTTTGGAAGAAAAAGACAAGGATGGTCACAGAGCAAATCCCTAGGAAACAGCCCACTTTTGGATTTCATTGAGTTCTTGCAGATAGGCTGATGATGGGCTTGAAGGTGCAGCATGCACCAGGTCACACTTGGGCTCTGGAAGCTTGAGGATGGGGTCTGTCCCACTGCCTCCACAGACTGCCAAAACGGGGCAGACAGAAGATCACATCAGAAGCAGTGTGGGATCCTTTTGTATACCAGAAAAAAAAAATCAGTGCAAAACATGGGAATCCTGAACGTGCTGTGACACTGATGTTTTGCAAACTTGATTTCTTTGCTTTCCTTCCACATCCAAATTCTGACAAATCAAGCCAGTTGTTTCAAATGTTTTGATTTTTGTCAGCAGAACCCATTCCAGCAGAATATGGTCCTGTCAAAACATCCCCAAGAAGATTTCATGTTGAGTCTGGTCTCTGTTGCACAGCTGTTGTCACAGTGAAAGTGAGACAGGAAGAAGAAATTTTCTGCAAATCTGCAACTTCCTGGCAACTGTCAGGATGCAAATCCTTCTACTCTGAAGCCCCTGGAGTGATACTAAACTTTAAATGACTCTGTAAAAATTTATTAGCATTTAACAGTGAAAAGTCTATGATATACCACTGGGAGTACACAGGTTTGCCCAGGAATGTGAGACAATGAATGTTAATTTTAGCTGGTCCATCATAGCAAAGAAATATTCTTTTTCAGAGCCAGGAAAATATATTTAAACAGGTAAAGAAAAAACATAAAACCTGTCCTTCACACTAATCAATGTGTTATTTGTGAAGTTTCCCTCACTGACTTAAACGACCTGGATTTTTATAAACAAATTGATTATGTTGTTAAATGAGCATTATTCTGGCTGAAATAATAAAATGTATAGTCATAACCTCTGCATGCAGCTGCAAGAACCTTCTCTGTGTAACAGTAGTAATCAGCCTGCAACCATTTCTATTAGTATTACTGAGTAGTTGTTTGCTGCTGGCAAAGCACTGAGCCCTGCATCTCAGCAGATCTTCCATCCAACAAATAATAACATACCAAAACCAGAATGCTCTGAAGAAACCAGGAACTGGAACTGCTCTGAATGCACTGCTGCTGGCCAAGGCTGACAGGCTTGGAAGAAGCATGAGAATGGAAGATAGTTTGGGGTAGAAGTAATCCATCTGTCATCTCTGGGCAAGTGGCACCTACAAATTTTTGGTTGTAGTTCACAGACTGTTCAGTGCTCATGAAGGTGCAGTCCAGATTCCCTAACTGTGAGCAGGTGTCTCTAGATGCCCAAAGGGAAAAAAAGGTGTGTTTAGTCTTTCTATGGACATCCACGTTAGGATGAGAAGGATAATGGTTTAATGATTTTCCCTTTTGGAAATGACACATAGCTAACCAGTCATTGACTTGAACCCAACCAGTTGTTGCAGCCATAGCAGAATAACTCCATCTATTCCCACATGAGTCAACTCAGCATCAAATCCAGGAAATGCCTCAGGGCTGATCCTAAAACAAACGAAAATCCTGGGAGGTTGGTAAGAGATTTACACTTGCTTCAACTAGCAGGCCATTGCTGCTCTTTGCAGGGTGACCTTTACTGCATACCTCATAAAGGTCAATGACAATATTCCCCTCCAGTCCTCGGCTGCTTTTCACATTTTCCAAGGCCAGGGTGAAGTAGACCCCTCGGGTGTCTGAGATGTACAGGTTATAGGTGTCATTCTGGTTCCACTCTTGAACAGCTGCAAACACCTGATTCTCATCTGTGCTGATAATATGCATGTCCTGTTAAAAGAAGACAAAAGGCCTGTTACTGAGGATCTCTGTATTTCTTTGCCCTTCGGGACATGTAGTAATTACCATGAATTATGAAAGAATGGAGATGGAGCATGAATTATAGGTATGTTTAACAACTTTCTGTTAGAGCAAGCCAATAAATTACCAGCATTGTGACTTTTCTGCATTTCACTTTTTAAATAATCACCAGCTGGGCAAAGGGTTTTTGCTTTCTTCATTTTTGGTACCTTCAAGGAATTTCATCCAGTTTCATTTTTTATTTATAAATTTGTAAGTCAGTTTTATTACTCATGGAAGATTCACAGCCTTGGAGCCTGGAGTCTTCATAGTCACTAAGCATCATATGGCACCAGGCTAAAAGCAGTGATAATTTTCATTCACATGCTGAAATAATGGGCTTATGCTTCCAACTGGCAAGGGATGGTTTCAAAAATCCTTGGAGTTCACATTTATTTGAAGGTGAGGTATAGATATCAGTTTGAGCTACTGCTAATAGTGATTTTTAATAACACACTTTCCTATTGACAGTTTATCTGAGATAATTATCCCACAATATAGAGGCTATCATATAATCCACCTACTAATCTTTGTTGGATTTCTGCTGCTGACCAAGATACAAAAAGTCTAAAAAGGGTATCCCCATTTAGTTTTAATATCAAAGAGATTTGACAGTGCATTTTCTTGATATTATTTTAAAAATGGTTCATGGAAATGACCTTCAGGGTGGTGATGAGTATTGGAGCACTTCATCCTTGCCTACCATTGTTGAACAAACTGACAGAGGTTCAGCTAGAAGCAAAATGACTGTGGTTATATGAGACTCCATTTATCTATTTGTACCTATTTAAACTTTCTCTAGAGGCCAAGAGGCCTTGATTAATTCCTTGCACTCTTTCTGCATCAAGAAATCATAATTCTGGAAGTCTCCCAGAGGATGGAGTGACCTGATTTCAGGAAAGAATATCTGGAGGAAGATCAGCTCAATATCCTCATCCTGCCTAGGAGGCATCTTAATCTTTTGTGTGAGGTATCTAGATGAAAAGTTAGGATTGATTAAATGGGGCTATTTCTAATAGACCTAACATATCCTATCAGCACGAGATGGAGAGAAAAAACATTTGAGAGCCTAATTCTATCCCAGTGAGTACAATCAGTGGGAGATTTGCCATTTCCCTCAACAAAGGAAGACTAAATCAAGAGGTTTGTTTTTGCCCAGGAGCTGTAATTCCTTAAAGATTAAGGAGGTACCCAACCTATTCCAACAGTGTGAAAAAAAAGCAAAATGTCCAATGACTTCAATCTGTTTTTACCAGTTGCAGTGGAAACAGTGCATTACCCTGGTGCCAACCTCACATACGTACAACTCCAGCAGAGTTCATTAATCTTCGCATGACAGATAGTTATTACTGTACAGCAGAAATATGCTAGTAACTAAGGGCAGCATAAACAATCCTCCTTTACATGGCTTGAAGACTTTTCCAGGACACCTAGCCTTAAAGTACTTCTGATCTTTAAATAACAAAAGTACCCCTGACTTTATAGCATGTACCAGTTCTAAATCAGGGCCACCAACAAATCTGTATTATAACAGGTCATTTTCCTAATCCTGGTGGCAACAATATTTTTGATACAAAGATATCATTTGCCTTGTTAGCCACCTCAGGAGCTGCTGGCTCATGTTTAGCTGCTGTCAACCAACACCCCAGGTTGTCTTCCACTGAGCCACTTTCCAGCCACTCTGTCCCCAGCCTGTAGCACTGTGTGGGCTTGTTGTGATCCAAGTGAAGGACCTGGCACTTCACCTTATGGAACCTCACATATTTGGCTTCCCAAGATATTACATGTCTATGTTCACAAATGGTGGACTCACCTTAGGAAGGGAGTATTTGGGTAATTTGATCTGTGCAAACGGTTCCCGTCTGTATGACACATAGTAAGTTGCTCTTCCACCAGTTGTCACCTATGGAAACACCAAAGAAAGTCAGTGATGACCCTTCTGAGACACTCTGTGATGACACCTCTAAAAGTGCTTGACAAACTTTCTTTCAGGTATATTTTCTATGACAGGCACAGCTGTCCCTAAAGGCATCTGGGTAACTCCAAAGAAATCACAAATCTGAGAGGGATGAAGAATTATTTAAACTGCGCTATTGAACTTTCCATTTTGTATCTTATGATTCAAATCCAGTGTGATTTTAAAATCTCAGGAAAAAAAGTGCTGAGTGGGAGGAAAAGGAGGATCTGGTTTCATCACATGGTCCAGCTCAGTTACCTTGGGCAAGTATTTTAAAGTCTCTGTGCTTCTGTTCTTCCCCTGTAAGTAGGAGACAATCCCTCTTTGCTGCTTCTCAGCCTTGTCTGCACTATAAGTCCCTTGAGGCCAGGATTGTCTTCCAACAACCTTTTACAGTGACTAGCAGCAGAGATCCACACTAGCACCATTTACTGCTAACTGTAAATGTGCTCTTGGAAAGCTGGAGCTAAGCTCTTAGATGCCCTTTGTCACTATGAAACTGGTTTCTCTGAAATTATACTCTCTGAAAACGGATGTGCGTGGGAGGAACTGATAGACATCCAAATCTGCAGTTTCATGGACTGAATGAACTAAAGCCTATGCAAAAATGCCATGCATCAATGAGATCTAACACAGATAATTTGTAAAATATGGGCTCTAAAACCTGTCAAGAGTCACTTACTCTTGCTGTAGGTGTTCTTTCTGGCACCATCTCAGACCTGGCTAAAGCAAGGCTTACATCAGTGAATTTCCTACATTCTGATGGTTTGGCAGTCTTGCAGGTCTTAAGATAAAACCATGTACAAAGCACTTGTCTATTGTACGGAATATCACTTGTTGGCTTCTTAGGTTTCCAATAGAGCTAAGAGAAAGGACCTAGATTCTCTCCTAGATATACTTCCTTTATCTGACAGTGATATTTGAGAATGAGCTTACATAGAACATTGCTGCAGCATCAATTGTATTGTGGCTTTCTTCCCTGGAGAAGCTGTCATTCAAAGGACACACTATTATTGGTCATGAAATTTGATATCTAATCAACTCAAGGCTTTTCCATTGACAGTTTGGAAAACTGGAAAGAAAGGGAGGTTTAGAAATAGGACCAGCTTCCACACTAAGATTTCCCCTTCAGATTTTTTCCCATTTTTACTTGTAATGTCATCAAAACTGTATTTAGCAGCCTCCAGAGAAAAAACAAAACCAGCCACTAGCACACACGGCATAAGGTCATAAGAACGACCTACATGACAGCAAATAAACTCTATACAGATAACATTTAGCTAAAGCCAAGGATAAACACAAACAGGAAAATCTAAAGCAACTTGTCTATGCCAATAGAAGAGACAGGGAGATAACAGCAGTCAGTGGACTCTCACTTCATGGAAAGTGCACTGTGCACTGGCACAACAGAGAGCATTTCAGGGTCCTGCTCTGAGCTGAATCACATAATGGTCCAGGTTGGGACCTTAAAGATCATCCAGTTCTTCCTTGTATCTAATCTAATTCTACGCTCTTTCAGTTCAAAGCCATTTCTCCTTGTCCTGACACTCCATGCCCTTGTCCAAAGTCCCTCTCCAGCTCTCTTAGAGCCACTGAAGGTACTGGAAGGTGCCCTAATGTCTCCCTGCAGCCTTCTCTTCTGCAGGCTGAATAAGGTCAGTGAGTGCTACTTCTGAAAGATATATTTCCCATTTAATACTTCCACATCAAAATAAAATTTCCACAGGAGAGAACAGACTGCGCAGTTGATTCATACTGAGTCCAGCTAAAAGGCAAAAATTCATGTGTGCAGTAATTTTCTCCCTCTCAGCTCTACAAGCACTGCTTGAAGGATTCCCACATTTCTAGATATTGTCTAAATAGCACAGGGAATATTTAAACATCTCCTCCTCTTTTTTAATACTTATGGCTTCCATTGGGAAATCCAAATTCTCAATTCTCACATGAACTGAATATGTCCAATGACTACTTGCTAAGAACCCTGCATTCAATAACCACATGTTCTGAGGGACTGAGACATGGTCTTCAACTTGTAGATGAGGACATGAATATTTACACAATTTGTAAATGCTGTGATGACCAATTAAGACTGGGAACAGTCCAACAATCTTCCAGTTAATCCAGTGAATAGAGTGGCAAAAATATCAAGGGGTGATCAACTTCCACTTTCCGTGCCACAAGTCTGCCACACTCAATAAGTTTTACAGCATTATTTTGGCTTTATCCCACTGAAAACTGGTACCTGGAGGGGGTTGGTTTGAATTTCTTGTTTGTTTGTCTGATTTTTAAATGCAGAAAGGTAGGATTAAAACACTGTTGAAATTCAGGATTAAATAGTTAAACTCCCTTTCAGGCTTCCACCTGGACTAGGTCACCTTGACAAGGGTTTAGAAATAGAAATACTTGAGGTTTGTGGTCTTCCTGAGCCAGTTAATATGAAGCCACCCACAACTCTGTTGGCAGGAGTTGTGTAAGCTTTTCCCAGCCAGAGTCTCATCTTTGCATGATTTACATGCACAGTTATAACAGTTCCAAAAAAATGATCAAGCCTCCAATAAAGTTTTGGCAAGCACCGTGGTACAGAATGAATTTTGGAAGGCCCAACTTAATTTATTTTGATGAACTTTTCCTTTTCCTATGAGCAAAAGCTCCAACACTGTAAATCCCAGAGATTATGGCAGTGTTTTGCCCTCCAATGCCTTCTTTCAGTTCATGTTTGATGAATGTCACCCAATTATTTGCTGTGAGCTCATCTGTCATGCTCAGTACAGAATTAGCTGGGTTTGTCTCTTTCTTCCTCCATCGCTAATGACTGGATCATTATTCTGTTTTTCTGGATTTCTACTTTATGTGTTTCATTGGGCTTCTGGCCAGTAGAAATTATTCCCATGGACAAATGTGTTTGTCATTAAACACATCTGTTTTTCTAACCTGTGTTCTTTCTTCCTCCCTCCACTCACAAGCTGCTGCTTTTCTTTAATATTTCCACATTCAAGACAAAAGTCTCATCTAATTTATATCAGCTGGCACTTAGGAAGAGAAACATGAGAAATTTCTCTTTGAAAGCCCTGAAACTCTGGATGTGTTGGCTCATTCCCCCTCCTGCCCTGTAATGAGACAGAGTGCATCAAACATGGAAGAAAACAAATTCACAAGGCTGCAGAAAAGTACATAAAATTTGTCATGGAATCTATTTACCTCAATAATTTCTGTGACATGTCTAGGAACACACAAAGCCATTTCTCATGTTAATGACTGAATATGATTATTTAAAAGTAAGCTTGGAAGCTTGCTTACATTTTTTTTTCTTTAGATTGGAGTTCATCTTAGGCAAAAACACCTGTTTACCTAAAGGAGTCTGGAAGGCAAGCAGAATGAGTTAAGAGGTTTCAGACTGTAAAGAAGCCCTAGATGATGTGAGGAATTGTAGATCACTGTGCATGAGGCTTCTTTATCATCTTCCTGGCTGGCTTATGCTGGAACTCATAATTTCCAATGTAACGCAGATATTGATGGAACAAACATGAAATTACTAAATCTCAGAAAGGCCTCTGGGCTAAGGAGGACCCCATCTGCCTCCTGCTGCTCAAAGAATTTGCAGGAAAGTGAGGAAAAAGCTCACAGAACCAAATTTTACACTTCTTGTTGATACTAAATTCTTAGTAGTATATAGCTGTTTTTATTTTCAATAAACCTTTCCCTTGTTCTCCAAGGTGATTCCCCTACTCATAGAGTTCCCCTCCTTTCCAATAACATCAAATGAGCTGGTATCAGTGTTGTAGCAGCATGCTGGATCTGTGTTCTCCACCTCCACAGGGAGCCCTGTCATCCCTCCACATTGCTTTAACTTTAGGTTCCCTTTCTCCTTCTTGTGAACATAAAATCCCCCAAATCAAATTGAGGATTAAAGCACAGAAGAGTTATGGCAAGTTCAGCAGGCAGGCTGTTCCTCTGACACCCGTACCAAGGGATTTTGGGGTTCTTCAGAGACAGCCCTGCCTAGCAGTGGTTTGTGAGTATGAGGATTGAAAAGCTGTGCCTCCTCTCCCAAGCCTAACCACAATTCCAGTCACAAGAGGTTCAGAAGATGAGGAAGAACATGAACCTAGCGTAATGTTCTTCCTTCTTGATTACCCACCATGATCAGGAAAAGCAATCTTCCAGATATTCCTGTGTAGTGAGGTTCTCCACTGCCTTAGCATAAATCCCATCATGACAGATACCATCCAGTCTGAATTACCTCCCTGTGGTTTTCATTAGCATCATGCCTTCTGCACAGTCATTGAACAATATGCAATTACCTGATTGGGCTGTGGAATATCTGTGCATGAAGCACCCTCAAGCTGCCTGGTAAATTCAGCAGGCTTAGAAAACATGTCACTCTTTAGAGCATCACACCCATCAGAGAAAATTTGCTGTGACAAAGCAGCATTTATTATACTGGCCCTGTCCCTGTTCAGCTCCCTCTCCCCTCAAAACAAAGATGACACAGCTAAAGGACAGAGTAATCTCGAGTAAAAATATTGCACTTGTTTTAAAAGCAACTCCTGCAGAAAATGTGCAGTTACACCAAAACACACACCACATCCAAGCTGCAGGTGCACATCACCCACACAGAAATCAACTTATGAGAAGAGCATAATTGTACACATTAAACTTCCTTTTGATTTCAGAGGAAACATATGAGTTTGCCAAGGCAATACTTTACATCTTCAGCTGATCAATCAGACAGCATGATGGGAGGGGAGAGAGTGATAAAAGAAAGTACATCACAAAAAGCCCTAGAAAGAAAATCAATAAAAAATAAATAAATAAAGGAAAATGTTAATAATTTTATTTTATCAAGAGATGTTTAGGCTCAAGTTCCAAATGTGATATTTGGCACAGAAAAGACAAAACTGTACTAGAAATGGATGAAAAGCACCCAGCAGTGAATAGGAAAGTAGCTAACTACTTACTGCCTCTCTTGCTTTAAGAAGAGCTTTTAACTAGCACGTGGGATGCACTTTCTTTCATCTGTATGGATTAATTTCCCCCACTGGAGTGCTGTCCAGCATTTTAAATAGGAGCGAGAGGAGATCAGCTCTAGCAGGCATTATTCACCAGTAAAACAGGTGTAATCGTGTTCATCATTTAAACGTCTTCATCCTATTAGTTTCATAATAAGCTTTTAATGATTCCTTCAATAAAAGACTCAAAGACCAGCCCCTACAAGCTGGAGAGCGCTCCATTGTCCCACCAAACCGTTTTCTCTACCATCGATCGCAAAGATAAAAATCAATCGTAGCTAAGCAGGGTGAAGTTAAAAATAAATTGCATGGATTGATTTCTGTTAAGACCTTTGGCTCCTAGTTAATGGAGGAAAAAATGGAGGAAAGAAATTTATATTTGAACATGGTGTATTTAGCTTCCATAAAAATAAAGAGATGGTTCTACACTGGGAAATGAACATTTAATTTCTCCCCTCTATCCTGTTTCACTGCTGAAAAGTATCACATTAATTAAAAAAAAAACAAAACAAACCAAAAAAAAACCAAAAAAAAACCACCCCAAAAATACAAAACATTTTCTATATTCCTGGGGAAATCTGCCACTTATTTAAGTTTTTTAATTGATAACTTGATAACTGAGATCAGGAATCCCTAAGAATTAGCATGAACTCAGCTGTGGCTGCTGGTTGAAGTCTATTCACCTGATAAATTACTTCAATTCAGCAAATAGGCTCATTTAGCCTATTCTTAAATACTCAATAAACTTGAAACATACACTCATGTCCTACTAAACACAAGCACTTTCAAGTGCTCCTAAACAAGCATAGTTACAAACAGTAATAATAAACTATTTCTCTGAGCTAGCTTAGATATATGTAGCTTCTAGAATCAGGAAATTTTTCCCCCTCTATAACGCCTCAAAGAGAAAGGTCCCCCCACCCAAAATTCTAATATCATAAATAATAAATATTTTTCTTTCTACTGAGGCTGGGGAAAAAAAGGTTATTATAAATATATCCACTCTGATAAAACCAGAATTTGATTCCAATAAAAAGAAAGTATATAAATGCCATTTTGCATCAAATTACTTCAGCTGAAATTTTTGGACACACTGTGATGAGACACCAGGCATCCAAAAAAGGAAATATTATCCATAGGTTTTGTAAGACATTATCAGTGATTGTGCGTGAATACTGACATCTGCATATGTTTTAAGGAAACTTTTCTGATGCAAAAAACTGAAATGGTTCAACAGATTTTGGCAGAAGCGTTTGTTCCTCTGAGCCAGAGGAGTTATTCAGATGTGCACTGTAAGACTCCCACTCAGCTGCACCACACAACAACCTCTGGAGAAATTCTGGATTTGCTCCTTTTCACTCCTGCCAGTGAGCAGGCTGAGATGCTGCCCTGCTGTGCAACTCCCTGAATTAGGCAAAAGTCTTCCAAGTTCAAACTTACTTCAGAAGGTGAAGAGCCAGATAAAAGATCAGTATCACAGAATAGCATTTTCACTTGAATTTTCACTTTTCATATGTAATTCCTACAATTCCTACAAGAACTGCAGCTGCTTCTACACTGCTGCATGCACAGGATGTGAGGAACCACCATCCCTTGCTCCTAAATGGCAACACCACGGACCCCATCACATTCAGGAGGATCATAAACCACAGCCAAGACCCTGTCTCTCTTCCCAGCTGCCCTCAAACTCTTTTCTTCCTTCATCACATCAACCTCAAAACAAAGGGCCACCAACAGAGCAATCTGGCTTTTTTGAACATGGGATCATTATATGCCCCAGGACAACCTGAAGGAATATGGACTCAAGAGAAAGATGTGCAGTTCCCAGGGTTCTCAGGAGACTGTATTACAAATGAAATGGCATAGAAAGAGGACAAGAAAGCGTCCCAGAAGGAGAAGCAGAAGCAGGAGCCCATGAGAGACAAGACACTTGAGTTTCAGCCTGCAGCTAAACACCTAGATAAATTATGTCACGGGATGGGAAGGGGCAGTGGAATCCATGCTTCCACTCTTTAAAGGCCTTGGAAAGTGATAAGGCACTGCTCCTCAGAATGCCTTTCTGATTAGTGGTGCAAAGCATTTCCCTTTTAAAGTGTAAATGGGCCAGGATCTGAAGCAAAATGCCAATCCTTTCCAATTAAACTTTGCAGGGATCATTCCTTGTCCTTATGACCACCAGCCAAAGAGAGATTTGAGAGGGTTCATCTCCAAAAGCATTTGTTTGGCCTGTATCACCCCCAAACCCAAACCAGGTATCAGCTGCTAAGTCTGAGAGTCTTCTATACTCAGTGGTGTTGTCACTGCTGTGGAAAGTGCTGAATGTCTGAGCTACAACTCAGATCAACTTCAGCTCCACTGGGATAGCAGAGTCTGCAGCATCCTGGAGAAAAATAAAGACATAAAAAACAACCAAGACAGGTATTGATCACCCATCCCCACACCTCTGCACTTACAGCCAGCTCAAATCAAAAAGGCCAAAGTAACCCTGAGGGTCTCCAAGTGCTGACAGAGACAGAAGCCTAAGAGAGGAACAGGGACAGCGATAACTGCATGCCAGACTAGACTGCTATGATCTCTGGGGAGAAAGCCACAAGCAGAGGGGTTTACACAACACAACTAGATGAATAGGGAGATGGAAACACATTTATGAGACCTAGATCTACAGCTGGGGAAAAAAGAGAAAAAAATGATTTTGAGAAACCAAATCCTTTCTCCTGTCCCTTAGGATCTTGTGAATATGCCCAAAATATTATCTGTCCTTTCTAACTCTATCAGTTCCAACTCACAAAAAATACTGTCTCCCTGTAAATTTTGTACCACTGACATCCTTAGGTCACCAGCACTTTAACAGTAGTAGTGCCAACAGTCATCATGTCACACATTCTGAAGAGTTCCACCACTATTTCTGTCCCTCTCCTGATACCCAGGCTTCTGTGTGAAGACATAGTCCTCACACGGGTCAGCACTGGGAATGTCATCCCTCTCCCCTAGCAGCCAGGCTCATCCAAGGTGGGAGTCCAGCCCCTCAGAAGAAACAGAGCCACTGCATCTTGCACATAACCTTTGGGCAGCCAGGACCAGCTCCTTTAACTTAGCAGTACTTAGCTCTCTATGGCAGCTATGGGTCTGCCCACAGGAATGCTGCTCTCTGCAAAAAGCACTGCCCCACAGCAAGGATGATTCCCAGGGAATTAACTACCCTATTCCTGCCCCTCAGGAATCCGTAGAACCCGCCCCCCCTCCCCCCCCCCCCCAAATAAACACCACTGCACTGGGACTTCTGTGGCCCAGATTCTCCTCACTGCCTGAAATTGTAAGAATCCGTGTCTACTTAGTGCAATACAACATGAAATAAGCGGTGACATTTGCTCATGCTTTCCCTCATTTTCAGGGGAAATTTTTGATTTGTTGACAAGGAAACACAGAGATCATTCCTGATCCTCTCTTTATAGAACCAAGTAGCATTGTCATTATTTGTTTACTTGTAGGAAAATAAAAAGGTTCTCTCCAAACAATGCTGTCTCACTCAAAATAGAATTTCCTGAAAAATAATCACCATTTTCATTAAAGCCTATTTAATTTTCAACACTTTTCAGCCACCTGAGCAATTTCATTAGAAACCCTGATACAAGACTTGCTTGAAAAATACCTTTCCCAGAATTCCCTCTGCAATTTATTTTTTAACACATAAATTCTCAAAGTATCAGTACTTTAGACTCAACCCACATGACTATCCCTGATCCCCATGTCTTATAATGTAGGCTCTGCAGTTGAGACTACCATAGCAGTTTAGGTAATTGTCATGAAATCACATTTTTTAGGCAGTTGTAGATTATGTTTGCACCTAAGTTTGGAAAGTGATATTGTTTCAGTAACAAGTACTCACTGGAGCACAGCTATGTAATTGGACACCACAGACAGACATTAAATGGCAAAGTTGATCATCAAATTAGCTCCTTCTTCTATAGTGCATAAGTCCATAAACCATATTCCAAGGTTTTCTCAGTAATAAATAACTTGTTTTGCAGGTTGTATGAATTTTAAGTATTAATCATGAAAGAAGATTATGATATTGGCTCCTGGTTACACCAGAGCAATACTGTGAACTGAATGAAAACTTATGCATGCAAGAGAGGGTAAGAGTTTCTCTTCATGTATCAATTTATGCAGAATTATCCAATCCAATCTTAGGATTGGATAGGCATCCTTAAATAACTATTGATCAATCAAATAGAAAGTTAGTCAATAAATTCAGAGTGATCACCTACTGTTTTATTCATAATAATTCTTCCTAGTCTCTCTCAGTAGCTATTTCTTTCTTCCTTCCACATTACCTTTTACATCTTTCCTCATGGGCTATGTTATTTATCTCTTTTGCCTGGCAACAAGTGCCAGTCTTTTCAAACTCTCCTCAACAGATAAAATTTTCAAGCCTAAGATCATTTTCATTTTCTTTCTTTGTACTGTAATTCTGAAAGATCCTTTCAGAAGTGCTGCACAACAGGAATGGTTGATTTATAATGGCATTATGATATCTTCTGTGTTCTTCTTTCCCCTATCCATTATGGGTCAGAGTATCACATTTGCTTTGAGTGCAGTTAAACAAGTTAATGCTCCTCAGGAATCTTTCAGAGCAGGCCTGGTTATCAACTTGGTTAGAATGGATATTCACTAGTAAATAACTCTCTGCAGATAATCTAAGACATTGATATCAATATCTGGAATTCATCTTCCCTAATTTTAACTGTCAAAAATTTTGAGGTTTTCACGAAGCTCTACTTAGGTTCCTTCCAATATTAATGAGAAAGGCATACTCAAAGAGAGACCTAGCTCATGTTGAAATAGGTGAAATAAGAGATAATTGCCCCTGAAGGTTTCAATCCCTCTAACTTTAGGGGAACACTGCCTACAGATTTAGAATAAAAATCTGCTGGTTTAGTGACAAAAGTTAAAAAAAACAAGTTCCTCTCTCCACTCCAAGACATTAATTCTGATTTGTTCCAGAACAGACATATCAGAACTCATGCACCAATGCTTTCTGCAGCTATTAAACCTCACCAAGTTCTTAACATTTAATTTGATATCTATTTATTCATGTCTGTCAAATATTTAAAATTTTAAAGACCTGGCTCCTACACTTCTGTCCAAGATTACCCAGACTGAACAGCATGCGTGAGACATTGCAAGCAGTCAATCTGACACATCCCATAATAGGCAGCAATACCACATGGTTTGTGAGACTAATACATCCAGGACATATCAGCATTCCTACATATGTACCAAGCACTCTGCATAGCCCATTGACCATGTCCTAGATTTAACACACCTTCAGCTCAGAGTGTGCTGGGAATCTGAACTGCCTGCGTGTCACTCAAGCTCTGCATGGGCTCAATCCCTGCCCAGCATCTGCAGCCACTTACAGCAGGCTGCTGGACAGGCAGAAACCCTGCCAGTGTGACACAAAACACAGGGAAAGGGATAGACAGCCTGGGAATGCAGAGTCTCCTGCCCAAAGCAGCAGCATGTTCTGTGTGTATATTTAACAGCTTTTAAAGTGTGGGGATGTGATTTTCAATTCAAACACCCATTAAGCTATAATAAACCTTGCTAAGAATAGTCAAGAAACTTGAGTATTACATACACATACATGCATGTGTTTGTACACACACACACATAGATTTTTTTTTAACTTGAAATTTTTAGAAGTTAATAGCCTGGGCTGCTCAATGCTGATTTGAGGCAGACAAACACATACACCAGGCCCACGTCCTCACTGTGAGATCAAGATTCCAAACAGACTGGCCTTGTTTTAACACAGATGAGAACTCTGGAGTGAGAAACATCTGTACGGCCTCATGCTTAAAGAGTTGGATGTTCAACAACACCCTTGGCCACAGACATAAGCCAGCACTCTAAGAGAGTCTCTCTAAAATACTCCTTGAAGATGGATTGGAAAGCCATTGCTTTTAGTCAAATCAGGACTTACTAAGTTCCAAAAACTGAATTCACTGTTTTCTAGCAGTGGATCTCTACTGAGACCAAAGGAAGCAGTAGCAGACTGGGTTTCATGGGGGATTGAAAGGAGCTGTGGCTCCCACTGCAGTAGGTCATCTCCAGAGCAGCACACTCCCCACTTTCAAAACAAGTCTGCCAGTGTTGCTCAAATGCATGCAGTTTTTATACTGCAGTTCTCCCAGGCCACAGAGATCCAGTCCTCCACTTAATCCCAGCTGAGACTTATCTGTCTTCCCTTTTATAAGAATGCCTGACAATAAACACAGCAAATCTTTCTCATAATTTGGATACAGACAAGGAAAATGCTCACTCAAGGAAATAAAACAGGAGCTTAATATAACCCAGTCTTATTCAAAAGAGAAGCATGTGTCTTTTTTGCACCACCTGAATCCAGTCTTCATCTCATTTTGTTCCCCCTGCTTCAGCTTTGGAGGCAAGCAGTTAACATCACCATGTCTGTAATTTCTGTGTCTCCTGAGCTTCCTACAATCTGGAATAACTGCAGCCTGGCCCTCAGTTTTCAACCAAATGGTACATCTTCAGGAAGTGTTCTTCCAGACAGTACTATTCATTCTCAGGCTTCCAAAGACACAAAATTTAGAGAGATGGCCCTGTTCCATCCAGCCCATGTATTCTCAAAAAATCTCAAAACCACGTAGTTTCTCATTCAATTTCTGACACTTTCTCCTCATCTCCAGAATCATCACCAACTGACAAATTTACAGACATGTTTCACTTTGAAGTTGCCCTGTAACAAGTTTCCTCAATTTTTCTGCTATTTTACCTCCTATCACAAATTTTGGTTCACTCTATTAGCATTTCTTGACTGTCAAATCAACATAAACCTTTCCAATTGCTAAAATAATCATTCACAACTTTCCTTTGTTCTTCTCTGTTCTCCCCAATTCATTTCTAGCTCCTTTGTATTTTACAATTAGCCTCACAAATAGCAAGTTGTGAAATTCATGGACTCTTAACAAACAAACTTTAAAAATATATGATTCAAGACACGTGATAAGCAGGGAGATCAAGTGCTGTATCCCAGATTGCAGAGCCAACAGGATGGACTCTTAAAAACTGCAGTCTCATATGCTTATTCTTAGAATATCCTAAGAATATACCCAAAGAAAAAATCCCTTGTGCAGGCAGAATTCATGTCCCATTTGCATGAAGCCAACGTACCTGGATGAAGATGTATTCATCCTGAACAACCAGGGAGCTGACATCGATGGAGCGCGAGAAGGGCCCGCTCCTCTTGGTCTCGGAGCACTCCTGGATCCGACAGGTCAAATAGTGGGTGTCTGCAAGGGGAGCACAGGGACATGTCACAAATGCCCAGCTAGGAGCCACTTGTCTGTAAAGACCATCAGCAGCTCCAAAGAAGGTCTTATTTCAGGATCTGCCTCCAGCATTTAACACTGTAACTGCTCTCTGAAGTTAGGAGTTCACCACACTTCTACATTGGCCATTCCCTTTCCTGTTGTGCAAACATCCTTCAGGAGACTGAAGTTCAAAACCCCCCATCAATGGAGGGTACCAACCATAAATGCATCAGAAAGCTGCTGATGAGACCAAAGAGAGCAGAAGCCACCCAGGTAGAATTCACCAATTCCTATACCCTTCTGCAAATCATACCCCTGTCTTCCCTCTGAAACTCCCTAGCCTTGTGGACTGGTTTTAATTGTGGCCGTAAAACACAAAAAGAGGGGAAAAAAAGCCCAAATCAACACTATTAAATTTAACTTATTTTTGTGAAAATCACAAGCATCTCCCAAAATTAAGTCTTCATAGCAAACATAGGCTCAGAATGAAAATGCCATGGCCATGAAATAGCATGAGTAACTTCCTAACGGCAGTTATATGCCCTGCAAGAAGCATCAAATGCTTCTGTCTGGAGAGAAGAACAGAAGACCATCACACTAATGGGATCCTGTCAGGCCTTGGCATTGCTTGGGAGGAGCAACAAGACTGGGAGAAGAACATGAACAGAAGGAAAAGGCAGATGTACAGAAAGTCAGAACAAGAAGAGATGTGCTCACCTCCATTAAACTGACAGAGGTTATAGGGGATTAAGCATTATTTCGCTCAGGCTAAGAAAAGGCCTCATGGAACAGAACAATGAATGCACTGTGTTTCTGGATGTGTGTAATCTAAATATGCCATCTCTGCTTTTCAACTGCTCTTCTGAAAACTGCAAATTAGGAAGAAAATAAAAATACTACTAAGATGACAGCTGGAGTGATAAAAGGGTCATATCTTTTGAACTCTGTCACTTTACAGGCCTCCTAGATTCAAATGTTTCTTTGCTTTTCTGCAAAGGGTGAGGACAAAACATCAATGAAGTAAACAGCAAGTTTGTAAGGGCTGGGGTGAGCCTGGTGCAATGATTTTAGTTCACAACAGAACTTTCTGACATGGACCTTGTCAAACTAAGCTCGAAATTATAAAAGAGGAGTTTAAAAAGACAATCACTAGCCCAGCAAAGCTGCTTATAGCATTCTCCATCACAAAAAAACCTGCCTTGTCCTTGGTCTGTGTCCTTCCAGTGACAGCAATATGTGGGGCAGTGGAAAGCTCTGGGGGGCACAATTGAAATCATCTGAGATTCAGCCAACTGCCTTCCCAAATTCTAAAACAACATTCATAGAATGATAGTTTCCTCTTTTATAGTCTTGTCCCAGCAACACTCTTAAAAATGCAAAAAGAATGCAAGTCACAGTCACTAATAATCAGACTAATAATTACTAAAATATTTTGTCCAGAAGAGTCACAAACTACAGCCAAGCTTTAATCTAATAAAGGTCCATGCCCAACCACTCAGTGAGTGAAGGCCCCTGTTTAAAGGCTGCAGACCTTGTTCTGGGTTGATGCACCAGGGATTCCAGGTTAATAAGGGCTGAGTCAGAGCAGTCACACAGGTCTGGTGCAGTAATGAAACCGTAGTCCCACTGAGGATGCTAAAGCAGCAGAAAATGTTGCTGGTGCCAGCTCAGAGTACTGGGCAGTGTTTAAAGTGTATGGTGAAAAACACCTGACACAGAGACAGTGCCAATAACCAGACTATCAGAGCTGTGCTTTCTCCCAGCAGAAAATTCCAGCAGCAGCAGCAGAGAGGTCAGACTTTCAGCTGGCATAAATTAAAGTTCTTCATCAACTGATATACACACACTTGGCCCAGAGCTGCTATTTAGCTCCTCAGTGTGGAACCTAAGACAACCTTGCAGTGGATAAAAGCAACTTGTCAGAAAACAAGAGGGTCTTATGTGCTGCCATGCTATCCAAAGAGATCAACAGCGGTGACTTGCTCTTTGAGGTAGCTCTAAAATTAGGCAGAACAAGGAGGAGAGGTCAGGAGTTGTATTTTTAGAAGCTCATTCCCTCCAGTACGTTCTCCCACACAGTCGCCTGGATATTCTTATCCTTCCAGAAAGGGGATAATTTGCTGCTGCTGAGTGACAGAATGGGAAGAGGAACAAAAACCTGTCACAAATAAATGCAGATAAATCACAAGTGTTGACATGACAACGAGCTTCCTGCCTATTGGGAAATGTGTCATTTTGAGTGTGTTACACCAGCAATCAAATATACTCAAAGAATGGCACCTGATTAATATTCAAGGAGATGGTGGTGGAGAAGTGGGGGCAGCTCACTACCCATTTTCCATTTAGTCTCTTGTTTTATTTATTTTCATATATTTTACAATACAAGCCCATTTAAAAAAAAACAAACACAGACACAAATAAAATATCTTTAAACCTCTCTGCTTTAGGATACCAGCTAAAGTCTAGCTTTTTTCCTGCTTCCCCAAAGATATATTTTTTTTAAATCCCTTTAAAATACATTAAAAATCAGGTAAAAAATATAGCAGCACCCAGTCCCTTTCCCATTTGTGTGAGAAACAATCTCAAGTCCCTTCTCAAGCTTCTAAAAGGGTGCCATTCACAGACCACAACTTCTCACATAGAAAGTATAGGGTCTCTCAATAAAAGCCTCCATTAAGAGAGAAGAGGCCATCCTAACTTCCAGGCTATTATCAGCCTCTCCTCCAGAATGAGGTAATTTTGCATCCCCCTTTTGGGCAGCCACAAGGTAAAAGGACATTCACCCAGACTAAGCCACGCCTCCAAAGCCTTGCTTACCTTTCAATGGGAGTTGTATTGCCTAGGGGAGGTTGTTTCTATCTGGGCACTACTTCCAATCCATATGTTGTCCTATACAACACCAAAATTAAAGGGTTGAGGTGTTTTGGTATTCAGGGTTATTTTAGCAGGTTGGATTTTTTGTTACTTTTGGGATTTTTATAATGTTCAACTGCAAAAGGAGTTGAGAAGGGCTCCCTACTTCCCAGGCAGCATTTAAAATTTCTCATGCTTATAAGCAACCTCAGCCACTTTCTCAGCACATCTGTGAATGTGGCAATATGGACATGAAGCAGCCTGGAGGGCTTGCTGCAGCTCCAATCCCAGCGTCCATGCCTCTGCACAAACATTCCCACCTCCCTGAGGATTAGGGAATGGCTTTCACAGATGTACAGCCGTTTTCCAGCTGAGGAGCCTGAACCACCTCCTCATTGCTATTTAACACAGTCTTCCATCTTGAGGTTCTGGAGTGTATTTTTACCCTTTGTGAAGTGACAAAACGGAAACAATTTCTCGAAATTGGAAGGGACAAACTGGTGAAATAAGCCAAGATACCATGTCTCATCTTTTCCATGCCAGCTTTGGCAGGAAGCAGGAGCACAAGAGGCTCTCTCCCCAAAGATGTGGGTCCCTGAAGGGAGGCAGTGAAACAAAGCTGTTGTGCTGCAGGCAGCAAAGGACCAACCTGTGTGCAGGTGACTGTGACTTAGACACAGGACAGCAATTCCTGCTTCCCTCCTGGGATGGATGGCCAGCAGGGCTAATAGGGAAAAGGGCAGCTGATAGAGGCAAGTTGCATTGACAGATTGGCTCAGCTTAAATCAGGCCCTGGTGTCAGGCAAGATTTTGAATCATAATATCGTGAAGATTTCCATGAGAGGGAGAAAAAAACTCACTAATAATTTGTCAATAATTTTTCTCCCAAAGAAAAAGACATGTAGACTCTCCAAGAATTAGTTACCCTGTCTTATCCTTTTGGTTAGCTTTTCTCCCCCTCTTTTTCCTAGAATTCAAATCCTATTTTTTGCAGTGTATCTGTGAGTGGGGTGAAGATTAACTCACTGAAAACCAGAAAGTTCAATATATCTATCCCAGGAATGCTGGTGGGTGCTTGTGTCAGTGTGATCATAATAGTTCCCCTGCATCCAGACCTGTCCTTGCTGCTGCTTATTACACTCTGGCAGAAGGCACAATGCCCAAGGCTCCTACATGTTTTTACAATTTAAAAATGCAAGCCTCGATTATTATTCTGCTACAATGACTCTGCCAAGACGTCAAAAAAATGTGAAAAACTTCATCTGCTACAAAAGATGGGAGCAGCTTGAGATAAGATAGGCACTGGAATTATCAGCATCTTGCAGTATTTAAGGGGACTGGGCACAGGGGCAGATGGGTTTTTCAGAGTCACAACCATTTCTAATGACTGGACAGACAAAACCACATGGCAAGATATCTTGAAGGACAGTCACCAGAGAGGTGAACAGGACTGCCAGCTCCCAGATCCATAAGCTTATTGATAGCCCTGACTCATTTAGGGATGAATGAGATTCCAGCATGCCCCACCACCTGTTCCCAGCTCCAGAGTTCCCTTTAGGCTCCAGTGTTTGAATTGGTATTGGATGGGCTCTTGAGTCCCATTAATGCCAATAGAAAAAAAAAAAAATTAAAAATTTAAAAATCATCAAATTCAGGAGTCTAGTCCGAAATATCACTTCCATTCCTTCCCCTCCCTTCTCCACTGCTTTTACTCACTAAGTTGGTTTTTTGGTTTTTTGGGTTTTGTTTTGTTTTGGTTTGGTTTTTTTTGGTTTTGTTGGTGTTTTTTTTTTTGTTTGTTTGTTTTTTTATTAAAAACATGGAGGCAAACAGAAGAAGAAGAAAGAAAAATGCCCAGCCTAGGAGAATCATGTATTTTTTCAAGCAGCCAGTGACATTGAAGGCACGGATTCTTCTATCTGAATTAAACTAGGCAAAGGGAATATTTAAATCTATGCCTGCTAATGCATCAAATAAGTGACTGAGCCACCAGACTGACCTAAAAGAGGCATTAGAGAAGCCTTTCCTTCCTTCTGCATAATACCGAGGAAAACTTTCATCAGAAGCTTTCTGATAAAGAGGAAGTAACTGCAGGGCCCCATTTCCAGCAGGTGTGAGTGCCTCAGCTATTTCACTGAACACATGAAGGCCCACTTTGGTTGCAGAACTAACTGGGAGAAAAGTTCAGTGCCCCATTCCTGAGCACCCAGAGCTGAACAGTATCACACTGGGGAAGTCTATAGCTGTGAGGCTGTCATTTCTTTGTAACACAAACTAATATTGTTTTAAGCCTTAGAACCTCTAAGTGGAGCAGCACTGTTCTTTTGTGCTCTGCTGGGAGAGAAGTCCTTTGGTGCAGGCCAGCAGGGCCAGCACAGCCCAACAGACCTGGGATGGCAGCTGCAGTGGGGCTGTTTTGCTGATATTACTGGCCAAGCCTGGCTTCCAGTGAAACCCTCAACACCATCAGCTGCCAATTTCAAAATGCTGAATTTATATATTAAAACAAGAACAAAGAGCAAACCCCTGAGCAAACAAGATCTGAAGGAAGAGAGCTGTCTTTAAGCTGGGGATACATCTTTCAAACATTTACATCCTTGACATATCCAATATTCAAATAGCTGGGTGAGCAAGTTTAAACTTTGTTTGAAAACAGACTCCATCAGCACTTTGCTTGCTTGCTTGGGATTTTTTTATTTGCATTTGACCACTTCTCCCATCACACCTGTGACAGTACACACGGCAGCAAAGGCACTGAAGATGCCTCCCTACCTTGTCCACCCACCTGTCGGCCTGTTTTGCTTTTTCCACATATTCAACAAACAGCTGTCACCCCTGTGCTGTTATTGCCTGGTTATTTATTCAGCTGCCATCACTAAATAGCAGTGGGAGGCCAGTGAGTGATATTAGAACATCCACAACCTCAGAGAAGCCATCTTGACAGACAGGAGTTTGTTCACACATCTGGCCTACACAGCACTTGACTAAAACAGAGAAAAGTTTGCAACCAACAAAAATGAGGCTTTTTTTCTCCCAGAAATCCTCTAACTCCTCAATCCTATGCTGTTTTTCTATACTGTCCCTGCACCAAAATGGGACACTTGTTCCATCATTCCCATTTCCTCACGCTGGAGTAAAGTTCTATACAAGGAACAGATGCATTACTATGCTGCAGTTCCTGTGAGAAATATCTAAAACACTTCAGAGAGAGTAAATCAACTTACTTCTAATACCATCTCTTTGCTGGAGATTGACTATGTAGGAATCCATTCCACTGCAAATGTGACTAGATTTATTTCAGTGAGGAGTTAAGATTTTTTTTCCTATTTCCTGCTTCAGATCCAGGCACCTTTTCAAGCCTGTTATGTGTTGGTATGGAACACCTATTCATACATTATGAGCAAAACTAAAAAATACTTTCAATACAAGACAAAGGGGCATAGGGACATTCTCTCTAGAGGGCAAGTCTGGCTGCAGGTAATTTCTCAAACTCTCAGGTACCACCTACCTGTTCCGAGCACCTCTGGAAATGCACAGAGGTTCCATGGTACAGTGCTGGTAGCCCAGCTCTTTATGATGGATGTAAACTATGTGATACTGAAACAGCAGGGAACAGAATAGATGGGTTCTTACACTGTGCTTCTGTCCATCCCCTCCACAGACACAAGCCCTGCTGCCCATGACTTTCCCCTACAGGTTCAGGACAAAAACATCACATCAAACCCCATGACCCACATCTCCCCAATTAAAATGTAAATGGGGAGGTAAAATGAGTAAAGTGGATTCTCATTCCCACTCCATTCTTGGATCAAAGCCCAGTTTTTAGCACTGGATGCAGGCACTCACGTCCATCAGCTGTCCGGGCTTCCATGTGCACAAGGTCAGGTTCTTTATCCAAACCAGCCACTGACCTGGGAGGAGAGAGACAGAGAGAGAGAGAAGACAGCCAGTTAGCTGAAAGGCTGCAATCAGACAGAGCAGGTGAAGGAACACAAAGCCAGTTTAAACCTACCTTGGGACACCTGGTATGTAGGTCTCCACCTTTCAACAACTCATCTCCTTTGTATTTCCACACAGACCATGCTCAGGGGCCCTACACCAACCTTCCCAGACATGAGAGAGTGATCCTGCCTGTCCCTTGCCTACAAGATCAAGGCTGCTATGACAGTTCTAGTGATAGCAAAGAGAGCTGGTCCCAAGACCCAGGAAAATCAGAGTTCTGTTTTAATGCTGAAGGAAAAACAAGGGCACAGCAGCCTCATGCCTTCAGAAAACAAATTAAAAGGAGGTTTTATTTGGCTGTTTAGAGACATGAAAGACTAAGTTTCCTGATTTGCCCCTGGTTTGTTGGGCAGTCTTACTATCCTTTACCTCCTTTTCCCCATCTTCAGAAGAAAAACAGTGTTGCACATATGGTGAATTTCTGATTTTAAAAAGGTGAGAAAGTATTCATTATTCACACCATGATCCCATGCCATCCGTGGTCCTTGACAATTATGAAAAGAGGCACAAGGAATTTCTTTAATCTCACAAGCTGGAACTCAAGCACCCCAAGACAAATCTTCCCATGCATTGTTATTTACTCCCTAAAAATATTTTTCAAAGCACATTAAAAAGATACTTTTCCTCCTGGAAAAGGGAAAGTCAAGCCCAGAACAGAAATG
Source organism: Haemorhous mexicanus (assembly GCF_027477595.1). Classification (NCBI taxonomy): domain Eukaryota; kingdom Metazoa; phylum Chordata; class Aves; order Passeriformes; family Fringillidae; genus Haemorhous; species Haemorhous mexicanus. The sequence continues at coordinate 31,414,121 of NC_082347.1, read as the reverse complement.
TTATTATTAGTGTCCTGGCTGATAAGAATCACTGAGAGATGAACATTTAGTCCTAGCAATGGCTGGCAGGGGAAAAAAAAATCCATAGATGTCCACGTGATTTATGGTGCTGCTTCTCCTGAGTTAACCAAAGGGTTAGATTAAAAAGGGACAATGACAAAAATCAGTTTCTAATTCGGTGGGAGTTGAATTTGATACAGTAGATTGTAAATAATAGATTCCCTCTGAGCCAGCCAATGTTCAGAACTCCCTAATGTTCTGAAAAATATTTTATCACATTCTTTTGCCATTTTCATCCTTGGGGCATCAACAGCAAAAACAGTAAAAACAATAATAATAATGTTAAAAATACAGATGCTCTGATATGCTTTTGTGAATCCCACAAAAACCACAGCAACTGAAGCAATGACAAACATATAAATGTGGTGGAGTTCAGCTAAGATCAGGCAGTGCTGCAAATGTCAAAATAACTACATTATGACCCACTGTGCAGGTAACTGAAACTGGCACTGCTTGTTAACGAGAGCACCACATCGATAGCAAGTCCATTCACAACGCTCTGAATTGTGGCCAAAAGATACCAACACAACAAAACAAAGCAGCACAGGCAGGGCTTTCATCATTCCACTCACAGTGAGAAACAGTCTGCTCCTTAATCGCTACCATCAGTTTCAGGGTGATCCCACAAGGAAGAAGGGCTGTTATTGGTAAGGATGCCAGAATGAGCCTGAGTTCCTGTGATCACACAATTATTGGGATCAAAGCTTCCCAATATATGGACATAGTTAAAAGTGACAGTAGGACACACAGAAATTTCTTTAAATATCAGTGAAAAACATTACAGTGTGCTGCAGTATTAGTCCCCAATGTATATAGAAAGCAATCTTTCTAGTCCATAGCAGAGGTTTTCTACCTTTTTCAAATGAGTAGCACTAACTGCTGCAATTTCAGTCATTCAGTAACCATCACCCTTGTCTATGACATGCCAATAGAGACAGATGCACACGCTTACCATCATATCTATTCATCATCACTTAATGAAACAGAGCAGTAATTCCAGCACTTTGAGATAAAGGTTGGGAACACTTTAGGGACTTGCCCTGCAGCCCTTACCAACAGGTTTCCTACTTAAATTCAGCCTTAGATGCACTCTCCTGGCATTCATCCTTCTGGAAGCCAGACACCAGATTCCTACTCAGAGCCATTTGCTGCATCCTGACACACATCTGACAGTGTCAGATGGCTTCACCCGGGCCCCTGACATCCTCTGGGTCTCTCCCCTCCAGATGGAGGGGCCACTCTATCTCCCCCTGCAGCAATGGGGCAAAACTGTTCGGCCCAGGTAATAAGAGACATCAGTCTGCCACAGTACTATTCATTTTAAAAGGGACTGCAATTAGAAGAACCTAAGTATATCCTAACAAAATCCAGAATATTCATTACCATTGTGCATTTGCATGCATGAGCTCTGTGGATCCACTCATAATGCATTTCAAGTGTGCACCAGAGAATGAGAGGGATCTCCTGAAACATGTCATTCTAGGTTGAGTTCCTTTCCAGTGCCATCTACTTGTTCCCTTAATTAGTTTTGACAAGCCTAATGGCTCTTTTCAGAATAGCAATGATGACAAAAAAGGACTAGCACACAGGACACTCCTAGTAGTACTCTGTTCACCAAATAGTGCGCTACAAGTTGAAAAGCTCACAAAGTGTTCTGCAACACAAAAGCAAGACAGGCTACTCGATCTGCAGGCAGATAAGGCTGAAAATTGATTCATTGGTCATCCTTCCTTCACTCAAACCAAGTTGCTTTCTTACACCAATGACTGATTGCAAAACAGATCCCCAATCAATGCTGTTTCTTCATGCCTCACATCTGTTCCCACTGGCAAGGAACAGAGTTTTGCTTTGCATTGCTCTGACTCTTGAATTCAGGTATTTTTAGTAAATGGTCTCCCATCATTTGTCTGGAGGAGCTTTACATGAAGGATTCAAAGAAGTCAGCAGTAGAAAGAGCAAGATCCTGAAGCACAGCTGTAAAAACACACACAGACTCTAAATCTATTCTTTATCCTGTTGTAATTCTCTAGCCTTGAGAACTCACTGCAGCCACCTCACAACCTCACAGGTCTGGCAATACAGGAGCAGCAACAGAACAAGAAGAGACACTTTCACAGCCCTGTATTTTCCTGCACTCTGAAGAACATTAGGAGGATGCACTGCTCAATATTATTTAAGCAACTAAAGCATGTTGAGGAGAGATGTTAGCATCCCCTGACTTATACAACCAAGTGCAACCAACAGAGTGTGGTGGCTGAGAAAGGCTTTCATGATGCTCTAGTTAACAACTCTTTCCAGAGGCTTATAAAGACAAGAGTATTTAACACTCAGGAGCCTGAGGTCCTAACCCATGGTCATACAGATCTGTGCACATAAACTCCAGACAACAAAATTCAAACCAAGGTTCACAAAATTCACCTGTGTGTGCTGCTGTCTCGGATGGCCATAGGGAGTAAAATAAGGCACCCTCACTGTGAGAAACTGAGCTAAATCAACATCCTCCACCATCCCTATTCATTAATCACCCCTGGCATGACAAAATGCTGAGAGCATGCAGCCAGTAGTGACAGAAAAGGTCAGTTTTTCCTGCTGACACTTTCCCCAACTGCTGCAAAAGCAGTTTTCAGAATGTGGAGCCTGCAGCCAGAATTACAGCAGGCACAGGATAATTTTCCAATTAAGAATTCAAACTACCTCTGAATTCCATTTAAAGGAAGAACTGTTACTTTTTTCCTATCTTCTGGTGCTGCTTTTCCTTTCTGTTTTCATGGTAGCTCTTAATTTTCACAAGATCCTTCCTCCCTTCTTTTCAGAAGACAATTGTGTGCTCTTGAAGGATGGACATGATCCTGGAAAGGTCCTTATCTCTGTCCTGAGGGAAGAGCATTGTGCATGGATGCACATTTACTAGGCCACTCCGCTAATATTTCATCTCTGACTGGGAGGGAGAGCAGCCAATAAGGGCAAGGAAAACACAATATTCTGTACTTTAACTATTCCTGAAGTGTTTCCTTGTAGTTTCCAACTAGAAGGTGTTGTATACTTCAAAATAAAAAATGCTAACACATGCAAAAAAAGGAAAAAAGAAAACCAGAGACTCTTCAGGTTACCTGCCTACTACACAGCCCAGCTCATTTTTCTACCAACTCTAATGCCTTTCCATGGAATAAACAATTTTTGCATTTTTTTCTACCTATTTTGCCTAACCCACCAGGCATTTAAAGGTGGAAAGGATTGACATTTGTCTCCTCTAGCATTTTAAATGAAAACAGCTGAGCAGTTTCAACTGTCTCTGTTGATCCTTGCTCCCTAAACCATCAGTTGAGAGTAAGAGATGCTCTATTCCTCTATCTCCTGGACCCAAGAGTTCGGGGGATTTAAGTGAGTATCACTGAATGCAAGCAACGTTTTTGTTTGGGATTTGCAATAAGATAAAAGCAAAAATTCAGGTTACAGGAGTCAGCCTTTCAAACTTGTTCTGGAACCTGCTGGACTGAGCTTTTTGCCAGGGGTGTGTCTAGTTTCTGACCAGTCAAAGTGGCATTCCCCAGCTTTGAAAACAAAACTTTTACAACAAATTGAGACTCACAATATGCTGACCTGAAAACTCATTTTCGCAGGTTAAGATGTCATACCGAAGGCAATTGCCAGTGTCCATGTAAAGAGACAGAGCAAACAGATGGATACTACCTAGCAGGATGTTGTGCACTAAATAAGGGCTAGAAACATCAAGGAAAATGGCACTTTTATTGTACAATAATATGTAAAGGAGGAAAAACTCATCCTCTTGCTGCAGGCAACTGCAGTTAGTGGATGTTGCCAATTAGCCTGACGTAACTATAATTCTATCCTGCTCCAGAAGTAAGTAAACACTTTTGTGTCATACCAGGCAAGCAGTGCATATTTCCAACTCATCCAAGCAACACAAGAGCCATGCCCATGTGCATATATGGAAGCAGGAACTAGTTCATTCAATTCCCACTCAACTGACCTGGAGTTTTCCACATGGAACCTTTGCTCAATTATTGTAAATCAACGGCGACTCTGACGAAGGCGAGGGGAGAGAGAATGATGCATCTGACTCCTTCATCAGAAGGCTAATGAATTACTTTATTATACTATGTACATTGTATCTAAACTGAATCTGCCCGGCACTCACTCTTGCTCACAAATGCACAGAACAGCACTCAGCACTCCTTCTCCCGTGACTGTCCCATGACAGTCTCACACACACACAATTCTTGGCCCTGATAGGGCAAGGGAACAAAATATCTTCACTTTGGGTAAACAATCTCCATATTGCATTCTACTTTAGCACAACACAGGCACAGCAAGCAATGTAAGAACTGTGTTTTCCTTCGTCTCTGCTTGTCTCACAGTTTCTCTCTGTTCAGAGGGCATGTGAATACCACACTCAATGACACATGCCTTTCCAACAGGCTTCTCCTCTATCTGATACTGCATCTCATTTGTCTAGGTATCAATAACTGCAGTTGGCTTCAGGTTGTCAAGGCGATTCATGTATTAGTTGGTCTAAAATCACCTCCAGCAGACATTAACTCTGAGCACCTAACAGCATACACCCAACCTTCACACAACCCTGGGCAGCCACCATAGACTACCATACTTAAGAGCTATACAAATGTTGAACTGTTGGGGCAAAGAATGTGTTTATTAAACACATAAATACAGTATCATTCTGTGTGGCTGAGCCAGGGGAGATGCTGCTGGATGTGTTAGGATGTGATGAGGTCTCTGAAGAGTTATGGGCAAAACCTCCTTGCACAGCATATTTCAAATGAAGCTTGGGAAAAAAGCTGTGCAGGAAGATACTGTAAGGAACTGTCTTAGCTAGGTCCCTGGAGCTTTCTACATCTTTTCCAGTGCTAATTTCCATGATGCTGTAGTCCTGGACATCGGGAGAAGTAATTGTTGTGAGACTTAGCTTGCAAGATAAGGGAAAAATTTGCTAAGTGTTTATTCTCAGCAAAGCCAATCCTTTTTAAAATGGTCCCAATGAATTTTAATGAGATTTTCTGCATGGTATCTCAAAAACAAGGTGTTTGTGGCATCTGCACGTGTTTCCATATGTGCATTCATGCTTGTGCCTCCCTGCATCTCATCCCCACCTATACCAAATGTCTAAACCTGTGCCTTCCCTGTAAGCTCAGTGGATCACAGGCCCATGAACCACAAAGTTGCTACACACAGTTTTTTTATGCATAAACCAAACCAAGAAGAGGAAAGAGGTCCAGCTTAATCCTTTCCTTGAGGGGAAACCTGGCATTTAGGCCCAACCATGTCAACTACCACCAGAGAATCCATTAAAGGCAGCAGGCTCTGCTACGCAGAGAATAATTTCTTTATATTCTCAGTACATAAAAGAAGGTGCTCTTTTTATCACAGAAATTAACAGGGAATACCTTTAAAGTATATTTAGCAACAGCAAAACTGCTGTTGCTTAATATTTTTTCTTTTCCCTTTATGCTAACATCCAAACCTATGCACAAATAAGGCTGTGTCTAGTTCTCATCCAGTTCGTAGGTCTTAGTCCTTTAAAGTCCTGTGGCATTTTTCCCAAACCTATACCATAAATCCCAACCAAATTCTCGTGAAATATATTTGAAAAATTTTGTGGGTAGAAGGCCAAAGATCCTTATTCACAGCCTTATCAAGGTTTGAAAGGACCAGCAATACAGGCAGGGCATGGGCTCCAGGTGTCATCCTAATTTGCCCATGGTGCCTTTGAAATAGCTCTTTATGGCGACTGAGGCTCATGCAGGGAGTGTGTCAGCTATGCCAAGCCAGCCCTGGGTGCTCCCAGGTGCAGCCCCCGCCCTGATGCTGAGGAGCTGAATGTGCTGCTCCTGACTCATTGGGGTACAGCTGACCCAGGCTATGCAAAGGCCGTCATGAGGGCTTATCCCTTATCCTAACTGAATAAGAAGCCTTTGGTTTTTTGCCAAGTCCTAGAAGGACCAGCATCAGAATATGGTGGAAGTAATGAAGCATCAGCTCATCAAGTTAAGACATCACTGTCCTGGAGGCCTCTCAAAGCCTGAGTGTACAACGCACCATCAGCTCCTTATCCCAAAAACACCCAACATCAGCAGTGCTGCTTTGGAGAGGGCATTTCTAGAGAGGAGGGAGGGGATTTTCCTGGGGTTTAGAGATCTGCAAGTTTTAAGCACATTCCAACACAAGGGTTTGATCATGTTTTGCCTTCTTCAGGAAGGGACACTTTTTTGCAGAACAATTTCACTTTTGCTAATCTGAATTTAAAGTCCCTTTAGGAAACAAGAATAAGAGTATATTTTTTGATTTTTGCATTTGCTTAGAATTTGTTTAGTGCCTACTATATTATGAAGCCCAGTTAATTAATGTTTTCCCAGTGCTTGGCTACCCTCCTTTGAAAGTCATGTACATGGGGAATTGCTATAGATTATTGATTAGCTTTTCCATGAAACATGAATCAGCCCTGTTTTGGATCAGTTCGGAAAAGAAAAGTACATGCTCAAAGACCCCTCAGCTCTGCCTGGCAGTCCTTTAACCAAAGATTTCACTGGGGTTACTCCTCTCCTTCTAAGGAAATGTTTGTAAGACTTGTAATATTCTTCCAAGTTTGTTTCCTAGCAGAAGTATCTTAAACATGTCCCATTCAAGGAATGTTTTACACAAAAATAAGGATTATCAGATACTGCGTGTTTAATTGGCCTCATTTGTACAAATGTTTTCAAGTTGTAAATATGACATGCCTGAAATGCTAAGGCTCAGTGATTCAGCTATTAACAGAGGCCTAGGCACAATAAAAGACCTCCAAAAAGCTTTAGAGCAAGAGCATTATTTAATAAATGAATGCAGCAGCAGATGGATAAAAATAAAGCTTAAATTGTCTTAAGAGGGGATGCCAGTATGAAATTTGGCACAGACAATATGTATAGGATTTGCTGATGAGCCCCACATGCCTATGAGCATTGTACATTGTATTAATTAAGGAAGAATGAGTCTCTACATTCCCTGTTGCAGGATATTGTGAAGAATCACCCTGGGATAACATCTAACATTCTGGAAATGAATTTGTGGTTCATTTCATGCATTTTGGGGAAAAACAATATGAAAAAATAGATTTGTTTCACAAACCTTTTGTGACAGTTGTTTCTCTGCATTTCAGACACTAACCTGAAGACAACAAATGGCTTATTTCCTTCTTTGACTTTTAGCTATCAGCCAGAAAAGGAATAGGGAAAGAAAGGAATGAAGAACAAAGGTAAGGAGAAGAAATAGAGACTAGAATGAACTACTCTGTTCTGGACCAGCAAGCATGAATGCATCAATGTGTCTCCTTGCCCCCAAAAAATCACACTCAATTAGCTGCTGAGAGTGAGAAGCTCATTTGTCTCAATACCACAGGAGGAAAAGACAAAGAAGCAGGAAACAAAAAGGATTCTGGCAGCAGACAGATATCTAAAGACAGACTCTGCCTGTAGAAACGGAAGTCTGTGTGGCTATGATTTGTAAAATCAACAGTGTCATGAGGTCAGCAGATCACCAAGTGTCTCATGACAAGACAAGTTTGCATCGGAGACAGAAGCATCCTCACAGGCAGAATGGAGGTGAATAAAACAGACACAGCCACATGCAGGTCTGTCAGTGAAAGAGCAACAGTGCAGCAGGAGAGACCAGAGAAACCAGAGATCTTTTGTGGGTCCTTTGCTCTAAAGTAGGCAGGTGAACAAACAATAAGGAGACAAGGCTGCCCTGGGGGCTGAGCACTGGACACACTCCCAGCTCTTCACAACAGCAGCATCCCAAAGCATCCCCATCCCAAAAGCATTACCCTGATCAAGTGAGAATGCTCAGGGAAGAATGCTGCAGGGGGAGTCATGTCGAGAAGCAAAGGTGTATGGTCAAGCTGAAGGTAAATCAAGAGCTTCTCTTTGTTGGGTTCTTAATCTGTGGTTACAGAGGAGCAATAAAAGGAAAGAGCAGGACAAGGCCAAATGAAAAGTAATACTCTGCTGGTTTCTATCCTCAAGGCGAATTCCAAAGTGCTAGCACACTGTTCAAATCTAATGATTTGTAGAAAGAAAAAAAAATAATTCTGAAGAAACTACTGCAGATCTAGAAATGGCTTTAGGGAGTCACTATTACAGATTGCCCCTAAAATCAATATTGTAATGGAACATGTCTCCTTCACTCAAAGATTTTCAATCAAAACCTGAAAACCAAAAATACTGTGAGCAAAACCTAAGAATCTGTCCGTACCCTTTGGCCAAAAACGTGACAGAGTTTTTGGCTGGGTTTTCTTTATTTTTTTCAATAAAAAGTAGGATTTTCTCCTATGTGAGAAAACCCAGATCTACTGAAATCAGCTCTGAACTCTACAGGATTTATTTATTATTTCCTAAGTACTTTCTGGCAGACACAGGTATGTTTCTCTCTTAGACTCAGCTACAGAACTTCTGATATTTCACTAAACATGGAAATGTGTCTACCTCTCATTTTTATTGCCTTCTGCCCAATGGAGAACAATTATCTTGCAAGATAATTACAGAGCTACGATAACCACTGCTATGTCCTATTCAAATTAACTCACTACAAATATGCAAGTGAAACAGCATCACTCACTGGCTTTTCATCCTTGTTCTCTATATGATCAGCAAGACACAAGTTACTGAATCAACATTATTTAAAAGAAACTGTAATGCAGCTAATAAGATGCTCCTTCCTGCTCTTACATTCTGATGTAGCTTCATGCTCACTGTGCTTAACAATAGCAAAATTAAACTCATCTCATTCTACAGAGGAGACTCAGGGGAATGCCAGGGAATGAAAGGATGGGAGTTTCATTTTCTTCTCTTGCTGAGAATGAATTCTGCCTCATATAACTGCTGATGAATTGTCGTTTTAAGAGAGTTTGTTAATTTACAACAAGCAGAAGGCATAAAAACGGACCTCCTTATCTTTAATGGATGTTATTGAGCAACACAAATAGTTCACATTTAAATTAAGGCAGAAACATCTTGTCTGTTTTGCCATGATAAGACTGTTCTTTTTGCACAGCATGGGCTCAACTTCTTCTGTTAAACAAAACAACTGGTTTTGTTCAGCACAATACCAGGCAAATTTCCAAAAGTTCAGCAGCTGAAGTCAGTTAAGGGAAATGAACTGGAATTTACCTGGGTCCTTCAGGGAAGTGAACTTGAACTTACCTGGGTCCTGCCTGATTCTTTTTGAGAAAATCTCTCTGCAGAATTTTGAGGTATCTAGTTTCAAGTAAAAATGGTCCCTGCTAGTGCAGATGTACTCGCTGATGATAAATCCTCTATTAGATTGCAACTTCCTCCACTGCAAGGATGCTTCCAGCCCCATTTGCTGGAAAGAAACAAGAGCTGTAAAGGGGCATTTCTTGAAATCAAATGGGCCATCAGGGGTGAAGTCTGGGGCAAAAGCAGGATGGATCCAGAAAAGATGCTCACTCCTGATGCCTGTAGGTGTTTTGCCATTGAATGAAATAGCCATAAAATTATGTTTGTAATCAGAGTATGCGAAAAGGAAATTCCTAAACATCTCAGAACAGCAGTGATTTTAAAAGAATTCCCAAATGTTTATCTTTCAGTCATCTGAAAACAAGAGGGATTCTCCCCCACACTGAGAATTCATCAATTTTCCCAGAAATGGAGAGATTAGTATGATATAGAACAAAGGTCAAAACCTAACCTGAATTCCCCAGGAAAAAAAAAAAAAAGTGGGAGACTATTCCTTGCTAGCCAGAATGCACAAAATATGATGCTACTTTCAGCCTGGCAGCCTGGCTTTTGATTAGCTTTGCCAAGCTATGACAGTATGGGAGATCCCCATATGCCTCAGAGGGATGTATTATTCAATATATTAATTAGAGGGCTGGCTTTCATCAATGCTTCCTACAAAGTGTCACAAAGAATTACTCTGAGACTGTTCCTGACAGGCTGGAATTAATTTGTGTCTGAGTTCACGTGCATCAGGAGAGCCAGGATGAAGTCAGGCCAGGCAGACTACCTGAGTCAGCAGTACAGCATTTCAGCTTGCAACACTGGCCTTTGAAACACAGTGATGGGGTTTGGTCTCATTTTTTTTGATGGGTTTTGATCTTATTTGTTACCTTCTTGCAGGAGAAGAACACAGATCCTCCCACCCTCTGCTCTTCAGACAGACACAGCACTGGGACCCACTCCAGGGATCAATACAAACTAGAAGAAATATTTAACAAACTCTTCCTTAAAGCATTCCTGGTCTTTCTTACTAGTGGTTCATCTAGTCTGCTTCAGCCTCAGACACTCAGTCAAAGAGAGTGGGGGTTGAGATGAGGTTACAAAATTATCCAAGATCAGCAATGGGATGGTAAGAGAAAAGACTGGTTCCTGGGAGATAAAGAAACCTGACAGATGAGAGACCAAAGCCAAAGGCTTTTTGATGGCTGAAAACACTAACTGCAGTGCAACAGGTGACACGTAGTGGTAGGTATTAGATTTAAGCCAAATGAGCAGAAATATTTTAGCCCTTACTTTTTGAGGGCTTAAGGAATAAAATAACTTCCAGCCACAGAATGTTAAAGACATAAATGTAGCAAACATCACAAATTGTACTAAAATCATAACAAATCATTAATTCTAAAAACTTGATAGTATTTATGTAAGGACATCCACCATTACATTAGTGGAGGGGGATAATCCTTCCTTCTGCAAGATATGTTGTGTTTCTCAAGCAAAAAGAGGTTAGAGAGAAAAAGAAGGTGGTTAGAAAGAGAAGTCCTTCAAAGATAACTTATTCCAAAATTGCCCTTCCAAAGAATATACCTTTCATTAAAAGAACTCATTTTTGCTGTGATAGCAGCCAGAAATACAGAGGTGTATATATAATGTGACACTTTATCATGCAGCACTTTACTTAGAGTTCACTTACTATGTAGTTCATGGGTTTTAAAGGAGAATTTAAAGTACTTAAAATTGTTTCCCTTCAAAATCACACAATCACACACAATCCTTATAGCCAGAATGATGCTTTTAGTATGTTTTTGTTTTTTCTTTTTTTTTCCTCATTAAAAGAGCTTTGAGCCTAGGCAGTCTGATTAGCATGACATCCATGGGACTTTGTAAAAATGTCAAACACTTATTTTCCTAGGAAAGCAGGCAGTAAGGAGAGGGGCACCACACAATACTAAAGCATCCATCAGTTACGACTTAGAGCTTACATTCATAGTACAAGAGATTAGTTCTAACAAATTTCCTTTGTAAGATAAAGTCATCAGTCAGGATAAACATGCACCAAACCTCCAAATATCTATGGTTTTAGTCTCAGGTAAACTAGAAAATAGTCTGGAATATTTCTCCAGTATTGTACTACAGGTTTTTTCCACCTTCTACAAAGATGCTTTCCCACATCCAACTATTTCTGTTGATCTCTCACAAATTTGTTCAAAAAGAAACATGGACTGTATTCAGAAAGGGGAACAGTAGTCTGAACATTACACTGACCACAGGCACTAATGAAAAGCATTGGGTCTGTGCAGTCTCTATAAAACAGTCCTGCAGCATTTCCTAGAAATAGAAAGTGAAGGATTTTCCTGTTCTTAGGGTCATTTAGGTTTTTATTCTCTTAGTTATCCCTAAAATCTATCACAATGTCACTGGAAGAGCACTTACTAATCTATAGTTCAAAATCAGGATAGGATTAGAAAATTAGGAAAAATTATCACACACTTTGTTTCAGACTGCATTCTTTCCCTGCTTTAATTTTGTTTTTAAAATCATATATTGTAAAATGAAGTTTTAGTCAAATTTTAAGATTACTTTAAAAGACCATCCAAAAACTGTCAAATATTTCACAATATTCCTTCCTTTAATTTCTGAGAGAAATATTTTGATAATGTTGCCATGAATTCTAAAATACCTTTATTGACTTGGAACTTTTTCAACAGAAACAAACACTATTTCAGCCAATGAAAAGTATCCACCTCTATATCCAGGTCCCATTTATATCTCTGTCACTGAGTTACTGTGTAATCACAAGTTAGTCACCCACAACCTAACATTTGGAAACATTAAATATCTATAGTGCCAATGGCATTAATTGTAGGCACACGAAATAAAATACCTAGCCTCACAGTTTCACTTTGCCCCTTTTTAACTGAAAAGGAAAAAAAAAAAATAGGTTTATTATCAGCATGGTGTTGTTTTATTATGTGTTATTATCACCATGGTGGTGTTTAATTTAATTAACTAAAGTGACCTTGTAAGGAAATCTTCCAATATATGCCAAGAATTTATGAGAAAGTCTCATTTCTCCTGAACTCTTTTATAGGAGAAATGAGACTTTCTCCTGTAATAAGAGTTCAGGAAAAATGAGACTTGAGGCTAGAGTTTGAAAATGTTGTCCATGTTGTACAATTCATGGTCATGGTGGCTTGAGTAACACATTCCAGATTTATGTTAGCTTTACTCTCCAGGAGAAAAAAACTTCCTGGGTGTTTTTGCCCACAGGGCATGAGAAGCAAGTCCCTTTCCAGAGCCAATTGAGTCATTAGCCCAAGGGAGGCTCCAGTCATAGGCACTGGGTACTTGCCTTGGTGATGCTCGTAGGTGTCCAAACCGGAGTCATTCCTTTACCCATAGCTCCTTGTATGGTATGGTTTTAATTCTGAAAAACTCTAATGCAGGATGATTTAAGAGTCAATTTGACATTTACAAGACTATGTTTTCCTAACACTAAACTTGGCTGTAAAAAATCAGGCAATGTTTCCCCAGCATTGTGCAATGACACCATCTGGCAGTTAATGATTAGTGGGATTCACAGGAGAGGCAGGCACATATTTGACTAACCATCTCTTTGCTGACAAACTAGGCAAGGAAAGGTAATGTCAGCTGTATCCAAAGGTCACTACTGGAACTGCTGCTGAAACAGTCTGCATGGACCAAAATTGGCACTGGAATTAGGAAATATCAGTGCTGTCACAATGAAGAAATAAAAACAGACACAAACATCTGTGTGAAGGTAAATGCAAACCTAGACAATAACCTTTAGAAAAACTGAGGCAAACCCCTTAACTTCTGCCACACTACTCTCAGATATCCAAACTAGGCTTCACTAAAGGCATCCTAAAATTCAGGCTGCAACTAAAAAGAAATACACTGGCTGATACATTTTATTACTTTCTCCTATCCAAAATCACAAAAAAGACTGAAAACCTTGACCTTGAATGACAAAATTTGTTGTCTCATTCCTCAAACAACTGTGACAGAAAACCTTTAACTCCAAAGCATAGCCTAAGTTAGTGGACACACAGCCTCTTTCCTTCTTTCAGTGACAGTGTTCCTGTCTCACAATTTTTAACTCTCACAGATCAAAATGAGTGTGGCTGGCATTCACATATTAAAAAAAAAAATTCCAAAACAAAACATAAATCTGGTTGATTATCATGGGAAAAAAGGGAAAAATAAAATTCTGGGGAGATTTGCTGAGGGAATCAGTAATGTATTTCAGAACTGCTTGATACAACTAATTTTTATACTTGCAAATACAAACGCTGCTCCTTGAACCCATGCTAGTGCATGTCCTATTTTCCTCCTCTCTCCCTTCCTGCCTTGTTGGTCTTTTCTGTCCAACTTTCATCACTAGTGTGTATTTCAGTAGCTTTTACTGACTAGACTCATGCTTCACATTGACCTCAGGGCTCCAAGTATCCGAAGTGCCAGAGGCATCAGAAATTCTGCACAGATTTCTCTCTCTCTTCTATGGAAATGGATATTCCCCACTTTCCTGCTCCCAGGCTTTGAGAGAATCACCCACAGTCCCAGAGAGCACGAGGGAAAAAATAAATGAGAGATGGGAAATGTCTAGCAATAACAGGACCAAAAAAAAAAAACCAAAACAAAACAAAAACAAAACAAAACAAAACAAAACAAAAACACAAAAAAAACCACACCAATAAAACCCCCCAAAAAACCCAAAAAAAACTTAAAAATAAAAACCACACCAAGGAAATTAGTTCCACATCCACCATTTCATATTCCTCAATGATGACATAAGGCAGGAAAGAGGAATGTGTTTTCCAAAAAACAAAAGCCAAAAGCCTGGGGAGACCCTAAGAAAGGGTGCTGGTGTCCAAAGAATTACAGTGCTGTCCACTGCCCAGGATGGTGATCCTCATGTCTGCTCAGCAAACATAGGCAGGGCCTCCAAAGACAGATGGACAGGGGATATTCACAGCTCTTTGGCTGACTGGACAGAAAACACAGGTCCCCTTGAGAAACTCTGTATTTGAAAGAATTAAACATGACAAAAGGATTTCATATGCCACTAAAGCATCTTTTCATTCTCTTGTACAATCTCATGCTCTTAATCTACTGCTGTGGCTCTTCATATTACTTTATTTGATTACTTCACCCACTGCAGTCATCAAGGTGCTCTCCTATCCCAGTCTCCCCTACAGGGTAACAAGGGCAAAGTCAGCTGGAGTCACCCAAGGTGACAGGGAAAAGCTGTGGTCCAGCAAAGAGCTTGGTGGATGCTCCAGTAACCAAACCATCCTGCCCACCTGCTTGGTCCCATTGTGCTGCTGCAGGAAAAGGCAGAGGTAGTAAAAAAAAAATACTTAAGGACAATTCCAGTCCTACGAATCTTTATCAGGAGAGCAACAGTATTTAGTCAGCAGAACAGACCATGTGTTTTACAGGCGAGAAAGCTTTCCCAGCATTTCTACAGTACATAATACAGGCTTTATTTTTTCATACCCTCCACATGGCAGCACAGGTGTCTAAGTTATAGTGATATTAAATGAACAGGGCCCAGAGGGAGCTGCAGAAATGTGTTCTGAAAGAAAAGAACATTGAGTAGGATTTTAACAAACTTTGCACCCATGCTGGTTTCAGTTATCTTGATTGATCTTGGAATTTCTGCATCACATTAGCGTAAACTCGCTATTTCCAGTCTTACAGGATCCTAAGTTATTAAAATCTGAGGCCAAGGCACGTGGGAGCCAAATCAGGATGCCTGTACACACATCAAGTAACACATTCTGTTCGAGCTCTGCCACTGTCATCAGTGGGTGTAGTTAACAAATGAATCACTACTACCAAAGTAGAGAATTCAAATCCTAGGTTTTTTTATAACTGTGAGTGGCCCAGGGGTGAATCTCAGCTCATGCACAAACTTTGAGCGGGCTCAGGAACCCATGACAGATGTCCTATGAACAGTTGGACATGTGGCATCCATAATGAATGAGAACACAAAACTACAAACCAGTGAGTAGCACCAACAACTATGACTAAGGAAAGAAGCTGAAAGCAAGAGCCAGGATGCAATGCCACAAGTTGGGATTGGAGCTTACGGCTTTGGTTTTTACCAGGGGAGAACCATCACAGGTGCTGCCTGCTAGAGCTACACCAAAAAATACACAGAGTGACTCATGTGTCCGTGACTAGCAGAGAGGTTGTGCGTACTCTGCTGAGGGAAAATTCACATCCCAGTCCCACAAGCTCTGAAGCAATCATGATTCTCTCCTGGCCTCAAGGTCTCTATGTGTGAGGTCTCTCAGAGAAGGTATAATTATTCTGAAAGATCTCAGGGAGAAAAATAAGACCTCTTCTTGTCAGGTTGACTGATCACATGAACTGGGTGAAGTTTATAGTCTTCACAAGTCCATTCAAAGCAGCCTGAGAGATGAAAGTCATGTTTTGAAGACAAACACATTCAGCAAAGCCTGCCCCAGATAGAGCCAGCTGCATTCCAATCAGGTGGAAACTGTCCCATTTCATGAAGGATGCTTACCTGAGCCTCTGCTAATGAACAATGCAAAGCAGCACAAAAAAGCAGCTTGTCTCATTTTGGCATCTCCCTACAATTACTATTTCAACTTTCATGGAAGTTTTAATTCAAAGGTTCAATAATGTAGCATTTGATAGACTGATGACAAGGACAGTGATAGGCTGGTGACATGGAAAGGCCACAGGTAAGCTAGGAGCTGCAGTTAACACACCAGAGGGAAGGGAGGGCAACCAGAGAGAGATTGACAGACTTGAGAGGTGGCTCTGTGTGAACCTCATGGCTCCAGGAGAACTTACAGCACCTCTCAGTAGCTAAAGAGAGGGAGCTTTTACAAGAACATGTAGTAATAGGACAAGAGTAGTGGCTTTCAATTTAAAGATGGTAGGTTTAGAATAGATAATGGGAATAACTTCTTTATTGTGAGGCTGATGAGACAAAATAACAGGTTGCCCAGAGCAGTCACAGATGTCCCATTTCTGGAAGTGCTCAAGGACAGGCTGGATGGAGCTTTGAGCAACATGGCCTAGTGGAAGGTGCCCTTGGCCCTAGCAGGGAAGCTGGAATTAGATTATTTTAGGGTCCTTTCCAACCTATACTATTTTATGATTCTCTGAGCTTCACAGAGTAGTGGCTTACGTCCCTCTGAAACTTACAGCTATACCCACTTTTCTCTCTCTTTTTTATTGCACTGAAAAGAAATCAACAAATTTCGGAGGCTAAAATGTTTTCTTGCATTTTTTTTTTCTGTAAAGATCTTACAAGCCAGAATTTGCAAACCATCACAGTTTGCAGCTTTAAAGGGAAAGAAAGAAAAAAAGAGAAATAAATCAGCTAAGGAGAGTTATTATGTTCCACAGTTTCAATACCTCTTATACCTGCACTATGGATTGTTTCAAATCCCTCCCACTCAGGGAAAAACCTAATTCACTCTCTTGGGAAGCTTATTCTCCATGGGACTCTACTGTTTCTGAGTGGAATAAAGATTTCTAAGTCTATGTCTTATGAGTTTTAACTATAGAAGACTTGTACATTTCCTAAAAGAAAAAGGCACCTGAAACACAGACTTTGCATAACACACTGCTAAAACACAGTGTTCAAACCATGCAGCAAAAGAAAACGAAAAATTAGGTAGACTGTGAAAAACAATAAACATTTGGGTGTCAAATGGACAAACAGGCAATTTCCATTAACTATTATTATATGGAAGTTGAAAATAAGGCACATCACAACCTGTCCTTGAAAAAGAGGTTCAGCTTTTCTTCCCAAGTCAGCTAGCCCTTGTATTTTATCCTTCAAGAAAGCCTCCCCGCTAAGCTCACTTGTGTTATTTGAAGGATAGGGTAAAATTATTCCAAGGATCAGCTATTCTGCTCTACAGAAGGATGCACTTGGAGAGGATCTACACTCGCCTTTGTCATGTGCAGCCAGTATGAATAGTGAGATCAAAGGATTTTTGATAGTTAGGTCAATCATCCACCTGCCACCAGAACCAGGAGGGAAAACAACTTCCTTTTCTACATTATGAAATAGTCCTCTGTCCTCTGCTCAGGATGGTGATCCTCATGTCTGCTCAGCAAGCATAGGCAGGGCCTCTAAAGACAGATGGACAGGGGATATTCACAGCTGTTTAGCTGACTGGGCAGAAAACACAGGTCCCCTTGAGAAGCTCTGTATTTGAAAGAATTCAACCAGTCTGTCTGTAACATGGACAGACAAGGTTCAAGACCTTTGATATATTTTGCAGGTCTGTATGCCTTAGGAACCTTAAATCCTTTCCTCAGTGTTCAAAACCTTCTTACAGTGTCCGGATTCCTCACAGACACAAAGGGAAATCTCTAGACCTGGTGCCAAAATCAATGTTTTAAATTCTGGAAACTAAAGATCCAGAAGAAGGTAGATAATTTTAAATGAGGAGTCTACCTCCACTGCAAGGTGTGGAAATACTGAAAATATAATCTATAAATATTTTGTGCCTGGATTCCTGGGACTTTCAATGAGGTGCAAAAATTTCTACAGGAATTTGACTCTAAGATATATAGATACAGATATGTATAATGCTTTGTAATTGGGAGTAAATTTTTAAGTTTTCCAAGTCCTTTTTATTTTTAACGGTCCAAAATGTGACCCTCTGGTTCCTTAATTTTACCATTTTTTTGGTTCTTAAGGACCTGGCAATTTTATTAGCTATGCACAGACCTGTAAATCAGCACTTCTACACATTCACACACCCCCCATCATCTGGCATATAGCAAGTACAGCATTAAGAATCTGATTCGAGCCCCAAATCCTAAATTCGACTACAGAAGAACTACACTTTTCTTTTTATCTCTAAAAGTCAATTCTTAAGCCTTCACATGGTGCGAGAAGTTTGGAAAAGATGCATCTGAGATGGCTGAGCCCGGAGATAGGAACTAAATTTGTTTCATCATCTGATTTTAAGACACTCTTCCAATTTGAGAGGTTGACACTTGGGAAATGAGAAGGAATTGAGTCACAAAGCAGATTTTTAGCAAACTGCAGATCTTGGGCTTTCACTAGTCACTATGATAAAACTGGCTCCTCAGAGAGTGATTTAAAGCAGATGAATCATCCCTTCTCACCAAGATTGCATAAGGAGACTGGTCAGAGGGGCTGGCTCTGCACAAAGACTGTGTTCTAGGCTAAAGTAACTCTCTGAAGGGCTGAAAAATAGGAAGTCTAATGGTCACAGGTTTGTCACTGAGGCACTGGGCAGCTCCTCTGTGTTACTCTAGGCAGGTGTACAATGAACAAGCAGGAGTTTTGCAATTATCAAAAGACTTGTACTTCTCTGTAAAAGACACCACATTTTATCAGACAGAAATACAAACAAAGAGACTATTGCACTGCAAGGTATGTTCTCTGGACTGAATTTATAGCATTGATGATTAACAAAACCAAGGGTATATTTCATGTTCAGGTAAAGCAACCAATCCCTTCAAGTTAGATGCCCTTCTCCCCTCCATGACCCACCCAAATCAAGCCAAGCCAGTGGCCCTAACTCACCAGTAAAACCTGTTTGGTGTCACCCGCTCGTGCATGAGCTGCCATTTTCTTCCAAAGTCCATGGAGCTGTACAGCTGGAAGACAGAGAGAGAGAGAAAGTATAAACTTTGAGGAAAAAGAAGGAAGACTGTTGCTAGGTAAAGTATTAAGATCAGCTCAGATTAAAGAACATGAATGGATTGTTCACAATAATCAAACACAATTACTAATCACCCTCACTGCCAGGGGAGGCTAATGTCTTCCTTTTACTCTTAAACCACACTGGGCTCCAGAGAATCAAAAGCAGGTTGTTTCTTCCCAAACCTTGTCAAACAACTTTGTCCTTCCAAATTTCAGCTGTCAACACATTCACTCTGACTGCCATATAACAAAGCTGGCTGTTCCCCTGGCTTTTTTTGCTTAATAGGAAGCAGGTGACATGTGAGTCCCTAGTATCAAATAGAATGAGAGACAAATCAGATTAGTCAACATGACTCTGATGAGGTAGTGACTCTATCCTCAAGGTCATGCCATTATGGAATAAATCAGATCTCTTCTGTATTGAAAAGTAAATTGCTCCTAATTTATATTTTCTAATATTGAGAACGAGGTCTAAATTTTAGATGAGTTAGAAATCAACCTGCTCATTAGTTAAACACCAAAGATAGTGACATGAGTCTTCTTGAAAGCCAAATTTTCGATATAATGATCTTTTTGAGTCTTTCTTGACACAGCTGTAATGTAACCAAATTTCCCTGCAACTCCACACTGAGTTTCAGACATATGTTGCTTCATGTATGTTCTGCTTAATACCACAAACACCATTCTCTATGTAATTTTTTTTTACCCACAATGCATCTCTCACAATCAAAACATATGTAAGCTCTTTTTCTCCAACTATGAGCAAATTTGGTTCTTCAGAGGAAAAAAATATGCTTTGAGAAATAACTACTATGCTTTACCACTAGATCACAGAGAACTAAGTATCAGGAAGCATTTTGATCAGTATTTCAAATAAATTTCATCTGATATATATTCTGGCTTAACAAAACAAGGGTTGATTGCCAGCAAAGGAGGTAGATAAGGGAACTGAAAAAACTTCAACGTTTGTAATAGCAAAATTTAAGTCCCTAATGGGAAAATGCTATCATTTGAGCATGAGATTCTGCATTGCATTGGATTTGAGTAACTGGATTTGCAAATTGGAGGCAGGTCCATGTTCAAATTGGAAGGGTTCACAACCTAGTGATGTCCTGTGGCACCGCTTTGATGGATGGCTAAGAGTGACTGGGAAGATAAACCACATGTGCTCACACTGAATATTAACATTTCTTGAACAGGCAGCATCTTTGACCACAGAGAGGCAGCAGCCACATCAGAGCTAGACCATAGATAATTTAGAAAGATGATTGGAAAGGGCTGCTTGAGCAGTGTCCAAAGCCTGAGGCAGTTAATTAATTCTTGCTATGTTTGTACTCAACTACACAACCAAATCACTGCATAGTCAGCAAAAGAAAGTCAGAAACTGAAATTCAGACTCCATCAAGTATCTAATGTAACTGCTATGTGTAAAGACAAAACAATCAGGCCTTTGCATTTTTGCCAACAGGAATGCCAGTCTGGTCAGTAACAACTGAAACTGCCAGTAAAACACACACAGAGGAAAGATATGGAAGCAGGCATCCTTCAATCTTCAAGTCAAAAAGGGCTCCAATTATGTAAACTTCAGCCAACAGCACTAAGCTTGTAAGAAATATTAAGAAAGATTTTCTGCCCCATGTTCTTCAGGAGATCAGATATTATCTGAATATTCTAATTTGGCCATATTTCTTTAGCACTGTCTCTAGATAGGGTAACATACTGCACTACAATTCCACAACAGCCAGATTTCCTCTGCTTTTCATGTGATTGTCTAAAAAAATATGATATAGTCCTCTGCTGTAAAAGGAATTCTGTGTAGATATAAAATAAAGCAACAAAGCATCACTTGTCTTTTTAATTAAAGGAGCTAGGAAAAGAAAATTCCTTGTCCAAATTCAAGATTAGGCTTATGAACTCAGCATCAATATTAAGATAACTAATTCTCAGAACACACAGGTTTTTACAAACAATAACTGAGAATCCAAACTCCAAAGTCAAAACCAGACTTTAGCACAGTTCCTGCCAGGAATACTCCTCGAGTCACGGAACATGGTTTACATATACAAGGACCTCAGCACGGACCGAGCTGCATCAGTTGTATCAAACAATTTGGTTATCCTTTGTATGTTTTGACTACAGGTGCAAGTCAGCCAGGCTTCAGGCAACTTAGTCCCAGTTAAGTCATGCTCACAAGCGAGTCCAAGTGGGTCTAGCATCCTGATTGTATTCTGCAATGGATTAACCATTCTCACCATGAGAGGAAAGGATTAACTACATACAGCCATTTCCTTCGATTCTCTTTTATCTTTTGCCCCTGGCATTTCCTTTTCTTCTGCAGCAGCATAACAGCAGTAGCTACAGAAAGCTCAGTGACATGAAGCACAATCTCTTTCAACCACTCATGTCTTCCAGTGTCTCTTTCAGGGAGCATCCCACTCTGTATCAAGTTAAAAACCAGAGACCAGCTATTGGTCTGGATTTTTTTCTTTCTTTTCTCTTTTAAAGCTCAGACTGACTGATGTCCGAAGGATTAAACTGAACTTGCAGCCTTTATGTGATTTCAGATAAAGAGATAAAGAGGATATTATTAATTTTAATATTTTTTCTTTAATATTCACCTACTTACTCTGGGTATCCACTTCAAATTTTAACCTGATGACTGAGTCTTAGAGCTGTATGACAGAACAAATCCCTAAAAGGCCTCTCTGGCCCAGTTCAGTTTTATAGTATTATTTACAGATGCAAATGCAAAGGTTATTGTTGAATAAATAAATAAAACATACAATAAAGGGATTTCTAGTATGCATTAGAATTGAATATATACATATACTTTTTGTTTATCTCCCTTCACGGGAGAAGACAAGCTCTAGAAAAGACAACAAATTTAGTGGCAAGTACAGCCAAATTCAATATAAATTAATTTCTCCTAAGGCTGAATACTAAGCAAAGGAAAAAAATTATGTAGGTATGGTGCCAAGATTTTCCCATTTTAATGCTCTGCTCTGGCTCTTTAGTGACAAGTAATCTCTGGCATTTGCACATCCCAGAGCACTCCAACACAGTGGTTCAAGAGGGGTGGACTCCAGTGTACCATGGGGGTGGTATTGTGAGGGTATGGCCCTTCTGCAGCCTCCTTCTGTTATTTGACTTACACTGGTGACTGAAAAATTAAGACCATTATAGGTCTTTATGTTTGTCTGGGCTGGTCTTGTCTCTTGATGCAGCTAAAGAGTGGCATGCAGAGGATCTGACTCTGCCTCCACTCAGGAGTCTATGGTCAGACGTATCACTAGCAACAGGAAAGGCTGAACCATCAAAAAGGTAAATGGCAAATATTTATCCAAACAGCATCACGATACTCCCCACTCAAGGACTGTAGCACCAAACATATCACATCCACCAACACAGCTCTGCAGCTCACCAAGAACACAATCTGTGCGAGGAAAGACATTGGCAGCCCCAGTGATACCCAACTTTGTTTCACTACAGGCCAGACCTTAACTCCTGCTTGTTTTGCTCAGCACAAATCTGAATCATAAGGATTTTATGTACCACAGGCAGAATGCTTTGTCTTCAAACTCTAAGAACAGTGGCAACATTTTATTTCACACCAGCATTGTTCCCAAGTAAATTGGCAAGCCCCTTAAAGAAGAAGCTTTCTCCCTGGTGTCAGATTCTGTGCCACAAACACAAGCAACATGCCAGAAACACATTCAGAATTACAGAACTGTAAAGAAAAGAGGCTATAGATACACAGTGCTGCATGTGAAAAATGCTGTTGCAATTCTCCAGTACAAACTCTCAGGGTGACACATCACATTGGCTGGCTTGGAAGATCTTGTTCAGGGTTGTGGGTAATCTGGTTTGGGTGTTTTGTCTATCTTACCAATGAGAGCTAGGAAGAAAAAAAAAAAAAGGGTTTTAGGTTTTCTGGAAAAGTAAAGCTTCTCAGAACTGGAACAGCAAGAGAAACTGGTCTGCTTCAATTCCAGTTACGGAGAGAGTAGAGAAGAACGAGCAATGAAGGAAAGACAGGGAGAGACTCAACCCCCTGATGTTATTTATCCATGTCCGAACTAGTCACCAAGGCTCAATTTTAGACAGGTAAGACTTCTAAAACTGCTCATTTTTTAAGCTTTAGAATCTTCCACCTCTCCTGACAGACACTAAAAAAGCTCACAGTGACTAGTGCAGAAGGAGATGACCCCACCAGAGACGTACGATCTGGCTGAGATGGATTTCATTACCTGTTTGGTCTTCATGGGGGAAGCACACAGAAAAATGAACTTTGAAGGCAAGCCCAAGAAAGACTAAGCATACAATATCCTGGGTACACTCCATCACTGCAAGAAGCATGTACAGATGTCACTTATAGACTGAAAAGCAATAGAAAACAGGCTAAAGAAATTGCCAGAGCTTTGATATTTATAGACTTTCATGTATACACATGTAAGAAGGAACATGCTATGAAATCAGGTCTATTGGCCTGAGAAAACATCTGGTGAGACACTCTACAGTTTTCCTACTGCCAGTCATCCAAGAGTGCAAATGATGTCAGATGAAGTGAGGAAGATCAGCTGAACTACATGCATTTAGAGGAATAATTCATTTATTACACAAAAAACTATACTTCCTCCAGACAATACATACAGCTGATGATGGAAAGATGTATTCAAAATAAATGCATCAGGGTGAGAGTGGGTCTAGTGGGAATAACTTGGCAGCAGCTGACACATTATGGAAGAGGAGGGTCAGATTAGCCTGGCCTGCTTGGCCTCAGAGGAGCATGATCCCAAGCAGTAGCTCTGATTGCTTACATGAAAAGATGGCTCTGATCCCAGAAAAGCATAAAGCAAACTAGAACCTTCTCAGCCAGAGCTGGTGGGAAAAATCTACAAGATGTATGGAGGGTTCCTGCCAAAAACTCAAACCGGGGCAGAAGAAAAATAAAATTAGGTCAACATTTCTGTAGGAAATTGGACTGCATGCAAAGGATAACTCAGAAAAGAAAGTCTGTTGCAGGGTCTTAAATTTTCTCTACAGAAGGAAAAAAAACATTAGCTCTAGAAAAAAAATTAAAGGCTCAGAAAAAGTTGCAAATTCTGAGAAAACTGAAGGTGTATCTTTTCTCTACACCTCTGTGTTACAAATGCAATTGCAAAAGAAGAAGAGTGTCATCATTAATATTTTAGAAAGGTCATTCCCAGAAGGAAAATGAACTGGAAGAAAAATTCACAATACTTTCCAGTCTCTAGAGTACAGAACAGATAAGCCATGTCTGACAATGGCCAGTTGAAGACAGGATAGATTCAGTACAGCCATGAAGACAGCTATTGGTACCCCAGGAACATGCCCTACTTCTTTATCACTTCTTCCATCCCTGCTTTTTTTAAGGACAGATGGATACCTCTCCCTTTCACAGCATCAGTGCATTGTTTAAACCGTGGGGTCTATAGAAACCTCTTTCTCAGGTTACTCAGGACATGTTACTTCAGCACTGTAGGTACAGGACTCAGGTCTGAAATACTTGTTGTGTGGCTGAAACCAGGTCAGGAGCAACCCTTGCCATGGAAGTGGCTTTATTGCTCACAGCAGAAAAGGCTGCATTCAAAGAAAAAATTGGGGTATTCCTCTCTTTCTTCTATCCCACTATTAACCTCAGCCTGGGCCTCAGTGAAACACCCCTGGAGTGTCAAGAGTTACCCTTAGGGACAAGAAGGCTAACATCACCTTCAAGCTGATAACCACCTCAAGGACTGTCTGTGCTTGCTCTTTCCAACTCCTCCAAGGGAGTTCCCGATCCTTGCCATCTTGCAAGGCAGGGCTCCAGTGGTACTGAGATCTGAAACTTGAAAATGCTTCTGGAGCCTTAAATAATGGAAAAAAAGAGTTTATCCTTTTCTTCTCTTGTCACAAGCTGCCTGGAAACCACAATTCAGGTAAGGCACCCTTGACAGCTCCACACTAAAGAAGCTAAGAATAAATCCTACGTCTCGAGCCAAAAGATTTGTGCAACAGCTTGTGGGGCTGAACTTAGTAGAAAGAAGTCTACCAGCACCAAATTTATGGTCTTTGTTTACACAGAGTAGTAAAAACTAGTAATTGTAATGAAAACAAATGGACCAGTTTATCTCTTTACTTTGATTTCCTTTCCAGGTGATTAAAAGCTGCATCAAGAGTCCTCATTGCAGCCCGAGGTTCTTCTCCAGCATTGTACAGCCAGATTATCTTAGGCATGGAAAGAGAATATGCCCAGACTGATTCATGTCTGAGACTCACCAGAGATGCTCAGTTCCCTACAGATGTTGTATCATAGATGGGACACTGGAAATAGGCTATTTTTAAAACTGGTCAAGAAAGAAATTAAATACTAAATACATTTTTGTCATCTGTCCCATACAGAGAGGAAAAAAAATAGTAAAGTTTTCTGAAGCTGGGAAGTTGGGGTTTTTTGCATTTTAAGAAAAAATACTTCACAAGCTTATCAGTAAGACTAGGTCTCCAGGCAAAAGAAACTCAGTCTCTATCCCACCACACTAAGACTCTCGTCAGGGATCTGAACAAAGACCAAATGCTTTGGAAATGTCTGACTTCAGGATGCAATTGTATAGCTCAGCCTGGTTTCTAATGAAGTCAGACAGGTTAAGACAATGCACTGATGTCATGTTTCATGATTTCATAGTTAAAAAAGTGCTTTCACTCAATGGGTCCACTTTAAACCTGACGCTGAAAGCAAGACTTGGCTCTCTCTGCTTTGCCACTTCATGTCCAAGAAAAAGACAAAAGTAGATTAAACTGGTGAAAAAAAGAGTCCAATTAAAAACCTGCCCAATTCAATTTTTCTTAAGCCTCATTGGCACCAAGCACTCTCAGCCAAAAATTTGGTATTTCTGCTAAGAGCAGACCATCTTTTGCTTTTCTACTCCATGACTGATTTCCAGTGGAACAAGAAATCCAGATACAGCTGCAACAGGAGCAGAGTCACAAATGAGTATCACAAAGAGTTTAAGGTATGTTTTAGCCCTGTATGTTTTTTTTTTTTTTTTGCTTTTCCCCTACCTCCAGAAATGCTAGAGTGGTGAAGAAACAAGATGAAAAATATTACTTCCATATTTTTTAGCTTAAACTGAAAATCTGGAGAAAAAATATGTTCAATTTGGTCAATCAAAAAACATTTCAATCACTGCTAAAGAATTCAGCAACTTGCAAAAGGTACTATAAATAGAAATGCCATTTTAAGGGAAGGCTAACTTTTCTGATTGCTTATTTATTCCTTTATCCATTATTTTTTGACCATTTCAAAATCAGCTATAGAGTTTGAGGGAGGACTAAAGTAGAGAACAGGAATGAGGGAACAATACTGGGACCATGAAGAGATCAGAATGGGATGGAGATGGCAGAGCTGCCTCCTGCTACCAGAGGCTACAAGGTGCACCAGGAGTTATCTTTACCAGAATTTCTTCCTTTGGAATCCAAGAGGCTCAGCCAGAGGCAGAGGTAGGTTTCCAGTTGCTCCTGCTGTCCACAGAGGCTGCTCTTCACTCCTTTTTCCCCTCAGATCAGCTCTTTAACATTCACAAAAGAGTGAATCACCTCTAACAGCTGCTGATTTTTCTGTATCAAAGCCAGGCTGATCCCTTACTCCAGTTTCTTCAACTTAAAAATCATCAGGCTGCATTGGGTCTGAGGTCTGTGCTAATTGGATCCACCAACCACATGGATGAAGCCAATGCTGCTGGGCAGGTCAGCCTGCACTGAGGAGCTCTGTGCCCTCCCAGCCCAACTGGAAAATTTTCTGTGCTCCTGGGGGCTTCACATTGCAGCCCTTTAGAAGTCCCTCCTTACACTCCATCAATGGTTATACTCCAGAAGTTTAACAATAAGGGGAAATAAATGTGAACCACACGTCTAATGGGAAGATTTTTCATTCAAATGTGCTTTATTGTGTGATATATGCCTTTAATTACAGTGCAAGCATCTGGGTACATTCATTGCTATTACAGACCAATCTTTCATGTTTATTGAGCATAAGACTACAAGGGACAAAGCAGCAGAGGCTGAGGCATTAGCCAAAGTGGGACATAAAGCTACAATCACATGCTTGGCTGTTCCTCTCCTCCTTCCTTTACAAACCCTGTGGCACTATTTGTAGGTTAACCTCTACATTATACAGACCAGGATTTATTTAATGGCAGAGGGATTTTTTTCAGATTAGGGGAAGAAATAGATTTCACACCACCAAACCACCTTCTAAACTTACATAAGATTTTTTGATTTATTTATTCATGTGGAAAAAAAACATTTCTGAAGTTGTGTACATGGGCATTAATGAATAGGTTTTGAAACTGAATTTGGAAGAGCATTTTTTTCTGAGATGTAGTCATTGGTCATGTAAAAAAACTTCACACAGCTTGAAAGAAATATTAGTCTGGTTTCAAGCAGTATGTGTCATTAGGCAAAATTAAAGCAATGTATTCTGCTCCAGTTTAAATTGTATGTTATTTAACACACACACACCTGCCATCCAATGCAGTTTGCCATTCATCAGCATTTTCACAGACAGGGATGGTTACTCAGTTTTTGTGACCCACCACCCTCAGACACTGAGCAGACACACACCTGAACTCATCTCACCCGGGTGAAAATGCTGTTCTTACATGGGATCAGCCCTGACAGTGCAGTTGCCCATTCCACTCAGTCCTCATCTCACCAGCTGAAGAGCAGCAAACCTCACAGGTCCTCAAAACCTGCCCCCCACTTCTCAGAGTGTTGTATTTCAGAGCTATCTCACAAACTGTCCTTACTCTTCTACTCCATTCCCCCATGAGGGCACTGTGCCCCCTCACCCTGAGGCCGTGGGTTCTGTCAGGGATCTGTGGGGCAGAGAAGGCATTTAAAGGCTGCCACCACACTTCTCTTTTGGTCATGAATATGCCCCCAATGCCATCCTGAAACTATTCTGGGAAACTACAGTAGAGGAACAGATACTGCTTAGGACATGTACACATTCTGCACTGGGAGAAATCCCTCTCTGGACAGCTCACACATACAGCCTGTGTTTTATGCTGCCTGGGACAAAGGGCAAATACTGGACCAAATCAGCCCAGAGAAAAGCCCACCTTAGTTCATGGGACTTTTATGTCCCCCAAAAGAAAACACAGAAGTTGGTCATAGGACAACTCTTGCTATGAAATAAATTCTGTGAGCAAAAATTTTATAAAAACAAGGTAGAAAATTTTAATTTCTGATAGCATTGAAGATGCAGCTTCAGCAAATATTATCTCCTGCTCAAACACCCCAGCTCTTGTACAATACTTTATTTTAGGCCATCTCCCTTACCACGCACTTTTCATATCCTGTCCTATAATGAATCAAGAGGCTCCTGCAAGCTTGAATATATAATAAAGAAAGTTAGATTCCTTTCAGCCTCACTCTCCTACTAAACAGCCAACTCTGGTCTCCAGGAGGGGCTCTGCTGTTTTGAAGATATTCTCCAGTACTGCTCTTTCTATAACTCTTAAAATCCAGTGGAGTAATTCAGTTCACCTATAGCCAGCCAAATTTCTTTTTGACCAGATTCTCTGGCAATCCATGCATTGACAATAGGCAAAACTGAAGGGAAAAGCAGAACCTGACTTTACAGGCATCCATCCTCACACATACACAGCCAAGCCAGAGATCACATGCAGGAAGGGAAGAGTAAGCGGTCTCATGGAAAATGAGAAATTCCTCCCTGCACCTCACAGAGATTCAGTTCATCCCAATCCAAGACTGTTTACTGGAGGAACCCAAATGAACAGCATCATTGTAAATACCAGCAACTATCAGGAACAATTTAGCTTGACAGCTGGAGCAGAAGCTGTCACTGCACTGAGGCATCACTGCCAGAAAAATCACCAAATGAGAAACTCACATGTTCCAGGGATCCCTCTGGGCTGCTGGGCAGACACCATTTACACTGTCATCTTTGATTCATCCATCACCCAGCTCCTGCAATCAAGCTGTGTACCTTTGGAATAAATGAATCTGCAACTGCAGATCACGCAAGAAAAAGAAAGCTCTTATCTAGCCTCTCTCAGCAGCTCTCTAGGTTTGTAAATATTCTGTGGTGTCTATTCTATTCTATTTAAGACATTTATCCCATGTAATTGAAACTCTAGGAACCTTCCTACCATCTTATGAAGTAGGGTGAAGAAAAAAGCCTTTACAAAGCCCCAGAACTACACAAACTCGACTCAAGGCAACAACTATAGTCAACAACAACTCATCCAACTTGATTTAATGTAACTATAATTTCTGATATCATTCTAGGTTCATGGTGATGGTATAGCATAACTCATAGTGGAAGGCTGCAGAGAAAAAATAAAGAAGCTTTTTCCATGCTGTCACTAGAGAAAAAGTACAACTCATCTAGCTAGGGAATATCAGACTTAATTTTGCAGCAGAACTTTCAGACTCGTGACATTTGTGCCGCTGGGTATGTGTGCATAACTCTCGTGGACTTGCACCAAGATCTGAGAAAATCAACTGGCCTGAAGCAAGTGCTATGTTAGAGGACAAAACTAGAGTCCTGTTTTGGCAGCAAAACTTTTGATGACATTGTTGTTCTCTTTCTATATGGCAGGAAAGTCCCCTTGGGCCCAGTATATTCTGCTAACATGTTATTTGTACGTGCTTTTATCTCTTGAACACTGCAAGTATAAAATGCTACAAAATCTATATTCAGACAGTTTATGATCACTGAACCTCTGGCAGAAATGAGTTGCCCAAGGTAGCAGGCTGTGGGAAGGATCCCATTTTCCTCCTTTTGTACAACAGAATCACAAGGATTTTCTATAAAGCTTTGAGCTTTGTTGTTTCTTTGATCAATTGTCCTCCTCTCAAACATATCACCCTTCATTTTGGTGCCTCAGCTTATCCTTTTATCATACCCACAATACTCCCAATGAACCAAAATTTTACTGCATCATGCCCTAACTTTCATTTTACAACCACCATAGTCCTATAAAAATCAACTGAACACAAAACTAAAGAGTTTTATTACTCTGGAAGAACTTCTTGTAGCTGTCACAAAACTACTGTGGAGTTTCAATTGCAAAACTTCAAACCTGCACACGGGTGTGTGCACACCCTACACAAACAGGTCACCATTCTTCCCCCAGACAACCAATATGGACAGACAGCTGAAATATGCACCAAAACACAACTGAAGATGTGCAGCATTGGCAAGCATAAATAAATATATGTGTCTTAGAAGCATAAATGCCCTGCTGAAGAACAGTACTGGAATCAGAATATTATGAAAATCTTGGGGGTTTTGTTCCACCTTTTTTTCCTATGGTAAAATTTCAAATTCTATTAACAGTGGGGAAGCATTTGAAAAATATGGTTTTCAACATATCCTCAGTCCCAGAAGCATCCAGAGACACGTAAGAGAGGACAACTGAAATTATTTAAACACCTCTCTGATTTTTTCTCTGCCAAACTCATTACTTTTAGGAGACCAATTCATTATTTCTAAACACTTGGGACTGAAGTTCCTGAGGTGCTAGACCAAAAAATCCAGGAACTGGCCTTCTCTTTTACCACTGACACAATAGGCATGAAAAGCTGAAACATTCACTGGATTACCATTAAGCAATGGGGCATTTGAATCATCCATGCCTACTGAGGGGACAGAGGAGTTGCAGCTGTTCCTCTGGCACTTCTATTCCCCAGAAAAATTGATTATATGAAGTTTCTATCAGATGGAAAAAAAAAGGTAGAAAAAATGAGAAAATTAAAAGAAAAAATATATAAATGAATTTTCATATGTCAAGGCTGAACAACAGAAATAAGTAGTTGCCTTAACACAAACAAGAACTTGCACACAGGCTCTCTGCATCTCTCACCAGGCACATTTTAGGGGAAAAAAGCCCTGTGCACTGGGAGGCATAAACTACATCTATCTTGTTTTATGTGAGAAAAGAATACTGTACATGTTTTCAGGTCAGATCTTCCAGTGATGTTAATCAGCATTTCCCTGCTAAAATCAATGGACTCACACTGAATATCAGCTGCTACATGTGTGACTGCACACATCTTTTGTAAAGCACCTCAGGTATGCTATCAGATCAGAACATGGTCCATTTCCCCACTGAAAACAAGCACTGGAGACAGGGAAGGTTTGTTGTGACTCAAAAAGGAGAGGCAAGAGCAACAGAGAGAAGCCTGCTTGCAAAGGGCAATCCAAGAAAAAAACATACAAGCTTCTAGCATTATATAAACCTGTTTCACATAATAGACACAAAGTGATTAGAAATTAAATGTATGAGCTTTTTAATTGACTGCAGTGCTATAACATAAAAGAAGGACCTTCTCTGCCTTGTGGCCCATTTACTACTGCAGCACCAGCTGATGAGAAATTCTCACACAGGGTACCCCACCCCAACCACACTCGAATTTTTGCCAGGAAATATCAGCTCCTGCCTGCTGCCTTCTGGAGTTTCTCTGTCTTTGTCTCTCAGATATGCATCTCTCTACTGTATAACAGGACTTTGATTTCAGGGAGCTGAAACGCCCCAGCCTTAGGGGCAGAACAGAGAGCAAGGGCCAGCCTGCTATTTCCAGGCCTGCCATTCCTACTCCTGAGTGCAAGCTCCCAGTCCAGCACACAGAAATGCACCCCTCTGGAAGCACCCTCACAGACTGCCCCTCTTCTTGGGTGCTGGTGATGTAACAGACATGTGCAGGTTCTTGTTTGGGGGGATGAGGGGGAGAGGACTGTACCTTCACCCCTCAGCATCATCCATCCAGCTGGCTGCCTCAAGGAAAAGAAAAACAAAAGGTTGCAAACTCCTTCTTTGCTTGCACATCATGTTTGCTCTCTTCTCCAGGGTGAGGGTCATTAGAATCTGTAGGCACGATAACAGGAACTAGGAAACTAAATGCTTTTTGCTGTTTTGATCATATTGGAATATGAATCCCCTGTAATCCATTTGGCACACATCCAGACAGCAGGGCTGGTTTCAAGTCCCCTAATCTCAGGTAATATAGCAAATAGTAACATCTCAGCAAAGGAAATTACTTCCTTGACACTCAGCAGAGGCCTCGTCAATACAAATGAGTCCAAGGTACAATTTACCTCATCCTAAAAGAGTCACCTCCACTTGCTTCCAGAAATCAATCAACACCATTCAGTAGATCACCATCAACTATGATGGGAAGCCACGACACCCAATGCAGGCATACATTGCAACATTTTAGATCTCTACAGTCAGGCAAAATAAATCATGCCCCTGGTGTTCTTATTCTTCAGCCTTCTTCACTCCTTCATTTTTATTCCCATCTGCTATATTTATAACCACTCTTCACCCCACTTAGGCTCCAAATAAAATCAATATACAGCCATGATTTAGCATGGCCCAGGAAAAAGCCACAGGATCCTTGCTCTGTTACACAATAAACTAGGTTGCTCCAGCAGAAGAGCACATTTAAGCATCAAATGTGTCTCGCTCCATTTATCTCTATATTTCCCTTTTCAAAGTAAAACCTGCTCATGAAGTGTCTATAACATAAATAAAAGGCAATAGGAAAGTCTGTTCTGGCTAAATCAAGTTTCACAAGCCGTTACATTCTCTTTGCCACCACAAATCATCACAAGCCCAAAGTTCAGTATTTTGCCAGGACAAAATTCATTGGGCATTTCTGAAGTAGAGCCAAGGTTGCATAATTTAATTTCCCATCTCCTATTAAAACTGCCAGGCCTACCATAATCAGAATGACAAATGTAGCGTCATACGTCTTCTTTCTGACAGTAATGCCCATCAATACTTCAAATGCAAACAATTGTGACATCTGACTTTATAAAAATTACCTGGTGCACCAACACCACTTAATTAAATTTTAAAAATGCTTTTGTTACGTTTAATGAATGATATATTATACTGCAATGAAACATGCAGCAATACAAATACTTCACAATGCCAACAATTAAGGCTCACTTCACTTACGGCAATTGACAACACAAGTGCTCCTCACTTCATTCAGCTTGTGCATTCCAAATGAACTGGTTAGCAAAAAGGGTGCTTCTTTGCTAATGAGTTTTGTAATCAAGGCATCTATTTTAATTTCAAATTGGCTAGATTGGGGGAAATTGCTGAACTAAATGACTGGTTCTAATTAGGATTATAAAAATATTCATCATGCTGCAGAATTAGCGCAAGGTCTTGATTTACTGACATTTGCATATAACTTTAGTTTAGGAGTGGAAAAAACCTCCTGATAAATTGTCTTCCTTTTAATGAATTGAACAAACACTATATCTGTTTTAGTCGTCCTTTCATTTAAAGGCACTGATACATATTCATGATTTGTAAATGAAGTTAAGTGATTTCAATTCTTCAGTTCATTATCATATTGAAGAAGAGACTTCTGTAAATTGCTTTTAAGTATTCCCAATCTCAAGGGTTTGGTTCTTTATGTTTGGTTTGTGTTTTTCTAACTTTACTAACATTTCAGTTTATCTGTTTGATGGAACCCCACCTGCCTGGGAGAGCTGCTGGCAGGTGGCTTGTCCAGCAACACAGACACATGATATGTTTGTAGAACCTGATGTTCTCAGAAGAGTATTCAAAAGGCAAAAAGATGAAAGGCTTATTTGTGGCTAAGTCATGGGAACAGGACTCTATCTGCGTTCAGTTTCTGACTTTGTTATAGTTCTCAGTGGTAGTAAGGCAGTGAAACACTTTAATGACCCGTGCCTGAATACACTAGAGATACTCAGGGGACACCAGTTTGACCGTGAGCCTCACGTTTAATTGCAAACTCTCTTAGGCAGGGATTGCTTCTTAATATGAATGTGCAATACAATGGACCAGTCAGTATGACAGAGATTTCTGTGAGCAGTTACTATAATATGGCTTGTATCAAACATGAAACATTGTGTGCTCCTTTACTGGTGGGCAATAAACTCATGCTATTTCCTTCCTCAGTATGGTAGGCCTGTGGGACTAACTGTTATTATGGCAGCTTCCTCAGTCTCTTTCCCTTTGGGATGAAGAAAAGAATGCAGTAGGTGTGTCTCCAGCTTCATTTTGTGGGGTGCTCAAATGTCAAGTGACTGATACAAGATAAATATGAAAGCTGAGCATTGTATCCATAGGACTGGAATCACAGGCTGTGTGCTCTTCACATATCAGTGAAGTATGAAAAGAAACTAGCCCTGGTGTGTTCTCTCACATCATGCAATAAAATGGTGATTCTACCATGAGGATCCATGCAGGAGCAAAAAGAACTTTCCTCATTAAAAGTAATGTTCACATCTTGCTAAGAAAAGCTGTGTTTTACCTAAGAGGTGCAGTCTTGAGCTGTTGTT
Source organism: Haemorhous mexicanus (assembly GCF_027477595.1). NCBI lineage: Eukaryota > Metazoa > Chordata > Aves > Passeriformes > Fringillidae > Haemorhous > Haemorhous mexicanus. Next base: position 31,379,761 of record NC_082347.1, on the reverse strand, counting down.
GATAAAAGGAGTAGTTACTCACACTTCTAACAACTTCTGACAACCACAATTACATTTAAATTCCAGGAGCAGAAGTGCTGCTGAGGAGCAAGTAACAGGTCTGGGTGCCTGCTGATTTATATCAAAATGAGATGTGAGGCAGACACCAGCCTGCCTCTCCTCATCAGCCCCATACCTCAGTTCCTAAGGAAAGAAAACCTACAGGCCTGTGCCAGAGTCACATCTCACTTCAGTCATGCAGCAACTCTCACTGCTTAATTTCAGCACATCTGCAGAAGCAGCTGCTCTCCTGGAATCACATTTCCACCATTAGGAGTTGCAACTCAAAGTACAATAGCCTCACCCAAACACAACCCTGAAGCCCCTGTGTGCCTAAGTTTCCTTAGAGAGCACAAAAATCTGAGACCAAGCAGTGCTTACTGGAGGCATTCAAGACAGGACTGGGTGCTAGACAATCTCATCTAGGCTCCCCTTCCCATGAAAGGCTAGACCAGATGATCTTTGGAAATCCTTTTCAAATTGGATTGTTCCGTGTGTCGATGAAAACAGCTCATCACAAAGAATCCCAAAGATGAATGACTTCTTGCAACAAGGTGTCCATATTTCTAGAAGCAACTCCCCCTGGATTTCTCTGTCAGCATTCTGCCCAACCGCACATTGTCAAAAAAAGCCCCAACCAAACAACCCCACCCTTAGCTACCTTACTGCCCTATGTCATACTGGAAGACTGGGCCTAAATTCCAGGGGAGCATTTTACCTGGAGCAGACACTGCCTTCATGGCTGTGGTTCTGTGTCTAGTACATCAGAAAAAAATTTAAAAAAAACCCAACAAACTTTCCCACATAGCCCCAGTCTTATCTGTGATTTTTTTTTTTTTTTGTGATAAATTCAGCAGTGTCTAGTCAAGATAGTCAAGGCTGTGACATGCACTGCATCCAATTTTCAGATGATAACTGGCCACATCTCCCACACCAAAGGAATCTCCCCAGTCAGACCTGATACTGTCTGCCAAGTGCAACTTGGTGCTACAGCAGAATGTTATCTTGCACCTCTTATTTATCACCTCATTCCAAGAGATAATGAGACACCCAGTTTCTTTTGTTCACTTTCTGCTGAAGATTAAGCTCTATGGAGGGAGAAGCCACTGATTGCCAAACTCCTTGTTTATCCAATGCTCTCGAATTTGTAATGGGTAGCTGGGGAATTTAAATTGGTATATTACTGAATTATTCTGCCTCTTACCTATTCCCAGCAGGCTTCAAATCACAGTTTGGTCTGTAAGGAAAAAGTGGGATTCTACCATGTTGTATACCTGGGGTTTCTTCTCTTAACAACGGTAATTTTAAATATTTTAAATATCTCTCTCCCTATTAACTGATATTCTCTCTTTTAAACAAATTCTCTTTTTTAATTATCTTTTAAACAAATAATTATGCAAGCAAGTTTTTGCATGTTTCTCTGAAAGTTTCAACGTCATTCTGAGAGAAAATTCGTGGAGCTGGAAAGTCCCTTCCATTTCTACCTCCAGACTCATCCATTCCCCACAGAGGAATCAGAGTGTAGGAAGTTTTGCCTACTGAGAATTAGTTGGTTTCTTGGATAAATGAGACAAATAATCACACAGCACATTAGCATCAGGAATGTAAGATAAACTCAAGACATTCCTCCCCAGTCTGTGAATGGCAGCAATGAAATCTGTACCTTAAGCTTGTACTGGGAGACTTTAAGCTTTCACAGCATTTCACAGAGCAGCTCCCCACACTTTCCAACAGGCAATATTCACCTTTTTAATATATTCCCCTTCCTACCACATTTTTATCCAAGGATTGTTTAAAATGGCTTCCTATGTATTTTCTGCAAATACCCACAAATATTGGAGGCTGCAGGCCCATTTTCCATTTTTTACTGGGTGATATATCCAAGCGTCAACATGGACACTCCCTGTGAGACCCAGTCTGACCTGCAGCAAATTGTCTGTAACATTTACATAGTGTCCACCTTCTGCCAAAGGCCACTTAAGGGGGCCATTAACAGAACCAACACATGCACATATCAGATTGTGCTATTTTATCAATAAAGTAGACACGTACACACAAAGCTACTGGGAAGAGATCCAAGATTTTCAACTCACAAGATGTATTTAATCTCCCAGGACCTGATAGTTATACAATATCACATGGCGGCTCAGGGGGGAATAGCTAACCCACAGAGGTTTGCTTAAAGCCCTGTAAAAATTCCTCTAGCCTGTGCTTCATACTCTGTGAGAAGACATCAGGGTCTGCGAACTTGCTACATGCTCATGCCCATACACACAGATTTCTTGGCTCAGCCCTGCTGCATTTCTGTGATGATACAGGAGAGTTAGTAAAGCAGAGGAGGGTCCTAATTGGCTATAAAAATTAAGAACAGGAACGATATGCTGTGTTGACTCATACCGAGGAAATATCCTCAATAACTCCTTGGATACTACTAAGAGAAAGCAAATGGTGGTAACTATGATTTGTCCTTAAATCAACAAAGTAACCAGCAGCCACACAGTGATACATCTTTCAGAAAGCCTGCTGAACTCCATCTCAGTCATCTTCGGGGAATTGCCTTAGCCAGAGAAAAGCAGGACAATACCTATGTGGGAGTGGTAATAAAAGAATTGGTGACTGAACTGTTTTTATATTCAATTATTTCACTTGATGGAAGTGGCAACACGACAAAGTCTTTGGCTTTCTTGGTATGAAGCCATATTTCAAGGAACAGTTCTGTAGAGAAGAGATGGGCTCCTCCTCTTAAAGAAGGTTGTAGAATATGGAATAGACTTTCTAAAACACCAACTTGGAAGGGACAATAATTCTGTTCAGATGGCATTCAAATGTGTTGGGTTTTTTTAGTTGGTTTGTCATTTCTTTAATCAATTAGATAAATACCCCAATATTGTTGTCAACTGTGCAGAAATTAGCTAAAAACCAGGAGGGATATTTAGGTTAAAACAGTCATTAAAAAAAGGCTTGAATCACAGCCATGGAACTGAAGGTCAGAAGACCTTAGAGGAAAACTATTTAATGGGAACATCCAAAACATTGACTATTTGTATTTCATTCTGAAACATTAATATTGTTTTCTATTTTTATAAACAAAACAATTAAAAAATCTTTTGATCTAGGCAGCTACCAAATTCATTATTTGTAGGGATATGAACTGTCCCAATTTAATTTCATTTTACTGTGTGGAACAACATATTAAGCAAAATGGATTTTCAGGTTCATCATTCTCATTAATTTCCAAGTTGACTACAGTTTGCATAAACCACCACATTATTATTATTTTTAATTGAAAGAAAACCAATAAGAAAAATATTAATCTGAAATACTTATTTTATCTAATATATGAAATTAATTTTCCCAACTTCCTTACACATTTACAGTTACAAGAGGATGGCTTAGATCTTCCATTAACAGTTTCTGCTGCTGTGAGTCAAATTGTATGTACTTTATTTGTTTTCAGAATAACATTTGCATTTTTAAATCTGTCCCTAAAGAAGTCATTAAAATAGAATGTAAGGGTCAAACACACTTCTAAAACTTAGAGAGGTGAAAGAATATGGTGTCCCACTGTAGCAGTGTCTGCACTGCATAGCATACAGCAAGTCACCTTCCTTGTCACAGTATCACCCGCAGGTTGCAGGCTAATAATAAACTTTCTATTTTATTGCCCTCTCATGCATCAAGTCAGAAGTATTTCAGAACAGTTTTATCCCCCAAAAATGGACATATGAACTGAGAAAGCAAGAATACTTGATACAGCTCCACCTGTTTTGTGCCAGACAACTTCATGCTGCTTTGCAGGAAAATGGGCACAAAAACAAAGGGCACAGGAACATGAGCAGAACAAGGCTGCAGTTGGACAATTAGCTCCTGCCAGCATGGCATCACTTTGGATAGCCTCCTCACAGCTGTGAGCACCACTGCAGCCTCTCTAGACACTTATTTTAGAGCTCTTGCTATCTCTTTTCTGGTGAGCAGCAGAGAGATGAAATGGTCATTGCCATTGGCACAATCCCAGAACCACATCTAGGAGAGAAGGCACAGTAGAGTGGGAAGTTGTGAGACCCAGATCTGGCTTCTAGAGAAAAAGAGAGAACAACCACAACAATCTTATGAAGATGCAAAAGACATGATGAATATTCTCAAGTATATGGGACTTGAATCCTAAAAGGCACTTTATTCTTGGATTGGCGTAACCTGGGAGAAGGACAGGGCTGACCTCTGGTTCCCACTAGACTGTGGCAGTGCCTCTGTTTCCAGACGTGCAGGAATGCTTTACACTGGCCTCTCTGAAGACTTCAGCTGGGGATTTCCCATGGCACTGCTGTCACACTCCAAGAGCACTGCCCATTACCTCAGCATCAGCCATGACTGCAGTGAAGCTGGTGATCCTGACTCAGAGTGACAGCTCTTTCACAACTCTTACTAACACAAGACATGGCTCAGCACAATCTATACCTCAGTCGCGTTAAGCAAACATTTCAACTGGGAAAAGCACTGCTCCACAGCTCCACTCTAGGACCCACATTGAACCAGCACTTCAGGCCATCCTTCTGACCAGTGAAGGAAAGCACGAGTGGCCTTGAATGCAAAGACAGACATAAAGGAAAAGCCTGGACTTGGCATTGCTCTATTTTCACTTGACCAACAAGTTACAGACCAATTCATCTTTGCTCTTACACTTCCAACAATTTTATTTGGTTTCTGGGATGAAATGCAAGCAGCTTCAGGGTGTTTCTAGCTCAATTCATTTTTATTGTCTTTTCCTGGGCAGAAGACAGCAGCTGAGGTGTGCACACAGCTGTATTTGTTTGAAGGAGCAGAAGCAAAAATGCTCCTGGCCTGCTATTGCTGTTCTGGATCAGGGGAGCATTAGTACCACCTTACAGTCAATCATGTGCCTCCCTTGTATTTTGATTTCTCCTCCCAATGACTTACATCACAAAAAGATTACAAAGCCCTGCAAGGAGAGGCACAGTGCTTCATCCCAACAGCAGATACTCTGCACTCACTGCAGATGGATGTCTTTGCAAAGGTATGCTCAGGATGTCTCATCTGGCTTCTCACATACAGGACTACCTCATCAGATGCCTGTTTCTTCCAAGCCTGTCTGTATAAACACCAGGATCATGCAAAATCATTACCTCCAGTTTAAAAGTAGCATCAAGACATTTTGTGACATCAAATAAATAGATTGGTCTTTCCAGCCTACTTCAAAATCCCTGTTACACTGATCCTCTGAGAAAAATATTTGACATTTGACTAACTCCTTCATACAGTAAAGACTTGATACTATGAAAGGAGTATGTTTACAATAGCTTTGTTCTTGCAAATGTCACTCAAGAATCATTAGTAGCGCAGCAGCAAAACACCTGGTGCCTGCCACAGCATTCTTTCAGCTAGTGGGAAGTGGAGCAATAAGAAATTATTTGATTATATTCTCAGTAACTAGTTTGGTAAGATCTTGCACTAGCCTTCCAAAGGAAATTCTCAAATAGAGAGGCACAGCATTTTAGCTATATTGTTCCTACAGCTGGGATGTGCTGACTAGTTGAGAAATCTTCAAGAATAACTGCAGAAATTGAAAATCCTACCCAGAACACACCCCCACATCTGACAGGTTAACACATGTGTTTGGTTTGTGGGGAAAGGTTTTCACAGCAGGGAGGGGGCTACAGGAGTGGCTTCTATGAAAAGCTGCAAGAAGCTGTCCAAGAAAGCAAACACCAGCCAGCTCCAAGATGGACCCACTGCTGGCCCAGGTCACACCCATCAGTGACAGTGGTAGCACCTCTGAGATAACTTATTCATGAAGTGAGGGAAGAAACAAATTGACAGCTTCAGCCAGAGAAGAGTGAGAATATGTGAGAGAAACAGCTCTGCAGACACCAAGATCAGTGGAAAAGGAGGGGAAGAGTGTCCCAGGCACTGGAGCAGAGATTCCCCTGCAGCTCACAGTGAAGGCCATGATGAGGCAGGCTGAGCCCTTGACCCATGGCAGGACAGGTGATGGTGAGCCCACAGGGGACCTATATTGGAAGAGTCTGTTCCTGAAGTCTTCATCCTATGAAAAGATCCACACTGGGGCAGTTCATGAAGAACTGCAGCCTGTGGAAAGGACATTGGAAAAATGTGTGGAGAGCTGTCTCCTGTGGGAGGGGCACCATGCTGGAGCAGGGAAAGGGTGTGAGGAGTCCTCCCCTGAGGAGGAAGAAGAATGATGAACAGATCATGGCCCCCATGTCCTGTCCCACTCTGCTGCTGGGATGCAGAAAAAAGAGAAAATTGTGAGCAAAGTTGAGCCCAGGAAGAAGGGAGGGGTGTTTAAAAGGTATTTTAAGATTTAGTTTTTATTTCTCATTACTCTATTCTTATTTGATAGAGTAGGGTATAAAGGGATAAAGTACAGTAGAGTATTGATAGGTAATAAATTCAATTAATTTCCCCAGCTGAGTGTGATTTTCCCATGATAGTAATTGCTGAGTGATCTATCTCTGCCTTTATTTTGACCCACAGACCTTTTATTATATTTTCTGCCCCTGTCCAGCTGAGGAGGGGAGTGACTGAGTGGCCTTGATGGACACATGGCATCTAGCCAGGGTCAACCCAGCACAATGAGGAAAACTTAGTGATTATTCGGCATGATTTTGCTTTCCAGAGTCTTGGGATGACAGAAACGTAGGAGGGGAAAGATAAAAGCTTGGCAAGTTTTAAACTTTGTAGAATTTGTAACTTGACAATGATATGTCTCAGCTTTGGGCTGTAGTGGGGACTGCTGCTCCAGAACTGAAGCACACATCTCCTTACCACAGCACTTTGCTACCACACTGCACCTGCTCTGCTCAGCACCTTTCAAGACAGATGAGAGCTACATAAGAGCAAACCTGCTAAGGACAAAGTAACAGACGGGGGATGTCTCACTACAGAAGGCACTGCAAAGAGGCTTAAAAGTGGCACAGAGGAGTTTGTCATCTGTTGCTGCTCCCTGACTTCCAGTCTACAAGCAGAATGAGCACCCATCAAGGCTCAACAGCCAGCTGTTACAGACCAGCTCAGCCTGAGTGCTCCATCCTCAGGGACAGTGCAGAAATCAGTGCCTACGAATCAACAGATTTTTAGAACAGCTCCATGTGTCATGTCAAATCTTTAATTCTTTTCATCTTTCATAGTATCACCACTACTGAAGTTTCCACACCCATCATGACCACTCTAATACTCAGCTGCTTTTAGCAAACTGGCTTTGGAGTCACTGCATGGCTTTTGAGCACATTTAAACCTGCAAAGTGAGAACAGCAAAGCACACTATAAATTCTTCATCATCTCTGAGATGGAGCAGTTCTAGACAATATCCTCTTCAACTCCTGGTTTAAAACCATTGAAACATTAAATCAATTGCTTACCTTTTGATCCAGACTGTAGGCCAAGATCCACTCCTCCTGCTTGGGGTGGAAGAGCAAGCTCTGGATATAGAAGTTCAAACGGTACTTCTGATAGGTAGCTCCTTCATCAGAGCTGATGAGGATGCTGCTCTCAATCTCTGGATCACTAAGAAGCATGATCTAAATAGAAAAATGGAGGGAAAGTGTTAATGGAAAAGTGAAAGTGAACATCATTTAAGAGTGAGGTCATACAGCACTGACTCCTATCAAATGTATTCAGAACATCACTCAAGACTATAACATCCCATAGAATTAGGATGCGTTTTTAGTGTTTCATTTTCTTTGGCAACTCATTTGCTGATTTGAGCAGTTCATTTTTTTTCCTTTTATCTGGATAAATTCAGAAAGACCAGCAAAAAAGAAAAATTCTATGTACCAAAGCTGATTTTGATTGGATATAGCAACTTCAAGCAGCCACACCAGGCCTTCCTAGACCATTTGCTGTTTACCACCTCTCTCACCCCATGTGGAATCCTCTCTCCAAAAGTAAACAACAGAGCATTCCTGAGATTTAAGGCTCATCACCTGGCAGCTTGCAGTGCTATGAATGAGAGCATCACCTCCCTGGAAACACAGAATGCCTTCCTGGATCAGCTGCTGGCAGCTGGATATAGTTCACATGCACATGGGCAAACACTGACACCATTTCATATATCACACTCCCAATTTGCACAGTAAGAGACATTCATTCAGTCAGGGAAAACATAATTTTCCCCAAGCACAGGAAAGTGCATGACCTCAATTTTTACAGGGAGGAAAACACTTCTGAGCCTCTAATTTTAATTAGAAAATTATTACTGATATTTTAAAACGGGTTGATTCCACACTATCAGATGGCAAGCTCTACATAAACGTTATCAGGAAAAATGTTGTGGAAACATTAATACCATCTTATTAACATCTGGAGAAAACGACTTCACATTAAAGCAAATACCAGTACCATAAAATAAAGGCAAACAGTGGGAAATAAATTAGAGTTGTTCTAAACACAGCAGGTTGTTGATACAGCAGCTGAATCAAATATAGAAACTGTCTTTCAGCAGGAAAACAGATCTACGAATGGCCTTTTCAAGCTCACTGCAGAATGATCAACTAGCTGAGATCCACTGCAGTTTTGGGTTTTGTCCACATTGACTTCTCTTACCCAGCTTCACAGAGCTCCAACTTCAAGACCACAGTAGGGAAACACATTAATTTTGACAGCAAAAATCAGTTTCAAGGAATGGCAAAACCCTTGGTATGTTAGGCCTTCATCAAGCAAAAAATTTCAGTGCTTATTTAATCTTAAGTACCTCATTAACTCCATTAAGTCACCAAGGGAAAGGGAATATAATGTAAATGGGTTCTGATCCCTTCCATTAAGGAATGAAAACCTGAACTAGAAGTGAACGTTCTTCCAGAGTGAAGCCAACAGTATGAATCCAGCTTGATGTCAAAGCACCTTCAACATCCCTCACACCCACCACTTACCAGCCCCAAAATCAATCCCTAGCCATTCCCACAGGAAGCCACAGTATAAATCCTGAAGAAGTGCACTTGCATTGTGCTCTGCATGGTCTGGGGAATGAGAAACATTCCCACATGCAAATGATTTCCAAGGAATTAGCCTGAGAAGAGACCTCCAAGATCTCCACTCTAAAGGATGCTTTGGTACATTTATTCTTTCTAATCTGATCAAAATATCAATTTCATTATGCCCCAAGCAATAACAATTTCACAACTATTTGAAGATATTCTTTTCTGTCACTTTTGAATTAGACTGCAAAGACATTTTATACCTCTGTTCACCTAAAGCATATTGCCTATGCCAGAGAACTATAACATAGTTTAGTAAAAATCACTTGCTTACATGGAATGGTAAAAGGATGTAAGCCTGGCCATTTAAGTAGACAATCCAGAGAGATCTTATATTTAAAATAAAGGTTATTTCAGGAATAAAAATATTTTCTCCTGATGTAATAGAGGATTACATAATTAATAATGCTATATATTAAAAGGTTGCTGCTGGAGTTTTGTCCTCAAATAAGGAGCACAAGACAGCTAACAGTGGCGTGGACCTGAAGTGGCACACACACACAAAACATCCCCCTCTGCTCTTTCACACATGATCTGCAGCACTTCAGTGTATAATTCAAGAAATGGTCATATGAGAAAACAAAGGCAGTATTTCCACCAGATGGTTGACAAATCTGGCCAATTTGTTCTTCTGGATGCATAGTAGTGGTTACAAGATCAGATAATAAAACCACTAAGTTAGAAAGTGAGTTGGAAGAACCTAAAACCAGTTACATCTAGAGATGACATCACATAAATCATGCCCCATGCCTTTGCCCAATTTCCATATACACTCTCCATTCTTCAAATGCAGAAACAAACACCCAACATCTATGCTGTCATCCATCCAGTCAGGAAAGGCTGGTCCTACACAGAGCAGGATGGAAAGGCAGGAGGCTCAATCAGAGTGAAAAACAAAAGCTCACCACCAGCCACGCAGCTCGGACTGGCACACGTTTGTTACACGCACACAGAGAAAGTAAAGTGACAGACTCTGGGCTTTTCTCTTTTTATTGTTTCTACTTTTTCTTCTGGAAGCTATAGGGGGAGGGAACTTTCAGCCTGAAACTACCACTTCTCATTATGGGACCAGGAGGAAGCATCTACCCCACTAGTGATTTAGATTAATCACTTTTCATTAAGAGACAATAAACAAACTCCAGTCAGAATGAGCATTTCTGCCAGCATCCTGTGTTGCCATTTATAATTGCCTTAAGGAATAGCAAGGAGCACCAGAGAGTTGTCAAATGTAATTTATAAGGGTTTAAGATCTAATCATTTTCTATAACATTAAATTAAATGGCAGCCTTTATTTAAATGAAAATTACATTTGGTCTTTCTACATTCTATATTATTTAAATATACATCTATGTGTAAAATGTTGCTTTTTTCTCTAGTTTAAGTGGAGAGGGGAAGGGCAGGCAGGACTGGTTACTGCCAAGGGTAAATCCTTGAAAGCATACCTTTCCTGACCTTCAAAATCCAGTGAACAATGAGTGGCAAGCACCAGACCAAACAAAACAGGCTGAAAATCAGACTAAACTTCAGAGAGTTCCTTAGGAATGGATGCAGAGGAAGAGAGCTGTCTGGGACATGGTGCATCTCCTTTAAAGCAGGAGCTTTGGGGACAGTGAGGACACATACAGAGCTGTTCTGAATGAACTCCAGGTGGGCAGAACACCAGACACCAGTGAGGCAGCACAGGGAAAGATGATGGCATGGAGAGATCACCTTGCAAGAATATTACCTACAATATATGGAGTGAGATCTTCAGTACATGACCAGGAAACATATCCAGCTCTGAACACTTCAAGGGGATTTACCCCAGGGAATAAACAGCACAAGCTGCAGGCAGGAAGAACAAGGAGGGGAGATGTCATACCTGTGCCTGCCATAATGTTTGGTACACAAACCACAGCAGTAGTTAAGAGTCATTCAGATTTGTTGGAGAGTGCATAAGACCCTTAAAGGAGCTCAAATGCAGTAGGTAGGAAGGAAAGGGGCACCATATTGCAGCACAAATCCATTAAAAATCCATGGCCTCTGATGGGGCTAATATAATAAAAACTAGGGTAGGATTTGTAACTGAGAACCCGATCCTGCTGGCCAGATCAAAATTCCAGGTATGTCACTGGGTTAATGCACACACCTTCCATGGTAGTGTTTCCACATGGGTTATGAGAGGTGGATGAGTCAAGACGGTGCCATATTCCTCTTTTTCTGTAGCCAGGCATAAAGAGAGCTCTGATGTGGAATACTGAACTGTACAGTACGGAGGCAGCTCACAGGCACAATGCTACAACGTGCCCAGACAGGCATGGAAATTCAGGTAGCCTGAGCAGAGAGATCACAATAGAATGTGTTTTTTATGCAGCTGAATTAGTTAATAAACAGCCACTGGACCAAAACCACCCAAAACAACATGCCACATAAGTGGCATTTTTATTAACATTAGCTTTCAATGAAGCCTTTTATTTTTCTCAATGAACATAAATTTTCACTGTAAATTACCAAAGCGCATCTCCCTAAATCAGCACAGACCAGTTTTATAGGTGCAATAATCTGTAGCAATTGTACCACTGAGCTACATTAGCAAAGAAACACCAGAGAGTTGTCAAATGAATAAAGAAGACAGGTTCAAATAAATGTCTTTTGTTCTGAGAAATAGACAGACAGCATTAAACCATTGTGTATTGCCTCCTGATTCTCCTCTTCACTTTAATGCACTTTCCATAAGCTGTCCTTGTCAGAGGTCCTTGTCACATTCACCTATGCAAAAGGCTATTCTAAAAAACGTACACAAAGCAGTTAAAAAAAAAATAAATTAAACCAACAGGACACCTACAAACCATGCAAGCCTCCACAGCTTCAAAAAAACCCAGTTCCTTAGCAAAGTATTAGAATTTACTCAGTAGCACTGGATTATCCTGTCCTACAACTGAAAAGGCAGTTTTGCCACAAACACTGCTGCAAAGACAGAAAGGAGAAGTTTAGTGTTTACAGGCTCATGGGGGTTTCTATATTGAATGTGCTCAGCTTAAAAATGAAAAGGTTTTTCTGGCATTTTTTTGGCCTCCTTCCACTAGGCCTTCAACTCAGAAACACTTTAGATTCTTCCTAAAGCCTGGCCACACCTACATCATCAATGAAAAAACAAATCAGATTTTAAGAAAGAAAAATGCTTTATTTGATTTAAAACATCTGATGGGTTGTATTGTCCCATGTCTCCTTCCCACAAAGCTTCACAGTAGCTTTGAGTTTAAAAAGCCCAAAAGTCTCAACAATTTATACTGAAATGTCAATGCAAGAGGAAGATTTTTGCTTTGTTTGGATTTTTGATGTCCTTTCCTCCTTTCAAAACTGAGAAATCAAAATTCAGTGACATTTAAAGGCTTAAAGATGCAAAAGTTGTTTCTTTCCTTCACAACACCAGTCCATCACAAGGTTAATATGAACAGTTTGGAACTCTCTTATGGGAAAACTAATTTTCTACATTGAAATATTTTAGCTTACATGTTTGACCATCTAAAATTTCTCACTGGCAAATACTTGGTTATTAATTCCCCCCTAATTCTTTCTCTCTCCAACATCATTACTGCAATTACTTGCCCTGCAAGCTAAAAGATGCCCTCAGAGGTCTGATCACAACCCAAATATCCTAGAACACAGCTACATAGTATATCTAAAGCCCTTCCATGCCATTTCCATGGAGGACAAGTGTAACTCATTGCAAAGAAAATCTCATCCTCTTTTCCCCTTTTTTCATCAGTACATGCCATTTCAACTAAAAAATTTTCGTTTAATAAATCAGCCCAATTCCCTCTGAAGCTAAAAAGTGCTAAGGAACCACAAGTCTACTTACCAGCAAAAGCAACACCCATATAAATCAGCTAAGCTAAAGTTGTCTTTGAATGATTTGCACTAGTTTAGAAAGAGGGTTTCTAGAAAGCACACCGTAACTTTATACAAACTTCCATAGATGTTCAGAGATGGCTAAATATCTGCTCACTGCCCTGTAGAAATGTTGATCTCTAATCAGGGGGAAATGATAGCAACCTCTGTTTTCTAGTTACCAAGCATATCAGTCAGACAGGAAAAAATGGGACATGTCACTGATAAAAATATGCTCTAGAGAGAAATCCTGTGTATTTACACACAAGCAAAGAAATTCACTCCATCATTGAGGGATCAGCAGCTGTGACAAGAGGGACATCTGCTCTCTGGGAAGCCAAACAAGACATCCATGAAGAGGGCAACAGCTTTTACATAATTACTTACTTTGTGTGCCAAAAGGATAATGCTCATTGCAAACTTTTGTGTTACAGAGTAGCCCAGATTTGGGACTTCTCCTTCCTTCACATGGCTCAAAAACTTCCTTAATGTTAAGGATAACCTGCAGGCATCAATCAAGCAGTAAAGGGGCACTGAGCTTTCATAAGAGACAAACTGTCTGGACCTACCCCATTTCAGCTTCTTGTAACTTCACTTCTTATTGCCTGAAATTTAATATTAATGGCAGACCTAATTAATGAATATAGCACCAGATCACCAACTCTCAGAACCATAGTGCTGTAATCTTAAAGGATGAAGTGCACTGCACTGACTTTATAAGGGTTTATGAAGCATGTGTTATAAAAGTACCTCAACCATAAGGCTTTTATACCTTGGCACTCACTTCAATACAATCCCATAAAACCCAAGCAATCTTTAAGTGTTAAAGGTGACTTTCACTACTGTATTTATTATTGGATAATGAAAAATGACTCATACACTCATAGAAACTCAGCAATGAAATAAGAGTTTCCTGAGACTTTTGCATTGGGTCTGCATTATATGTACTGTGACCAAAGAACCCAATGGCCCTCTGAAGACATTTTAGACACTTCACACTAACCTCCCTCCAGAACTTCCTTCCCATCAGGAATTCTTTGTAATTACAAAACAATTTCTAGTCTACAGAAGCACATTGCTTGCCACAGAACTTTTCAGATGTCAATAGCTGTTTCAGTAAGGATTCAACCCCTCAGGAGGACCTGTTCCATGGACTCCTGCAGCTGTGCCAGAAACTGAGAGCTCTCTAATCCACCAAACTGGTTTGAGAAGACAGCAACATCATGTAATCTGCAATTACCCACACATGGGTTCCCCATCTTTGCAGCACTGAGACAGAATGATCAGAGTACATGATGTTGTTCATGTGACACACAGGTTCATCGTCTCTGCAAAATGTTTTGTCTTTCATAGAGGGTACATAAAAAAGAGGAACATTATCAGAAATAAAGTAATAAACTGTAACATGAAAAATTTTCTTTAACACAAAAGAGCGGTGTTTTTGAAACAAAAGTGAGCAGCGCAATGCAGCAAATGAGTACCAGCACTATCTTGCCTTCTCTGAGGAGATGCACATCAGCCTACCACACTTGTTTACAGGCAATAATCCTGGTTAATCTTTTGTTGTCTTCTATTGTCTCTTATATCCAATTATACCCAGACTAAAATTACAATTAACTGTTCAAATTGGTACAAAATTGCAAGAGGCTTTTGGCACTTCAGCCATACCTGCCATAAATTGCAATACCAAAACAAAACACTTCAGAGAGTTCCAAGCTCACACAATCCCTTCCCTGTGGAGAGGGCACTCCATTTTAATCACCACCTCCAGCACCTGTGCAAGAGCACAGATGCACCATGCAAGAAGCCCTGAGGATCAGGAGCAAATTAAGGTTAAATTGCATATAAAGTAAGAGCTCTTCAAGGAAAACCACTCTGCCATCCTCACTGGCAGGTGGGAAATGAAAATCTATCATGGCTGTAAGACTTAGACAAAACTCAGAGCTGGGAAAAGAACACAGATACTCCAAGGCTGCCATCTGAACCTGCCCACAATGCCAAATCCCAGGCTGGATCCAATTTACATGAACGGAAGTGAAATAAGCCATGATAACAGACCCAACAAAGCAGAAGAACTTATCTTTGTTTTGCTGCTGAGCAGGTCAGAACAACATGTCTCCCCTCTTTCTCTTGCCTTTTTGGCACTGGACACATGTACTTTTCACTTTTAATTACAAGGCATAGCAAGAATTCGCTTGTTAAATTTCAGGTGCCAGTGGGGATGGAAGCCATCCAAAAAGCATGTGCTTGACCTGGCAAAGAGTGACTGACTGGCAACAGCCAGCCACATGCTTGGCTGTAAAACCCTTTCATTGTCACAGCAAGGCAGCTTTTATCCAAGGTTACTCCAGCCCATTATATTCTTGTTACAGCTGCACATTCTCCAGCTCCCCACAGATTGTGGGAGCAAAGTCCTCTGCCACGGTATCCCCACCTGCCTGAGGCCACTGCAGTGCTGTCCAGCTAGTCTGCCAAAGGCTTTTCTGTGTCACAGCACGTTCATGCAGAGTTCTGCTCCACAACTGCCAAATGGGTTACAAGCATCACCGCTGGATTTGTACATCCAGTTCGACCGGCACTTCTACAAATGGGCCTGGACCAGAAGTAGAAGAAACCTCCACTGGTGATCTAAGGCACCAACCAGTGCTTCCACACAAATACAAAGCTTCTGAGCTATACTATTATATTGCCCCTATAAATATATAGAGTGTGGTACTTCTGCATAGCATAGCTCTGCATGGTGCCTTTTTACTCTTCTGGACTCTACACAGGAAAGCCCCAGTCGTTACAATATCTGTCACATTGCTTTGTGGTCACCACTTTTTCTCTGGTGACAGGGAACAGCTCTAATCCCAAACTGTCTTCACAGAAAGAGAAAAGCAGCATTCACTGTTATAATTATATGTTATTTGAGTAAATGCATGGTTGTGCTATTCTCCATACAACTACAAAGTAATTTTCACCATTATGGTAACTTCCCATGTAAGCAGAAATAGCTACAGAAAATAATGTTATCAGTAAGGAGAGGCTGTGTGCACCACAGCTGCTGGAACTGAGAACACCATTTATACAAAAACACTCCTCTGATTATAGGTCTCACTTGGGAGAACACTTTACATGTGGGTATGAGTTTACTCACAGTAGTTGCCCCATTATTGAAAACAAAAAGATGTGCATGGATAGTTACTCATGGGGTAAACTTTTGCAGCCTGTATTCGGCAATCTATTTCATTTGAGGACAGTAGAGTGTTTCATGACTCTATAGAAAAATAAAAATCGTGTTATGTATCTCCCTTGAGGCCATTAAATCTGAATACAATTTTAAATGCATCATTGCTTCTCCTATGCTTACCCACTTTATTTTTCTGCTGTTTTAGTCAGATTGCAGAGTGAACATAGACAACAGTCAGCTTTATCACTGTTCACATCCAGATGCTTATAATCTATCTCAATTTCCTTACTTGGCATCTATTATTCATGTCCTTCACTGTCCCTAATGTACTTCTCTTCCTAACATCTCCCCACTGGAGGAAGCTAAGATGATAGGAGAAGGTCTATCCAATTTCTGGATGCAAGGCTGAGGCCCAAGTTACAAAACACTATGGCACTGCAGAGCTCAGCTTGGAGCTGAGGGCTACCATGCAATCCACTGAGGTTACAAGCTCTGTATGCTAACTTGGGTGCCAAAGATTCAGGTGCTAGATATGGGAAGGGTCAGGACCTCGGTAGAGGATTCCCAACCAGCACCTCACTGGCTTTAATATTTTCCATTACATTTGATAATTAGCTCCCAATGTAGCAGTCCTTGCAGGTTTATGGCAGTAATCTTGTCTGAGCAGGGGAGTGGCTGCCCCAGTGACTGAACCAGGGCTTCTACAACCTATTCCAACAGGGTCACTGGTACTTCACAGCCCAGGGAAAATCATCCTTTCTGTACCCCTTCATGTACGTATGTGAGCTCTGGTCACTGTAGGGTTCTGAAGAACCAGTGTAAGAGGAAACAGAACTAGAAGAGGGGATGGGAGTTTTATCTCCACCACAACTCTGAAACTTTGGTTTTAGAACTGATTGGCAAATCAGAAAATTACCAAGCTCACTCCATTTTTCCACGTGTTTCCAAGTCCTGAGCACTGCATTCTTTGTGTGCATCCCATTGCCTCAGTCTCTGAGCACACCTGCTCCAGGAGTTTTGCTGCTTTCTTGCAGGCATTTTTAAGGATCATGTTGCTCTACCATAGGAAGGTTCCAAGGGAGGAAAATTATGAGCTTGTTTTGTCAGCAACAGAGAATTAAAATATTAGAGGGCTCACTGTAAAGGGCAGAACCAATCTCTCCTCAGAGATAGAAGGACTGGTTTAAGAGTTGATTGCCTAGATTTACAGGAAAACAACAGCCTGAGTGTTCCCTAACTGCATGTGTGGACCACTTAGAAAACCCCTGTCACTACTTTTGGAGTCCAGCAACATCTGTCTGTATACAATGAAAAAAAGGCATCTTAGAACCAAGAGGGTGAAGGGCAATGAACTCCCGCTAATGAACACAGAAGCCTCAAACACTCCACAACACAATGAAATAACTCTCTAAGATCTAGCCCTGCCAAACTCCATGCTGAAGAAACTGATTTTAACAGTCACAGAAGTGTTTCCAGGTTTCCCAGTGCTGCTTGAGATAAAATATTTTACACAGAATTGATAACACCAGAGCTGACATTACAGTTACACTGTAAGAGGCAGATGTGTGTATGCACCACAAACTGAGACTGTGGCCAGCACGTGCCCTGCAGACTCTGCTAATCTAGGCTATTAAAATGAGAATTCACTCAGTAATGCTGAGCTTCTCTATTCTTCACTTTATCAAAGAATGAAATAAAAAGATATCTTGCCACTTATTATTGGGTTTGGGATTGGCAGGGGGTGGGGGGAAGGATTTTCCTCAAAGAGATAAATAAATCTTGGTGAACCAGCTCTTATCACTAAAGATCAAGGTCAGACCATCATATGGTCTTCAAAAGGACCCACCTGCCCCTTTTCCAAGAGCTGCTCTCCACCCATTCTATTATTTTCCCCTCCTTTTTAATAACAGGATATAGTGACTCACTGTTACTGATTGATTATCCTGCTGTCTGAGAAGCACCATGCCCCTCCTCGTTAATTCAAAACTACCGTATTTTTCATACTTCATAAATTAATATATTATTGGAGCTGCAGCAGTAAATGAGGGCCATGTTTCAGAGTGTGGTAAGGAGAATGGAGAAAGAAAAAAAGTCTCATAGAATTGCCCTCTACCAGAACCTGCAGCTGTGTTCACACTGCTGATAGGCCACGTGGTTAATACAGGCAGCTCTGTACAAGGTGCTGCCTCCTGACAGACCCTCTCCTCCCTCTAACCAAGGCAAGGCACTCTGAAAGCTCACACAGGTCCACTCTGTCCACTTCATGAAAGCAATGCTCATGCTAGGTGACAAAATTGAAGCTTTATTTCATAACTCCCAGTCTGTCCTTAACACCCCCTGTCTAAATTGGAGCAAACTATCTCAGTTTTTCTGACAGCCAGTACTGGGAACTCTACATCTGAATGTGGATGGGACCTCTGCAGTTTTATCCTGTTCCTTGTCTTTTTGACCTTGTGAGCTAAGTCTCCATGACTGGAGCAATACAAGGTGAAGCAAGCAGAGAGTGCAAAAGGAGAGAGGGACTGAATTTTAGGAAGGCAGACAAAGCAGCCCTGTCACAGACATGCACCAGGATGCTGCCAAGCTTATCACTCTTACCTGGTAACTCTCCTTTTGCTCCAAAAATTGTTTGAAATTTGGAATATAGAGATACCAAGGTGCATAACACAGATGAATAATGGTACACAAAGAGAACCCTAACTCAAGTTTTGTGATATGTGAACTTCTTTTCCTTCACAAACACTGAAAGGATGGATTTCACTGTTTCTATATATACCTATTTTCTAACCCTCTTCCCTTCAGCCCCATTAAATAATGCCATATGGGAGTATTTTGTTAATTATCTCAGTTGCATTTATTTTTAGAAACAGCTGATGAACAGTGTGTGTGGTTCAGTGGGTCGGGGGATTTTTTTTTTTCTGTTTTTAAATGTATCTGCTTCTTCAGAGAACTAATTGAAAAAAACACCAGGAATCCCCAGTTTTCACATTCATGAATTCCAAAAAACAGCCTTCCCTGGAGGGCAACAATCACATTGCCCCTGTTTAAGAAAGGGGAAAACTTTCACTGGGGGTCTCTCATAATTTTGAGTTCCAATTCTGTGTTGTCTCTGATGGAAAACGGTCATCTCCCAGACCACAGGTGTTGCACAACCTCTGTTTTTTTCTATGATTTATGCAAAGCCAGAAAT
This sequence comes from Haemorhous mexicanus, assembly GCF_027477595.1. Taxonomy (NCBI): domain Eukaryota; kingdom Metazoa; phylum Chordata; class Aves; order Passeriformes; family Fringillidae; genus Haemorhous; species Haemorhous mexicanus. The sequence continues at coordinate 31,360,479 of NC_082347.1, read as the reverse complement.
GGCAAAGTTAAAACCTGAAAGCAAACAAACTTTGTTCTTCCTTTAAGGACATGATCATACAGGTCAAGTCAGGTTCCAGTGGGGCATCTGGCATGCCAGGCCCCACAGTCCCTCACTGCAGAAGGGCAGAAAACTCTCACAAGAGCATCTTCAAGACAAAGATTCACAAGGAGGCACAATTTCCAAATATATAATAATGATTTTTAAGAAAAACCAAAACACACACACACAAAAGATACAACAGAAAAAAACCCCAAACAACTACTAAAGCACCAACTTGGACATGTTGAAAAAGATTTAAAAGTATTTATGCCTTTATATCTCAATGTTTTCAAGGCATTGATCTTGAACCATGTTCAAAACACTAATAAACCAAGTCCTCCAGCATCACAAAACTATATATCTTAGGTAGGAAAGGTCAGAGAAACCTACTTTGAAAATGGCTGAACTTACTCTGACTTTGCTGAATTCAAAATAGAAAACAGAAAACCCTTCAAAACAAGAAATTCCTAAAGTCCTCTTCCTGAAGTACTTCCAAATGTCTGTATTTCAGGATTTCTTTCACACAGTCGCAGGTCACAATTCTGCAAACATTTACAGAAATGATCTCTTTTCTCAGGTGCCAAATTCAAGCTGAATTAATTGGACAAGTAGAAAGAATCCCATGTACAACAGCTCACAAGACTGCACCTTGTAAATAAAACACAGCATGTTACACATCCTCTCACTCTTCCATAGATGTTGTGGGTGACCTTGAGGAAATCATCTTCACAATGCCAGTAAGTGAAGAAAAATATTACTTCTTCATTCACATTTTATTCCTCTATTTAAATTTTCAGTTCTGGAGGCAGAGTGTGACTGTCCCTGAAGTGTGTTTACAAGATGGATACGCTGAGGTGTTACCCCCCCCCTCACAGCCACATTTGTACAACCCACTGGAGTGGGCAAACCTGAGCTCAGCTAAGCCAGGCACTGTGTTTCACAGCTTTCCTCTCTGCCCACAGCAACCCTGGACTGAGTGACATGGATTTTGGAACTCTGAGAAAAACAGGATCATACACAGCTCAACAGGTCCAAAGAAGGGTTCACACAGAGAATTTTACAGCAGCATTTGCAGGTCAGGTAATTTAGTCCCTGTTAATGGCAGCTGCAAAACCAAGAGCTATTTAGTGACTGTATTCCATTAGGCTGAAGGGAAAGATTAGGGATAAAAGACAGTAGAAAGAGCTTCTTCCATCACTCCTGCCCTGTGGCTCTAACTCAGCCCCACTGCTTTTCAGTTATAAATATGTTCTCAAGATCACATCACCAAGTGCCAGTTTGCAGCACAGACCCTTGATCACGGTGTCAGCACAATGAGGAAAAAGGGTCCAAGGAAACCTTCCATCTTCCTAAAGCCCAAATGGCTTTAGGATATTCCAGAGCTCAGTTCCTCATCAATAGCTTGGGATGCAGTCCAAGAAAAAAGCAGCAAATGATTAATGGGAGCTGTGTCTAAGCATGGCAGCTCAGCTCAGGTTGGGCTAGCAAGCCTCAGGTACATGCTGGAATCTCTGCCTCATCAACCTATCACACATTTGATGAGTAAGGAGAAAATAAAATGCTATAGAATTCCCTTTGGGAGCATGTGAACTAAGAAATGAAGGCAAAACCAAAATAAGTTTGAATCATAGTTCTGCCCTGAGGCTCCAATCACAGCTGAGGAATTCCCTTTGGAGATCCAGAAGGCCAGGACATGTTTTGCTCTCAGTGACTCTCCAAGTGAGCAAGAAGAAATGAAGGGGAGGTCAAAGTGACTTGTGCTCGTTTTGGGATCTCCAGTTTCTCTAAAGGAACGTGTCACTCCCAAGATTCTAGCTAGTCACCAGTCAGGTAAATGCATTCCTCTGCAATTACAGTATTACAGACAATTAATTTCTTCCTTCATTAACATGAACAGCAACACAATATTGCTCTCTGCCAGCTCATAAACAGTTGCTGCATTTCAGCCCCAAGAAACTGCACAGACACAAACAAATCTAATTAGATTTATCTTTCAGAAATTCTTACTCTCTAAATAACTCTGAACATTTCTTCTGACAGGCCAAGTTCAGAGGCATGGTGCAGCATGACTTTGGCTTTTACAGCTTCAGTGATTTGTGCTGCCCTCCATTTTGATTCTGTGACAACTAAGAAACTAGTCTGAAAAATCATTTTCCCAAAGCTCTTTAACTGAGCACCGTAACTTTATTTCTGCTTTATTCTGTTTGCAGCTACTGTTCAAACAGCTTAGCTGGAAGGTCTTCCTTTAATAAAACCTAAAATGCTTCAATTCTGGTATAAGGGAAAAATAGGGGGAGTCCTCATTTCATTCACTGCACCTGGGTGATGCTTCTGTTCAGACAGTCAGCTTAAAAGGCTACAGACCTTTTAATTCTTCAAGTCATCAGCTGCAACAATGATTGTAATAGCTCAGGGAAAAGCTAAAAAACAACTGCAGCCAACTGAATTGAAAAGCAAATTCATGAAGGTAGTTCTAAGACATCAGAACTGTCACCTCAGATCTTAAATGCAATCAGGGCCTCCAGTTTATCCACACCTTATCTGAGCAATACTCTATACAGGAAAATGGGGTTGATTTGTCAGAGTTGTTATTCTCTTCCTATTTCCTCTCTTTCTTTTGCATTCTTTTTAACTCCATCGTCTCCACCTCCACAGTACTCCCAAGGGTAGAGATAAAAGTTTCTTAGTGAGAACTGGGTTTTCAACTAAACAACATCTTCACCAAGAATAAGCACTCTTTACAGAGTATTTCATAGGAAAAAGTAATACCTAAAATCTGTGGCTCAACAATTCCTTGAGATTCAAAGTGGCACCTCTGTGCCTGAAAGGAGCAGTGCTTCAGATATCTGGGACTTCATCTCTCATCTTCTTTCTGCACCCTTTTGGAAGGGCTTTACGTCCGTCTGTGAGGCATCAATTGTAAAATGAACCCTGTTATTAACAACCAAGAAGAAAGCAAATGTTCTCACAATAGGGGATCTTACCCAGCAGACCAACTCATGTTAGAAAATATGGAATGACAGCACTTCAGCTCCAAGCAGTGACATTTTGAAATGCAGCCAGTAAAGCAAAGAATCACAAGCCTAACTTTTTGCGGAAATTATTCAATTTTCTAACAGAATTTTTTCAGCAACCATAAAGAAGGAAGAGAATTGGGATAACAAGAAACTGGAAATTTAAAAAGTCAAGAGAAATGTTCCCATTAAAATAGAAGAGATTTTTCCCTTAGTGTTTTGGAAGAAATAAACACTTTTAATTCCCAGACCACTGTGAAAATCTGCCTCTAGTAAAATGTACTAACACCCAAAACACAGCTTTAAATTAAAGGTCAGCAGGGAACTGAGATCTCTGCCCAGTAGAGAGTAAGCAGCTTTTTGTCATATCCCCAAAGACAGACAACAGGCTACAGGGTAGAAAAGCCAAAGCTAAGCATTTTGCTAATTTCAGCTTTTCAGAGCACTCAAATATCTGCTTTTTTAAATCCCACTGATCTCTAAGTAAGGGATACTGGCTTCACATGTGGTACTTCTCTCAGGCCAGCACCTGGGTGGGCAGGTGCACTGAAGGGGAAGATGTGCCCTGGAACACACTTTGCCCATTGGAGCATCTTCATGGGTTTGAAGTGTCAACACTGCAGGGACTTGGCTTCTCACCAGAACCCAAAACAGGAACTCTCAAAAAGCCAGTCCCCAGGACTTCAGAGCTGACTGCTAAGGGCAAAGATCACCTCGAATTTCACAGCAGTAAGAAGAGCTCAATGCAGGTTTTCCTGATCCAAACACAAGTGCCTATTGTGCAAGTGAGAGGAGCAACAGCCCAGCCACCTGCAGGAGAGCAGACCCAAGTCTGGCAGTTTCAGCTCCCAGCAGCAGAGGCTTTCCATACACTCACAAAGCCTTGTGAAACCCTGAAGTCGTTACTTCTCAGGGGAAGGGAACTAGCAGTGTGACAGCTCCATGGGAAGATGAAGCAGTCCTGGCTCACTGCAGGGAGTGTTTTGGCTACCATGCAGCCAGAGTCTGCACATTCACAGTGGGCTGCAGAATGCATGGCACTTCCCTTATGTCAGCACACAAGGTGGCCTCAGATCACCAAGCTGGCCCTGACCACTAGGAATGATACCTCTCAGGTATCACAGCTGGGAAAAAGAATTCCCAGCAGCTTCCTTTTGTATGTGCGTATTATTATATTGATTGAATACAGCTGCAAATGTCAAACTGCACAAGGGCAAAGTGCATTTTCCAAGTACCTTCTGTGATTTCTAGGAAATGAATATGCCCCATCTTGGCCCCAAGAGCAGCCATCAGCAGGTTGGGGAGCACCTGGAGCAGGCAGGAGCTCTGGGAGTCAGATCTGCACCACAGCCAAAGCCAATTCAGCTCAGTCTTTGCTTTCTGCCTCGGTTAACTCTGTGCATGAGGAGGGTGGGGTGGATATCACTCAGCAGCAACATGTAAAAGCCAGAAACAGCTACAGACTAAATCTGACCTCCAAGAAATAAAGCACAGGTTGCCAAAAAAATTAAAATATTCCCACCAAAGTTTTTTAAAAAAAGAAATCAGAAACAAAAGGCTTTTATTTTAAAAGAAGAAAGAAAAATGCCAGCTTTTAAATCCCTGTGCCTCATAACTGAGCCCAGGGTTATGCCACAATTCAGGTAAATGATGTTTATATAACTGGCATTTGGCTGAACACAATTCCTATTTAACAGCTGAAAAGAGGCATTTTGGGTCTTCAAAGAAATCTGACAGGTAATTCCCACTGTAGTTCTGCAGGGTAGCTGAGCAGTAATTATCCTTCTCACTAGTAAATCAATTAGGAATGAATGTATGGAAAGCTTTTCTCCTCCTCCAAGTAAGCGCTAATCCTCTGAGCACTAATGAGCAGACAGGGCCAGCAGCAATGTGCAAACCCATCAGAAATCGACAGGGGCTACCTGGCAGGCAGGCTCCAACCAGTGCCTGGCAGTGAGTGCCTCAGGAGAAAACTCCTTGCCTGGAGAGGTCTGCATGGCTCATGTGTGACACAGGCTCCGTGCATGTGTTACTGCCGGTCCCTCCCTCCCACTTACTGCCTCAAGCAAAGACCCCTTCTGCAGCTCACAAGAGACCCCTGCATCATGCTCAACAAGGCAGCACTTCTGCTGCTGGAGGTGAACTACAAGGGACCACGGCTTTTTCTACTGGGATCCACCTACTGCTTTGTGATTCAGTATTGGCAGCTGTCCTCAGGAGCTCAGCAAAACCATTCTGCTTACTCCCCATGCCACAGGAATAATATTCACCCAGAGAGACTGGGAGAAGACTACAACCCTAGTGCAGTTTTTGCAGTGCATAACCTCAAGAATCTGTAAGAGGAGTGGGTGGACAACAAACCGACACCTGAATTTGAAAAATTTCAGATGTTCTGGTCCAGTGACACCTTGTTCAGACATTTCTCAAGTGCTACATGAATGTCTGGAATTGCTTTGATGGTTAAGAAGGCAGAGTTCAGTCACAGCAGCTGTTTAAGCACGCACAGAAACAGTGCTCATATATTTAGCAGAGGTAGCAAGAATGGAAGAAAGTTGTTCCCACAGCAGCCAGCACTGAAGCTAGTTTCCTTTGAGTTTTCCTTACAGCTTGACTCTACATTTCATAAGATTTTTCAGAAAGTATGAGAAGGGCACAAATAGGTCTGAAAATCATTTCCTTGAGACAGAAAACCAAAAAATTTCTTTTAAATTTCTAATCTCAAATAAATAAACAGCAGGTAAAGATAGGCCTATATGCCACTATAGGATGAAATGTGGGTGGTTTTAATTAAAAAAAAAAAAAAAAGACTCCTAATCTGTAAAGCTCAGTAGCCTGAGAAATTGCTAGAAGATAATAATATATCCTTGCACTGTGATTTGTGAGGGAGTCTTTACACCAGTGACGTAGGATTTGTAACTGAGCATATTGCCTGTGCTTTTGGGTGGGCAGAGTTGCTTTGGAAACAGAATGAAGAAGAATTAACTCTTCATTGCCCCCCATACTGGATAGAGGATGGGTGTGAAGGCCAGGAAAACTCACTACAAAACATCTTAATCTGTTTTGCTCAGGGGAAAAAAAAAAAGTCAAGGTAATTGTCACTATAATTCAGCTCCTGCATCAGGAAAAATATAAGCCAACCTGTGGCCCCTGCATTCTTTATTTTTCCTGTACATCCAAACACACTTAGTAACCAGAGCTATGTCTACCCTATGGTTGCATACACTGGAATAAACATCAGCTCCAAAACATCTGCACACTGACCAGTGATAGAAAACACAACAGTCATAACCAGAACAGTACCAGTAGCGAGTTACTAGTTTGGAAATCTTTTGATGGAGACAGGATATGGCCAGTTTGGAACTGATCAAGCCAAATATATTGCACTGGGCCTCTACACTGGCCAAGCACAACTTCACTGTCAGCAATTATCTTCGTGCTGCAGCCCTCCCACGCTGATTTCTGTGGGTAGCTGAAAGCATCTTTGTCCCACTAGCTCCCCTGAATCAACACAGGCAATAATTTTAAAGCAAAAAGGCACTGAGTAGCAGTTCCTGGGCTGTGCTTGTGTGAGCCAGCTGCAGCCCTAATTGCATCACGTGGGAAGAGTGAGCAGGGGGTTGGAAAGCTGTGACCTCATCTTCTCTCCTACACAACCAAATCAAATTGTAGGTCTTCCACCCACTCTCACAGGCATATTCTGCTCTCAGCCCCCTTACATGATGCAACCAAAGAAAATGTCATTTACATCTTTACCTCCAAATGTGGGGAAAAAGAGTCAAATGCAGAAATAAATGCCTCTTACTCAGTATTTCTAATAATGAGACACAAAGCAGGGAGATGCATAATAGCCAAAGCCAGTGTAAGCAAGAAACCCAAAAATATTTGAGTGAGCTCTTTAAAGTTGTAACAGTCAGAAGCAAATAAAAGCAACCTTTTTACTTCTCCAGCAAATTCAGAAGGGAATTAAGTCCTTCATCACCATCCCAAGTAATGCAGGGTCAGTTCTATGGGATTCCATGGAATTGCACCACTGCAACTTAGAGAGCAAATTAAAGCTCTTTCGAATTACCAACAGATTTCACTTCAGGATCATAATTCCTCTTAGAATGCTGTCATTTTGTTTCTATAGCTACCAGTGTAATGGCTCTCCCTTACCTTCCTCTTGTTAGTGGGACTGACATATAGGTAGCTCAGCACAGTCTTCAGGCCTACTTTGTCATTTAGCTTTTCATAAGTAGTGCCATAGTCTGTTGACCTGGAGAAAAGAGGAGACAAAAAGAGTTTATGTGGTTATTAGAGCTCAGGGGAAGGGAGTGACTGTGTGCACAGATGCTCCAAGTTACAGTTTGACCATTATTATGATTAAAACACAAGACTTAAGGTTTCATTAAGGGTGGCCAGCAGAAAAGAGAAGAAAACTTGAGTCCTTAGGGGGAATGTCTGTCGCTGAATTCATTGATTGTACATATCTGGGGAGCTGTGGTGCTCCCATGCAGGTGGACTTTGGGGGTAGGCTCTGCCCTCATGTGCCAGTATGGGATTGCAAACGGTACCTGCACATAAGAGGACGCTGATATCAGCAGCACCTTTAGTACAAATTCTCTCTACAGACAAATCCAACATAAGAATCCAAATTAAACCCAACAACAACAGTTTTATTTAGGTAGGTTAATTTTTGACTTAAGATGAGGATCCAAATGTGGATCAGAATTGTAACAGCTGAACTCATGTCTGGATAAAAATGTGCCTAAACTGGCATCTTGAGTCCTCAGTCACCCCCATTCTACTTTGGGCCAGGCATTTAATTTTTCTGACTTACAGAGACAGATTCAGGCCCCTACACTGGCAAATCCCACCCAGAGGAGCAGATGATCTGGGGGTGGCATTACCCATTCGTGACTGGGGAAAAGGGCTGCTTCGTCACAGAGGGTTTTCTGTGGTGTCCTCCTCCTCATTTGTGGGCATGCTTGAAACCTCACTGCCCTGCTCGTTTCTCTACTGTTTGCATACTTTGTTTTCCTAACAAACAAGATTTTTCCTACCAGAACAACCCAACAGCCACATCAGTACAGGATCCCACACCAGAAGAGTGCTCAGCACCAGCTGACTTTAGGAGGGAGAGGTGTCAGACCCTGCCTGAAAAGCCCCCCCACCCCATGCAAACAGTGGGGAGAGCCTGGCTCCCAGCCCAACTTGGCTTCTGTCACATGGAGAGAGCAAACACAGCCCTCAGCAGATGGACAAGGAAAGGTCCTCATCAAACGCCTACCTGGACATATGTACAATTTTATTAGGATGAGAATCCATGGTCCCTGCCCTCCTCTCTAATAATGCTTTTTACTAGAGAGATGATCAGAGAACATGCAACAATTCTGTGCTTTTCCCAGTACTGATCTCCAGTAATTTGGTTTTCTAAGTTCAACAAGCTTCTAGAATTCGCAGCTTCATGGTTCTTCTTGAGACCAATCCTCTACTCCTTTTCTGTCTGGCAGAGAAATAGCCCAAGCCACTTCTGGCATCACAATGAACAGTGGTTGGAGAAACTGAGCAATGCCAGAGCCTGCATCCAGCTCTGCCGCTTTCCTTGCTGCTAGTGGAGCCTAGAGTGACACCATGGTGACACAAGAGTAACCAAAACCAGCCAGCTGGTTTCAGGCTTCCAGGCAGAAGGAAACATGAAGTCAAAAGCTTGCTTTGTTACTGATGTGACTGCAACGCATTTCCTTCAGTGCATCCTTCAAGGCTAATTTCTAAATACTTTGTAAAGTCCTTCTTTCCTTGAGTATGTTGAACCAGCCTTTCTCCTTTGAACAGTCACCAGCCAAGGTGCTTCAAGTCTCAAACAACTTCCTTTAATCTAAAAATAGAGCTAATACTAGCTCCATTTGCACTTACCACTCCGGTGTACTAATGCATAGTAGTATCACCCACTGGGCTTCACACAGGTACCCCAAAGAATATGACAATAATGTGCTGTATTTTCATAGAATTTTCCCACCCAAAGTATCTGAAGCTCTTGTCTCACTAGGTATCAATATCAAACAAAGACATAATAGCAGCTTTCCCTCTCCAGCCAATCTCGAAACTGAAGCAGCTTTATTAATGAAACTGAATAATCCAGGACAATTAATTCCAGTACATGAGGCCTCCTATAAATGCAAATTCAACAGGTCAGGAATGCTCAGGTAACAGTAAGCTCTAAGCAGAGGATAACAGAGAGAGGCGAGCAGAGGTACTTCCTTGATCTTACCCTTCCAACAGCACTGCTGCTATGAACAAGCCACTTTTGTGACTACACATGTACCAGCCACCAGGCAGTGAAAGAGATCACTGGTTTCAATCAGCATTAAAAGAGAATACAAATAACAGTTTAATATTCTGAGAGAGCTACTTTGCGTTTGTTCTCTGAGTAATTTTAAGATCTCCCAAAATGCTTTCACACTTCTGAAGATGCAGGCTGGGTGCCCTAATGACTCTTTCTCATTAAACCATTTTCACTCATTGCATTTGCCCTTTCAAAGGATAGCTAGAAAGGAAGTAGGATCATTATTTCGTTAGCTTCTCAGAGGTTTTCTTTATTATCCTGACAGTCTCCACTGGCTTCACAGAAACATCTCAAAGGATATCACAATAATATACTGTATTTCCATGACACTTTTTCTGGCCAAAAAATCTAAAGCTTTTGTCTTGTGCTAATCCATTCACACTAACAAAGTCCCAAAAGCCATACTGGGAAACACTATCTCTATTCTAGAGATGAAGAAGCTGAAAGCTTGCATAGGTAATGGATTATTTTTTCAAAAGCAGGCACCTACAATTAGGCATTTCAGCTTCTGCAATCATGTGAGGCTCAACTCTACCACCAAATTGCCTAATTAGAAAACAAGCATTTAAAAAAAAAAAGTTGTCTGCTAATTTTAGTTACCCAAGCCTGAACATTTAAAGAGATGCGACCCACAGGTGGAACAGAAAAGTTTTGAGTCAGCTTTTAATCTTAACATGAACCCTTCTCCTGTACTAATTACTTCTAATTCCAAATTAACTAGCCATACATCCTTACAGTTGCTTGGCAATACAAGCAGACTGGATACCATATTCTCTCCCATTCTTTTGGTCACAATTTGATCCCCTTCCAAGCACATCACTAAAGTAGTGGAGGGGAAGAAATGTTGCAGTTATATCACAATGACAAAAGACTCAGTGATGTAAAACACGGTTTCCATGAGTCACACCCAAAAAGCCTGCACTAACTTTGTTTAGGGGCTTTAATGACAAACTGATCCTGCCTACCTGGTTCTCCTCCAAGTTGCTCCACTGAAGCCATGCCTGGAATCTCATCATTTTGGAATGTTGTTACTGCCTTTAGTTTCAGCTGTTATTTGCATATTTCTTCTAACCACACACACGTGTATACATGAAAGTGTTTTTAACAATGCTTTCATAAAATGCTCCTCAGTACACTGCTGGCAGCACAGAAACTCTTTCAATGCAGGACTAGGAACATTACAGTGATTGCTCCCCTGCACTCAGCACTGGTGAGGCCACACCTTGAGTGCTGTGTCCAGTTCTGGGCCTCTCACTCAAGAAAGTCATTGAGGTGCTGGAGTCCAGAGAAGGGCAACGAAGCTGGTGAAGGGTCTGGAACACAAGTCCTGGGGAGGAGAGGCTGAGGGAGCTGGGGTTGTTCAGCCTGGAGAAAAGGAGACTCAGGGGTGACCTTATCACTCTCTACAAGTGCCTGAAAGGAGTGGTATAGTGAGCTGGGGATCAGCCTCTCCTCCCATATGATAGAAAAAGAGGACATGGCCTCATGCTGTGTCATGGGAAGTTCAGGCTGGACATCAGGAGGAATTTCTTCACAGAAAGGCTGATTATATATTGGAACAGACTGCCTAGAAGGATGGTGGAGCCAGCACCCCTGGAGGTGTTCTAAGAGAGCTTGGTGTCATGGTGTAGTTGGCAAGGTGGTATTGGGTCACAGATTGGACTCGTTGATCTCAAAGGTCTATTCCAACCTAATTGATTCTGTGATGTGGAATAGACTCTGGTCATATATAACAATCCTGCATAAACCCAATTCATGAGTTTTGTCCCCCATTTCTGTAATAGTATGGGTTTGTCTCTATTTCTGATGACGACCTTGAGGGTCTAGGCTGCATCAGACTTTTGCTCCTCACCAAATTCTGCATATTCCATTTTGAAAAGTAAGGTTTATAATTTAGTGCTTTATTGGTATACTGCAAGTTCTCCCATAATTATATTGTGTTTTAAACAGTGGTGGGAAAAAACCATCTGCTTGATTCCATTGCCCTCCTGTGACAGGCTAGGATGTGTTTAAACCATCACTGCAACCTCCCCCAGTCTGGCAGAGCAAGGTGCAAGGGATACAACCAGGCAAAAACCAGGTCAAAGTCAGAGCACACAAGCTAACAAAATCCATCTTGTTCCTCTGAATCTGACCCTGAACTTCTCTGTGAATCCAACAAACTGGCCTGAGCCAGCAGACTTCATATAGTGGTAAGACTTTCTCAGTCACAGAGACTTAAGTAGAGGTGTGGAGAGGCAGAAAGAATGCCATGTGAATGGCTTTTGGAGTTCTCCTCCTCTGTGACACTTTCCATGTCAGGGCTCTGTCAGACAGAGAAAGGCAGGTTTGAAGTCTCAGCTACTCAGCTATGGAGATAGGCTATAAAACCTGCATCGCTCTCTCAGGAGAAAAAGAGCTGCAAATGCTGGCACTGAATGACTGGGATGAAAAATCAACCTCTTCCACCAACCCTCCTGTCAGAGAGTTTCTCCTCTGTGCTGTGACTCGCTCTCTGTGTGGAGAAGCAGCCATCATGCTTTTGATTTTAGATTTTCAGGCATTTTCTAAGATTTTTCTAAAGCTGATGCATTCATCTCCAGCCCAGAGTCCCACTACACATACCTGCAGCCCCACACTGCAAACTGTATGGAGGCACAGCTCTGCTTCAACGAGCAGAAGAACATCCCAGCTATCTGGGCACTTCAGAGAGCAACCTGAATGTGCCAGATTAATATTTGCTTCACTTCTGATGGTGAAGTGAACACTCACTGACTGCCTGCAGCATGCTTGTCTCTCCATACGCCTCAAACAACTTGCTTTTGCTCATTGGCCAATTTTCTCCCAGTTTGGCAGAAAAGCAAAAACCCAAGAGGAGCAAAGTTTCTACAAGTTTCATGAAAATCAAGAGCCAGCAAAAGGAGAGCAATTATGAGGGCTCTGAGAAGAGCTGCAGCATAAAAGTAAATCCCATGAAACATGAGAGGAGGCACATCTCTCTGGACATCCAGCTGCAGAGAAACATTCAAACACAGCTCACATATTAATACACTGCAAAGAACCCAACTGCACAACACAGGAACTCAGGCAGCCAGTCTTCCATCACTTGTGAAACATGTCTCCTTCTTTCTCTTCCCCTTCCTCCCCTCCCTGAGATAAAGGCCCTTCTGAAGCTGTGACACACAGAAAAGACCCCTTCTGAGTCGGAGTCCAGTGAGGCAGTGACCAGAAAGATCCACTACTACCACTGCAAGGCTCTCTGGTTGACCTGGTCACACACACAGACACTTTTACTAACAAAATAAAGTAAAATTCAAAACAAACAAAAAACAACAAAAAACCCACACACAACAAAACCCACAAACAAACAAACACCCCACAAATTTAAAAAGCTCAAACAAAACAAAAACAACAGAAAAAAAAAACTAAACCAAAAACATCCAACTAGATCATGGCAAATGACCTTTTAACCCCACAGCCAGGACACCACAGGTACTGTTATCTGATAGCATCAAAAATGACATCAATGGAGGTAACAAACAAAATCTATTTCTTAGTCTGTCCCTGTCTGGAGCTGACATAAGTCTGGCTGTGGACATTTTATAACAGAAGTGTCCACAGAAGCCCTGTGGACCTAAATCTACTCACTAACCAAGGAAGTTCCAGTGTGTGTAGTCTGAATCAGCCAGTTAAGACAGAAAAACATTTGCTGAGAGAGTTTTTTTTTACCCAACCATGAGTTTAGTGACTGCAATAAATGTAAAACCAGAATATTTTACAATTACAAGCAGAAAGAACTGCCTCCCTTGTCTCCATCCTACTAAAGGAAACTAAGGGCCACAATGAAAATCTGGGGAAGTGAACAGAATTCAAGCAAGCACGTGGTGCTGCTTCCTGGTGTAATGTCCCAGCCTACAGCAATATCACAGACTTCCTAAATTGAAGATGATGCCTTTGCATGCAAGAGTCATCAGTGGGCTTTTAGTTCCATAAATCTGTCTAATCCCACAGGGAAGCTTCTGGCAACTTCTCTATCACATGGTAGTAAACACCACAGCTCTGTGCTGTATGGAGAGGCTCCCTTTTGTTTTAACTGCTACCATTTAACAAGCACAAAACCATGGAGCCCCATGCTTCCATTTGTGATTTCACTGATTGTTGTCATATTCTCCACAGATTTTTTTTTTTCCTGTCTCAAGACTCCCTGTTTATTCAGCCACTCCTTGTACAAGCTGTTCATGCCTCTGATCATTCTATGACTAGTTTTACTAGTCCAATTACATCTTTTGTCATGGATGCCTCAGGGACCAATCTTTAACAATCTTCCTGCAATAAAAACCCAGCTATCCAAGTATATCAGCATAGACCCAGAGTATTTAACACAATCCAAATAAAACCACTTTCTGCCACCATACACAAGGTTTTACATTCTCAATGCTTCTGGAACCCATCAGTTCTATGACTTTCAGTTCCATAAAGTTTCAAAAGTGTCTAAAACCAGAGATCCCACTGGGGAAAAAGATGCTCAAGCAGATCATATTTTTAGTAATGTCTCTTGAAAAAAAATCCTTTTTTTTTTACTTTTAGTTTGCATGTCATGTAAACAGTAGAATATCCACCTCAATTACTATTATGATCCCAGCACCCTCCCTCCACCCCCTTTTTTTTGATTAATGGTGATTCCCACCACCAAACATCCAAAAAACTTGAAGATGACCTTTGCTGATAAATTTCCATCTATAATGTAGAGTGGTGACTGGCAAGGAAAAATGAGCTGCCATGATGCAGTAGTCATTGTGATTCACAGTTCAAAATGAAGGTGAGAAGAGATAACTAGGAACATTGGCTTCCTCTTTATTTTTCTCCCTTTATTGTTGGACTAATCTCTTTATTTTTTTACAGGAAAGATATCCTCTTTTGTTTATTCCATATGAGCCTTTGGGAGGACACTGGATGTCTCCAAGGTTTACCAAAAGGATACAGAATATTCCACCTCCGGATTTATGGCAAATAAAACACAGGAGTTGCAAATATCAGTCACATTTCTAGTGACTGATTGCTCATCAGCATTTCATTTGATCACCAACACACAGGGCAGGGGGGCTGTTCACACCAGTCATTTCCTGGCAGAGATGACTACTCAGATGGGCATGAACAGTCTGTGGAGATCCAGATTTTGTGTATTAACCCTACAGGGATGGTAGGGACTAACTTGAAAGCCATATGTTTGCATGGTGCTTGCCCCTGTCCTGTAGGAACACAGTGATGGTTTAGATATGCCCAGCAATCACTGAACTCCCAGATCATGACACAGGGTGCCTAACTAGCATTGACCATCAGAAAACAGGGTGTCCTTCCCCAGTCCCTGCTCTTCTCTGCACCTTACCTTCAGATACACCATTTCTGTGGAAAAGTAGAAGTAGTTTCAGATCGAAAATATTTTGTAGAACCAACTGAAGAAGCAAGACCCTCTTTTGAAACACGAAGAGGGAGGGCAAGGGGATTGCAGAAAATAGGTATAATGGCAGAAAACGTGAGGGATGCTTGGCAAAGCAGAACCAGATCAACCAAAAAAACCACCTTGAGCACCAGAGTGGCATTTCCTGCTCTGGGACATTTAGAGGCACTATACCTCAGCCACTGTGTGACACAGATTTGGCTAAAGGCAGCTCTGAAGCTGCCTCAACATTTTGCATCTACCAAAGAATGGCAAACTCTGCTCTGAAGCAGAAAAAAACCCAGCCAAGCTGATGGATCCTAACACCTGATGGTAGGCTAGAGCCTGTACTATAAAAGCCCATAGTAAAGAATCCTTTCAGAGAACCTGGGAACCTGATCAGAGCAAGCAGGCTGCAGGTGTAGTGGTTACTCAGCCTTATTTTATACTCTGCTGCTGAATAATAAGCCCAGAATAAGCAGGCACAAAAGCAACAAAGGTTGGTGCCTCCTACTGTGAAACTGAAGTAACTCTACTCCTCCATTTGTAAGATTCCATCTTCTTTTTACCATGGCCATTTATTTAATCTTAAATTTAGCCACCAACAAACTAGCTATATCTAGCTCACAATCCTGTCCACATTTTCTTTTTGTACCTATAGACAAAAACTGTAAACTAAGAGGATGCTTTATTCACCCTAAGATAGATGAGGATATATTGCTCTCTTCAAGTGTCTTCCACCCTTCAGAGTAAAAAGAGACCAGAGCAACCAATGCACAACTAGCACAAAGCAAAGTGTGTCCACCATAAATGGGTTAGAAAATTGCATGCACTGAGCTGGCAGTACAAATGACAGGGAAGGACCTCAGCCATCCTGACTGAGATCAAAAGTTCACAATTTATTATAATGTTCTAGTGCTCTACATTTTAAATGTTATTATTCTATACCTGTATGAGAATTACTACTATAAGCAGGTGCCCAATGGTATCAGGACTCCACTGTGACTTACACAATTTATCACATTACAAAATGAAGAGAGCAGAGATAAGCAGAGAATCATGATATGGATTTCCCAACAGTTGCTGGCAGCATAAAGAATATAAACAGAGACCTGATAAAATGTGAAATGGCTTCTCCTCAAAAGGTGGGATAAGCTCTTCCCTTCATTGCATGCTTGTCCTGTTATACCCCTGATGAACTGGCAATCCTTCTGTGGCCAGGAAAGCTGATGCTTGCTGGTAGAAATGGTACCTCACAGAACCTCATCAAATGAGATGCAGACACACCCCAAGATGGAGTTCAGCCACCTTGACTCAGGGGCAGCCTGGAGCTTAGAGAGTCTGGCTTTCCAAGGGCCTCTGCTTTTCCTGCTCTGGTTGTTTCACTACTGTAAAGTCTATGTAATAGCCTTACTTCTTTACAGCTCTGAAGAACTACACTTCATCATTACTCATTTTCCATTCATACTGTCTATAAGATCTGACATATTTATCATGTTCTTGATTCTGATGTATTCTAATTTTCCAAAGAGGTGTTTTATGCATCCCTGATAAGGCAGCATATTGATTTGATTCCAAGCACTTGACTGACTCAGCAAAGATGGCCTTATCAACACATATTCAAGAAATTTGGTCTAGAGGACACTTTAATAGCCTCAAAGATAAAAGACAGCTTTGATGACAAAGCCTCGTTAATTAATCAGATATTAATTAGATAATTAATTAGAAACAAGGCCCTTCCCAGGCCCTTTTCTACTTTTATTACTATAGCTAAAAATGCTTCTCTAACGATTCTCTGAAGTAGCTAATCATTTTAATTTGCATTATTTTATAGCAAAAGGGGGTGCTTTGAATGTAGGATTTTGTGAAGCAGTTCTAGAAATTCCATTTAACAGCTACACTATTCTGTGCATATTTAAACTGGAACTTCCCTTAAATGTGTCTTGAAGAAAATGTCAAGGGGAGACTATGGAACTGCCCCCTCTCTCAGCTCTCTATTTTTGTGGTAGATATGGATTACAAAAAAATTCCTTCCAACCACTCAGAGAATAAGCACACTCTGGGTTATACAAACTACCCTGAGAGAAGCTCACCATACCCTTCTTAAAGAGGGGCACAGGTGACTCAAATCTCAGTTTCCCATCTGGGGATGCACACGTGTGTCCACTCATGCCTCCTGGGAAGGTGATTTACCAAAACTTGCTTCTGACACTGTCTGCCTGTTTTGGCATCAGTGGCAGGCAGTACTGTGGGGACATTTAGATGAACCTGAGTCATCTCTAAAATAACACAAGGCATGTTAATTTTTTCAAACCATCAGCAAATCTTTGCAAAACTGATGTAATTAAAAAAGAGGACAGTGATAAAGATAGTTTAGGCCAGTTCCTTAGACACAGATATTAAAAATTGCAGACAATTCCAAAACCAACTTTTACAGTCAGCCTGCAGCTCCTTCCAGTCCCTACCTCAGCTGACCCCTCTCCCACAAGCCTTATGTCTACCCCTACTTGTGACCCACAAAGGCTACTGTCCCCAGCAGCACACCCACACAATCTGAACATAAATACCACAGAATCCTGCCTGACCTCAGGCAAGGCTCCTCAGCACTCAGTTTCACATTAACTGAGCTTCCTGGGGAAAAACTGAAACTTACTGTTCCCAAAAATAAAAAATCTGAAGCTCATGAGATGCAGCCACCTGAGACAGCTGGGGACTGGCAATGAAAGAACCTTCTAGACTTAGGAACACATCTTTACCTCCAGTCCCAACATGACTGAGAGCCCCTACGTGCAACTTTTCCAGTACTAACAAGACAGCACCAGATCCCCAATTAGTTAAAATCAATATGGCCCTATCATGTACAAGTGAATGATTCACATTGGCAGATTTACACAATTTTACACAATAAAGGCCAGGACCCAGTATATCTGTGTATATCTATAAACATAAAGACTCATAACAACATTACCAAGAGGATGTAATGCATTTTGCAAGCATTTCACAATTTTGCTTTTGTGAGGATTCTGCATTTCTGAAAATCCTCAAAGTTTAAACTTGAGTATATAAGACAAAGCAACAGTGCAAATTTAGTTTTCTAAAGAAGAAAACAGAATTTGGAGCCGTAAAAGAACACAAGTCTCAGGCTAATATTACTCTTAACAGGTATTTTGTGGTGTTCATATTCCCAGCAAAATAGAGTCCGGCACAAGTTGTCTTTCAATATGAGAAATAAATATATAAAATATAAAATCAGCACATTCCTGAATCCTTCAAAGCTTATCCATTCCAATTACCATTGAAATATCCATGACAGGGTCTGCAAACCCTCCCATCCTTTTGGAATAACATTTTTGAGCATCGCATAGCAGAGACATCATAATTCACCAGACAGAAGGAGCTTCCAGGCCAGATTATGCAGCTGACAATGCTCTTCTGTAGGCTGCACCACTTGCTCTGCAGGGTGACCTGGTTATACAACTGGCTCCCCAGGCAAGAAGCTAGGGTTGTTCTGAATGCTCCCAAATGACTCTGGCCATTCTCATCCAGACAGTTATATGACATTATATTCTCTCCTAGTTCCTAAGAGTGAAGAATTTTGGGTGAGAAATACAGGGACAGGGATATAAGTGCAAAAGTGAAAGACAGCTGTCACTCAGCTTCTTGGTTTATGCAATAGTCAGATCAGCAGGTGCATTACACCTCTCCTAAATCCAGTGCTACACTGCAGGTAAGTATTTCACAGAAGCACTGGCTGAGTATGAGTTTTATTCATTCGCTGAGCATGAGCATTAACAGCCTTGACTCCAGCTACTGTGTTTTCAAAATGCAGACACTGGGGTCTATGCATCAATACAGACTCTCCAAAAAGGCGAGCTTGCAGTTTACATCAAGTTTAATAAATTTCTGTGATCCATAGGGCAGGGGTCCCCCTCTTCCCCACCAAACATTTGCCAGTTGTGGGCAGCTCAGAAAGCACACAGCTGATCACTCCCACTCTAGCAATGCCCTAAGACCATCACTGCCTAATATCTTTCAAACCACCATACAGGCATAACTTCACCCCAGAAAAGCCTCCTTTTCCTGTCATCTTTTGCACTTAGCCCACAGAAGCTCATCTAACACAAAACACTTTGCCTTTGGGAGAATAAACCTGTTGGAATCTTTTCAGACAGAAGATCAATACAGTGGGAGCAGCTTGAAAAGTCAATCAGCAAGTCCCCCAGGTGATAGCTGAGTGATTATCTTTTTAACAAAGGAATAGCAAACAGAGCACAAGAAAATGCACATCCCCTTCAAACCCACGAGGGAGGGTATCTGAGGCTGAGACACAAGGACAGAAAAGGGAGACCAGTCATCTCTCCAGTTTGACAGGTTGACTCAAGAAATAGTGAGAAAGATCCAACTTAAAATTGCTCAAACTGAGAATTGGCTCCAGTACTACATTGCAGATATTTCCTTTAAGTGTTTGAAGAAGGAATAATTTGTTTAGAACCTGAAACACAAGGATAAATATCCCTGTGCCCTTAGTCCTAAGTAGTGTGCTAAGAACATTTTTATCCATAAAGGCTTGACTTTTATCTAAATAAATTTTATGAAGGGCTAAGTACCCTGCATATTATCAGTGCAAATGAAAGCAGAAAGCTGTCCATGATCCAAGTCCTTTTCCTAAACACACCATGGCTTTACTTTATGTCTTTGGATTTAATCATAGAAAGGCTCAAACACAAACAATCAACGTGCAGTCTCCAAGGTTCACTGAAGAAATAATTCTGTTGTAGTAAAGGTATTGAAAGCTATCTTGGGAGACCTGCAGGGTTCCTACTTTTCCACAGGCTTCCTATGTGGTTTTCACAAAGGAGGGCACATTTTGCTGCTGTTCCAACCACCTAGGTTGGAGTATGGCACCTCCCAAAGGTTCATATAGAGGAAGACATTTCAAACTGTAAACTGAGATCCACACTTTCCTGTCCATGGCAGATGGATTGGGCTGTGTGAGGTCCTGTGCCCTGTGCCATGACAGAGCTCAGAATCCATCCATGTAGTTGTCTACCCAACCATTCAAGTCTATGACTGTATATTTTGGGCCTTTAGCCATGCTTTCCACTTGAACCTGGGTTCCAGTCTAACTCAGGGTATCAGCCTTGTGATCAGCCAACTGTTGTTCGTGTTACTGACAGCACTGTCCACGGACCTACACCTAAAAACCAAAAAAATTAGATCCAAATTCAAAAAACTGTGAAGCATATCTTTAATTGTGCTCTAACCCAGCAGGATTAGAACCCCTGGAAGGTTTCAAAGCAGGGGCACTTAAGTTCTTCCAGTGATGTTATTTAGACCAGGAAAGAAATGGCTTTTTTTTCTTCATTCTACTCAACCTGGTACTTCAAAAGCCAATGACAAAATGAAGCATGATATTACACTCCTGGAAGGTACCATTAAGTCCCCCACGGATAATGTCAGCATAAAGGGTTGCCCGTCTTTTAGCAGGTAAATTGCAATAGCCTGTGATTAATTAGGAAATAGTGGCAACTCATCATTGACCATTTCCTTATCCCTTTTAGCTGTCTTACCAGAAGGCACGTGGTTTAACATCAGCTTTAACATTCTGGAAATGAATCTTCCTGCAGGCTGAATAGGAATGCTCTGATAATAAACCCCCTGCAGTAAACAGGGGTCTGATCAACCACCTGGCACAGAGGCAGCTCTGCAGACTTGTCTGTGCACTCCTCTGCAGGTTTTACTCTGAGGACAGTGGAGAAAATGAAATATGGGTACAAAAGAGGGAGATTCACATGTTGCCATGATTTCTAGCATGAGCATTTGGTCATAGCTGATAGGTCAGTTAGCAGCGCATGGACACCCCGAGCATAAGAACATGCAGGAAAAGTGGTTCATCTCTGCAGTTTATTCCACAGAATCACAGCAGTGATGAGTGCCTTGTGGCTCAGAATGGATGAATTTTCTTCCCCCACCTTTGTCCCTTTAAAGGGTTCCTGTAAGGGCATCTGAACAAGAAACCTGCTGGATTCACAGCACTGCCTTGGGTATGCTGCAGATTGCTCATGTTCTAACATTAGGCTCTCAGCTATTATATGTCCAAAAGCAACTACTCATCCCATCCAAAACTGGAAGCCTCAACAGAGTACAGTGTGTTCCTCAGAACATCCTGCATCATCCACTTTTAAATGAGCACCACAGTGAACCTGCATCACTCAGGCAGTTGAAAATAGAAACTGGTGAGAGGATCTCCCACTACAGGAAATCTACTAATCTTAACCAAGTTTCCCTCAGTTCATTTCCCCCCATCCCTCCCTCTCCCAATTCCTCTTTTAACCCCTCTACTGTGTGCCCATATTAACCACAGTCCATGCAGACAAAAAAACCTTCCCCCAGAGTCCATTTTAGACACAAATATTTATTTGTCCTTGACTCAGATACAAGAGAATAGGTCTGTGTTAACGAGCTTCAATCATGGATCAATAAAGTTCATACTGAGCTTTAAGTGCAGTGATTACCAAAAGAGAACACAGAAAGAGATATAACACCGTGTACATATGCATCATGTACTATTACACAGCTGCTAAGCTTTAAAACAATGTGTTTGTAATAATCAAAGTGGTGTGGTGAAATAGCAGCTGTCTTTTCAAGCCAACTGTAACAGCACATTGGGAGTGCTTTCTAAAGGGGATATTTCTTTGTCCACACTTTACACAACTGATGGGGAAAACAGAGAAAATGAATAATAATGGGGTTTTGCTACAAGTCATTATTTTGCAAAGATTGCACTATAATAGTTCTATTACACAAAGTTTTTCATGAATTATTTTCCCTTCCTCATGGATGAGGGCAAACTATAAACTTGGGTTTCTTTAACCCCCACTTTCTCTCTGTCTCTTTTTATTTTTTTTACATCTCATTCTGTCACCACTTATCAGTGTCCCCACAGCAAAAAAAAGGGGAAAATATTAAATGCATTTCCAGGAATTCTATCTCATCCTTAACGACACCATCAATAATTGCTGTCACAAGCTAATATCATAGTTGCAACCTTACAAGGAAGATAAAGAGGCAGGGTTTTTCACACCGAGGTTTCTAGACAGGCTCTAAATGGGATTTTGTTGCATGCTTTGAAATGCCTCCTGGATAGCTCAGCGGGAACTGAAAACAGGTTGAATCCAGACAAGCGAGTACTAAACCTGGGGTTGTTCCATGAACATCCCAGAATGATGATGGATCCAGAAAGCAGGATATAAATAAATACAGAAATGCAGCAAATGTTGTGCTTACAGCAAGGCTTACACCTTTGGACACCAGGATACCCTCAGGCAGATGCTTCTTCATGCATGAAACAGATTCCAGTGATGCCCATTCAGCAGTACCCAGATGTCCTTTGGTCCCTGCGCCACAGTGCAGGTAAAACCTTGTCATCACAATAGGCACACCATCAAGAGAATTTATTACCCAAGATGCTTTAAAAAAATAAAAAATGGAATGCTTCCTAGTTGAAACCTCTGGCTGGTGAGCTGAGCAATGTCCCTTCACATGTGGGCAGCCTGGGGGCCTTGACACAATGTGCACCCCATGCAGACCTGCCTCACACCAGTAATCTGCAGAGGAGCAGTTTCCTGAGGACTTCTTGAGAACATGCTGAAGGGCAGACACTGGCACATCAAACCAAGAACAGGCCAGTTGAGTTATTCCCTACACTCTAAGTGCATCCAAGCATGTCCCTCAGACTTGAGCAGAGAGGGAGACAGGATTATGACTGTCAGACTGAACTTCAGCTGAGAGGTAGCAACTCCAAAGCTCAGATATTTGGAGTCACTATGACTTCTCGGGTGACTGAATTATTAATTCCCAAATACATTTTAGTATACTAATCAACAGAAAACAGAGAAGAGGGGAAAATCACCATTAATTCTGCACATTGGAATCTCCATGTGATTAATGCTTAGTATGGCATGCTTGCACTTCTTGTTGCAAACCCTGAGGAAACTCCCATCAAGAGCTTTGCCAGACAGTATTTCATTTCTTTTTCAGCATTCAAGACATTCCCTCTGCTTCTTCTTACTGCTGGCCAGCAAACACAGTTCAGACCTTCCCTCCTGAACAGTTTAGTGATGCAGATCCTCTCCCCAACTTGGTTTAAAACCTCACCCTGCTTTTGTTTACTCTATGCCATCAGCCAAATACACCATTCAGTAAGAAGAGCCCAAAAAAGAGTCATTAGTTATAGACTGTAGTGCTTCAGTATCATAAACACACTGTCAGACATAAGTCTCTGAATCTAGCAGAGGGAAACTGGAGTTTAAACTTTTTCTTTCCATGAACCACAATAATTTGGTTTACCTTTTGAAAAAAGGTTAGAAAACTAAAGAAAAAGGCAGAGTTAAGGTGACAGCCAAGTCTAGACCATGGATCCCCTCAGTTCCATGTACTAAACCCAAGAGCACAGTTTCAGCAGAGTTGATTATTCTGGAGCTGTTCAGACCCCACCACATGACAGACTGGTCCAAGTTCATGCCATTGCAGTCAGCTCCAAGAGTCAGAGCCTCTAGGCAAGAGCACCATCTCAGAAACAAGGAGTGATTTACTCCAGACTGAGAGCTGTAAATTTTTTTTCCAATGTCAGTGTCTCACTCTAAGCAGGACAGAAAAAGCAGATCTTCTCATTCCAACATGAAAAGAAGTGGAAAGGTACAGTACGATAATTTCAGCATAAATAATTGCTTTGTGCCTACTCAAGGTAAGATCTTCTGCTCTGCATTACCTTCCCCAGACCAGTGTATATGCAATGCAAATCAACTTTTGAGCAGCATTTGTACTACAATAATAGCTTGGAAGAACTTGTTTAATATCAGAAGACTTATTGGAGCAGATGAATGGCTCTGACATGATATCCATGGGATAGAAATTCAATTAAAAACTGCAAGTGGCACAGAAGTGCTAGTTATTGTTCAACATGTACCTTGGGACCTTTGTTGAAATACAGCTATTAGCTGTACTGGTTGAGAAATTCTGGGATTTTTTAATGGCAATCTGTTAGCTTATAGAAAGTTAAATTAATAAAAACACAGAATCACTCTCATGTTACAAGAACAGAGCAAAGCCAAGGACTAGTTGCATATTTTATAATTATGGATTAAGTGCATTATGCCAAGGAAATTAGAGATGTCACAAATATAATAAAAATGAAAGATTGTCTGGCTCTAGTGCTGATGACATGCTGGTTTGACAAGGCATGCTGATTTGCCAGTCCTTACCTCCCCAGGATGTTAATAATTATTCCTAATCCTAGCATCTACATTCATGAAGTGTTCATCCCTCAGTGGAGATAGACTTGCATGACAAAGTTACCCCCCTGCCTGTTAGCAGCATCCCAAACTCATCTTCTGTCTTGTGGAGTTTGTTTTGGCCTAAAAGAACAAGAATAAAAAGGATGGAATGTCGTCCTTTGTTTGTTGTTTAAGTTAGATGGAGGGCAGACCTCAGTGAGAAATAACTCCCTAAACCCATCCAACTTTTGCCAAGTCACAAAGATGGGATAGGCAGGATGAAAGTTTGGTTTCCTGACATCATTTCTTACAGTGGACAGACAGCTAAACCCATGTTCTCAAATATGTATCTATCTTGCCTCTCCTGAGCACAAAACGTGAATTCTTAATCTCCCTTTTCATTCCTTTTGTAGGAACATTGTTGTTGCTTATGTATGAGGAAGAACAATTATGAATTCCTTTCTGCAAATGGAATATCAATCCTTGTAAGAATATCCTTTCATGGATGGCAAAGTTTACTGTCACAATTCTATTTTTCCCACCAAGAGCTAGATGCATCATGCCACTCAAAATTACCACCACCTTAACGCTCATCTGCAATAATATGTGACAGCTGCCATTTTTTTAAACCCCTAATGGAAATAGGGAACTCAAACTAGTCACTTGGATCTGTCTGGTTTAACAAAACTAGTTCAGGGAACACCTGTCTTAGACTGAACACATGCTAGTTACTGGCAACAGACATGAGCAGAGTGCAAAGGGAAGTAGTAAATGGTGTGGGTACTCAGCAAGCAGCTCTTCTTCCTCCAGAGAACTAAGGGCTTATTCTGGTATACCAGACTGTTTTTTCATGCAGAGTTGAGGATTTTAGCAACCAGCCTTTGAACAGAGATTTCAGTTTCTCCCAAGAGCTGTTTATAGTCTGTGCTGTGTGAACACAATGGCCTTTGCTCAAGGGAATGACCTACCAGAGGATGCCATGTGTCCCTGGTACAAGAACTCTGCAAGTCTAGTGCCACATAAACACTGCACAGGTCAGGAGGTAGGGAGTTGGGGAAAATGAAAAGCTCCCTGCTCCCTGTCCTTGCACATAGCTCTGCAGATGGATTGTGCTGAGTGGGGAAGAATAAGCAGTTTACCAGACAGGTTTTCAAAGAGAGATCTCTGGAGGCACCAGAAATATTTGAGACAATCCACTGCAAAGGGCTACAACATGCTGAGTTTGAGGGTATATATTAAAACATCAGG
Source organism: Haemorhous mexicanus (assembly GCF_027477595.1). Classification (NCBI taxonomy): domain Eukaryota; kingdom Metazoa; phylum Chordata; class Aves; order Passeriformes; family Fringillidae; genus Haemorhous; species Haemorhous mexicanus. The sequence goes on along the minus strand of NC_082347.1, from coordinate 31,335,159 downwards.
GCAATACAAAGATCTTCCACATGGGGTTTTGTCAGCAGCCATAAAACCAGCCATGAGCATTTCCTTCTTTTTTGTTTTTCCTCAGTATTAAGAGTTATTACCTCTGGCTGGAGACACACACTAGGATCATGAAAACATCATGTCAACTCCTCTGCTTCAGTTTCCCACTAAACAGAAATGGAGAGATGAGCATGGGGATATCCAGTTCATCTTTGCAGAAAGCATTGTCTGAGTTTATTTTCATAAACAAAATGGCCAGTGTGACCAGCAAGATCAAATAAGCATAGAAAAAGAAAATAAAGCCACAAAACAACCACTTTGCTAGGTTACATTCAGATCTGTTAGACACAGGTACTTAGCTGGGGGATCAAAACTTCCATTTCAAAAGCATAAAAAGAGCTATTTGACCATCTGCTGCCCAAGGTTGCCAGGACATTGGTCTATACATAAGCCACAAAGAGAAATCATCACACTTCCACTGCAGGTGAGTAACAGTGGTGTCATCAGTGTGGCAGAAGCGCCTCACACTTCCACTGCAGCTCCAGGACCAGCCACAGCAGGAAGGTCTGCACAAGCTGCCTGGGCATCCTCACTGTGCAGAGTATCAGTGTGAACACAAACAAGCCAGCAGCCTGTTTGTCATCATCAACCACCACCAACAACCCTCCATTGCTACCATGTCAGCTTGGCAGCCTCCTAACAAAGAAAAAGAGAAATCCTTCCCTCGCTCCTGCCACATGCTCACCTCACTTTCAATCCCCAAACATTGATAGAAAGGATTAAAGTGAGTGCTGCTTAAAATAAAATGGATATAGGATTCAAAACCAATTACCAAAGCATAATCTTGCTCAGATGGGCATGCTAAGAATAATTACTATCCATAAGATGAATGCTTGTTGGAGACACATTACAGGAGACTGCATAATTAAATATAGCAACTGATCCTCATTTATCTACCGAGCAATTCACATTTAAAAGCTCACCTGCATGCATTTGGGCAAAAACCACTTGGGAGTTTTCATGGCAGTTGGAAGTTCAGGGAAAAGCAAAAACAGGAAAATAAAACAGCAGGAAAAGTAATCAGCTTGTCACCAGAAAAAAATACAGAGGGAACAGTAAAATTCTGCTCTGGGCATTATTTGCCCTTTAAAATAATAACCTTTGAGAGAAGTGAAAACATCTTTGATGTCAACTTACACTTGGTCAAAAAAAAAGATTGTTTCCAGATGCAGAAGCAAAAGAGGGCACACTGCCAGGTGGGGCTTTCTCAAGATGCTCTCTGCAGGGTCTGTAGACTGGAGAAAAGCAACAAAGGCAACCAGTCACCACATTCCAACAGTTCCCACATGGCACCAACCTTCCCCTGTCCACTCAGCCAAGGGACAAGTGACAAGTGACCCTCATGATGTGCCAGGCACCATAAAGCCCTACCAGCCACAGCTCCTGAAGCATGGCACCAAGCTCTTCCCCTGACATGTGTCACCCAAAGCTAATTATGCCCCAGCTCTTCTCTCCATGGGAAACTTTATTTATACAAATAATATTATTAGTTGAACAGGACAAATATCTACTTCATCCCATAAATAAAATATTCATCTAACTTCTTCTTTAGTGGAAAAAAAAAAGCAAAAAAAAAGCTTTACAATTTGGAAGCCAGATGAATTTCTGTGGGTAATATTGCCTGTGCAGAAAAAGAGGAATGTATAAAAGGAAAGATTTTCAAAGACACCTACCTAATACAGATGTCCAATTAAACTTAATGAGAGTTGATCTTCAGCTTAAGTATGCAGCATTGACGACCTAATCAAAACACTAAATTTTCCTACATCTATCTTCTGAAACATCTTCCTTCTTAAAATCCATTCCACTTTGTCCCTGAGAGATTAATTTTCTCAGCAGCACCTTCCCTAGAACCCTCTGATCTTACATGTGAACCCCCAGCCAACCAAACAACGTGAGCAATAAACACTGAACACTAAACATGCAAAAAGTTTTTACTGCTGACAACCAGTAAAAGAAGCAGAGGCTGTCCTTTGAAAACTGTCAATAATCAAGGAAGTGTGACAGCATTGAATTCCTGCAAATAGCTGAAAAATAGGGTTTTTATGCATCCAGCCTGAGGTTTGGATAGAGAGGTGAGGCTCTGGGGGTTGCGTACAACAAATGCTTTTGATAAATCCAAGATTAACTTCATATAGAAAAAAATACAGGTACAGACAAGCTTGGTCCTTAAGATTCCTATGTCATTTATACTAATAATTCAACAGTTTCCATTTCCACAATATCGTAATGCAATGACTTACATATTCCTCAAGTGAATGAGCATGACCACCTCCTCATTGCCAACATGAAAAATACAGAAACTTTAGTTTCATTCCTGAACTTTGCTCCCACCTCAAGAGTTTCATCATTCTATACCAACTCTAAGAGTCCAGAGATGAGGCATTCAGACACCATTTCCAGTGAACTTGCTTTGACCTTGCATAACCAGTGCAAATAGATGTGCACTGAAATGCAAAGCTTTCCATGCTAAAAGTAGATCTTCAGCTTATGGGAAATCCCCAAATTTCCCTCGTGGAGGACTTTGAAAGGATCTGTAAAGATTTCTGAGCTGCTGCACCCAAAAGAAGAATTGACCTTTCAATTCAACCGCAAGGCTGGAGAACAGTCACAAGGTCTTAAAAATTCAAACATGGCTCAAGTCTGTTAACAAAACATTGATGCCGTGAAAGAAGGAAAAGAAAAAAAAAATATTTGCAATATTAGTTTTTGGCAGAAAGAAAAGCATCAGCACAATTTAATAAACACTCCATCAGACTCATTTCTTTCCTACATGAGCTCTGGTTAAATGACATTGTGTGAAAAACAGTCTACATTTTGTCTGCAAAATGCATTTGAAACCATCTCTACCCTATGACACGTTTCTTCTTCTAGACTATTGGTACTTCAACACAAAGAAATCCAAAACCATTGAAAGCAAGCTTCTGTTTAATAAAAATCACCATCACCCTGACTGTTGTAGAACCAATGGCTCTTAAGGAAGAAACAATTAAAACGCTTTCTTCCTAAAATCCATCTATATATAGCACTGGGAAAACTATACTTACACAAATCTGAGTGAGATCTTAGCTATGTGTGTTAGGGATCTCCAATGAATCCAGCAGATCTATTCTCAATTAAAAAAACAGTTCTTAATCATATTGTGAAATGAATAACAAGAATTTGGGCAAAATTCATAGAGTAAATAGAATTAAATGTTCCATGGAGAAGTCTACTCTTTGTGGGTGAGATTAAAATAATTAGACAAGCAATTTGGCAAAGAAAGGATGGAGAGCTATTAGTAATCATCAGAATGTGAAAGGTCTAGAAGCTTGATCCAATTCGTGTTGGATTCAGACAGGAAAAAAATAATCCTATTTACCCTTTCAAAATGGATGCAAAAAATTGAAACTAAAAAACCAAAATATTAGGCCAAATGTCACTAAAATCCTGTAACTTGCAGAATCATCAGTAGTGCCTGTTGGAGATGCTTCATCAAAATGTCTAGATGGACTAAGAAATTGAAACATCTCTGCCTTTTCAGATAGAAAATCCAACTTTTGGGACAGCTCTGGCACTTAAAATATGGAACTGGCTGCCAAACAAAGTGAAAGAAATGTCACTGCTTAAACACAACAAAATGCAATTGGTCATGCTAGACCTGTGCAGCAGAAAGAGAGCACAAACGTGCAGGGAAGAGATTGTTCTCTGCAGAGCAATTTGTCAAGCTGGTCTCTCATTTGGGCCCTCCCTCTGCAGGCAGTACCAGAGACACCAGTCCCAGAATTCTCTGCCACACCACAGCAATCAGCCACAAACACCCCAGCCCCACTGTGTTATTTCATCAAAGACAATGGAAGTGAGGGACATCTCACAATTTCCTTCATAAAAAAGGGGACTCTAATGGAAAAACATCATGTTTACAGAATGTAAACAGAGATTTCATAGCACCAAGTCTTCATTTTTATCACATCAGATAGCTCTTTCTTTCTAAAGAGAACTCTGAGGAAAGATAACTAAAGGTTGTTAAGCCCTGCTGCAGCTTTGGATTTATGATGGAAAACCATTTATTTTCCTAAACTACTTGCAACAAATGTTGCTAGGCAGAAAAAGCCAATAGAAACACTTGTAAATGGTCTATTGAGAGGCAGAAAAGTAGAAGGTGACAAATGCTGAAATGACCAGATGAGGTTTTAATTTTAAAACACTATAAACAACATAACAAGTATTTAATGGCAGGGAATCAAAGACAGCTTTTTCTCCTTAATGCAGGGGATCTGCAATCTAATACAAACAGAAACTGTGCTTCATTTTGTGCAGTGAGCATCTTTCCACTGCACCTGAAAATACATGAGAGAAGTAAATACTACAGTTGCAAGGCTAAAAAAACTATAGTCCAGGCTAGGAAGATAAACTAAAACCCATTAAAAAAAAAAAAAAAAAAAAAAGCTATTTTCAGGTAACTAATAACATGAAGAAACACAAGCCAGTTGTTCCAAAATGTGGAGCCATTTTTTTGTGCCAGAACAGTCAGACTAGCTAAGATCATATCTTTAGAAAATACTGTATCAGTTCCTGCAGTAGAAAAGCTGCATGCTTTGTCTGTACTCTCCTGATCTTATAGCCACAGCAAATAAAATCCAACATTATTCTGCTGTTCACCACCTCCTATTTCAGAAGAACAAAGACATAGGAATTATGATTTTTTTTTTCTTTTGAGCCAAGAGAAACTTTTGCAGGGGAAACAATCAAGAAGGAGCTGAACACCTCACCCAGTTTTCATGCTGCCCTTATTCCAGCCAAGGCACACAGAACCTTCATCTGCAGAGGTCTCCTGATTGCACCTGCATACCAAGCTGGCGATGAGGAGCTGGGGCCACCGAGCACTATTTGCTGTTTGATAACAGCTCCCAGGTGATGCAACACCTGATGAAGGCTGCACCCAGGCTGCAGAGGCACCCACAAGAGCACAGGAGCCAGCAGATACCAGAGCTGGAATGGATCCAACATTGCATCCAACAAAGGGATGCACCTCTGCTGGTGGGTCAGCCTCATCCCCTCTGTCCAGCTTTGGGGCTGGCTGCATCCAAGATGCTTCCAACATGGAATCTTAATAATCTGTCTTACAGCAGCACCAAGCTAAGTAATGTTCTGCTTTCCTTCAAGCACCAGCTATATCCAAGATCAATGGAGAACAGTCTCTGTCTGCTCCCTCCAGGGATACACTGATGAGCCATGAAACCTTTGGCAGAGTTGAAAAGGAAGAATGCCTTCTCAATCCTCAGTCTCAAGAAGAAAAATTCCCTTTTTCAAGGGTCTTTTAAAGATTAAAAAAAAGTCATCCACATGAATGAACCAGTGCTTTATTTCATCCCCCTGAATTTTTTTGCCCTCAACTCTTTTTGCAAATAATTATAATGCCATGAAAGGAAAAGTGAGGAACAAAGAGCTCCAATTCCTGGGTTTCATCATCCAGGAATCATGACTGCAATTTGAAATGTCATAGGTGCTGAGGCTCTCAGATTTATAGCAAATCAGCCTGTCTTTCAGCATCACTGAATTTGGCCAACTCAGCCCAGAGTCCATTTGCTGCAGCATCAAAAATGAAATGCAGTTCTAGCAGCAATGCAAATCAGATCACATAATTGACAGACTATAAGTATTAGTAAAGACTGAGTGTGTTCCCAGCCAAGAAGCAATACTTCAAACTACACTGGGGACTCAATGTAGAAATTATTGAGTAAGATTCTCTGGACTGCACTATACAATTAGATTATTACCATTACTTCTTCTCTGTGCTTTAAATCTATGAATCTGAGGATGTGCACTTCTACAAAGAGCACCTTTCCGAGAATTCTCTTCCCACATATTATGAATGGAACATGAGAAATCTGAGGACATTGGATTTGTTTCCATTTGTCAAGAGAAGCATCTCCCAAACAGGAATGATGAGAGTAGAAAAACCTGCTGCATTATGAAAAACAACTGGTCTTTAAACAGGATGTGAGTACCTGCTTGGGGAAGTAGAGGGCCTCTCTATTCAGTCCATAGAAGCACTAAGAGCTAAAACCTGATAAACACAGGCTAGGCAAGCATGGGTGAGAAGTTATTTTGTTCTATTTTGGGTGGGTTTTTTTTTAAAAACAGGGAGGGAAACTGTTACAGCAGACTGTACTAATGGATAAGGTAAATTCTTCATTACTGCTGATTTTACAGTCAAGATAGGATGTTGTCCCAAGAGTTTTGCTCTTGATCAAGCAGATGTTAGATGAGGAAATAATCTCTGCTTAATGTCTATGACTGATTTTTTTCTCCTGCATGTCTTGCACAGTGTCTGAGTACAATGCTCCTTCTGCCTTTATAACCTAGGAATTTCTTTAATATAAGTTCCACATCCATGAGTCACCAGTAACAGAGTTAATACTTAACACCTTATCCCCATAGTTGCTTCTAGACATTTTTTTTCATTTTATTTAGGATTACACCCAGTATTACCAAGGAAGATTCTACTGTCAAGATTCATTCTCTAAAATGTATCTTCCCATGATAAAATCCCACTCTACATACAAGTATCAAATCACTTGGTAATTTTGTTCCATGAAGGAGAGTGACTCTCAGAAAGCAAAGTAACAGTCTGTTCCACTGAACAAGGTCCTAAGACTCTCTTTTTATTATGATCTCTCCTACCTGACCACGAGCTAAAAAATCACTATCAACAAGCCCTTGCCTATATTCACCAATTTCCCCAGTACTGTATCTAAAAAATCATCCACTGCCTCACTTTACAAACACAACAGCATTTGTCACAGCTCCATGTCTGTTTAAGAAAAGGAAGTGAGATGCTGAGCAGCTCAAGATCCCTCACAATTCAAACACATCCTTCTGCTCTTCCACCAGCCATTCAGCCAGCACTGCTGGCCTGAACACAGCTGCTTTGACAGCACTCACATGTTTCCAGCATTGTTCCAACATCAGCCAGCTGATTTTTGCACTCTGTGGTCTCCACTCTGTAATCAGTTGGAGAGGGCATCAAAGAGGTGAGATGAGAATTTTTCGTGTTCTCAAGCCATCAGACCCAAGATCCTATCAAACTGCTCATCTGCACTGCAATATTTTGTTTGTTGATGGGACTGAAATCAGAACAGATGCTCTGCAGAGAGCACGGCCTCACGGTCAAGTTAACACTTTTTATTCCATATGGCTCAGTTTCCATGCTGGCTTCACTACCCCATTTACATAATATTCTAATGGAGACATTTCAAGACAAGGTAGGATAGGTCAAAAGTATGCTGAATGCCCTCAAGGAAAAATTATTCAACCTCTCAACTCCTTCCATAGTCAGCTTCTAATATGAAGCCTGTTGTGCTGCTTTCCCCATGTGAGTGAGAGGCTCTCCTGTCACTGGAATACAGACATAGGGTTAACAAAAATCCATCAATGTCTGCCCTCCCTCCCAAAGGCACGACTAACCAGAAGCAGAAATCTACCTCAAAGGCTAAGATGGACCTTAAGTCCTTTAAAATGGACACTCCTCACCTTCCCAAGAAATCCATGCTCTGCTTTAAGGATGTTTTTCCTAAAACCTGCCTCTGCACTGCTGCAAAATACTCAGTAACTGGAGAACAGGTATTGGGAGGCCAGGCGGGGGTGGAAATGATTATGCTGTATATATTTGCATACTTACAGGACTGCTGTAAGAACAAAGTGTCCAACTGTTTTCCTTAACTGAGCTACTGTAGCCTGGCACCTCTTTTCTAAAATTAGCTCCACTTACAGATGTTGCCATAGTATTTGTTGCCATACCAAGGCACACTTCATAGGTGATGTCATTTGTCTTACTGCAGAATGCCAGAGCTGTTTACCAGTTCTGAGCCTTGCTCATTTCTTAAAGCACATCTGTCACCTCCAGAATTACCTACACAGGCTATGGATTATTGGAGGTTTTGAGGGGAAATCCTGCCTGAGCTCTGCAGTTCAGCATCTGCACCCAGGTGCCAGAGCCCTGCCCTGACACCCAGCCCAGGCAGCAGCTCTTGCCAGCTTCTCCTGAGGTACATGATTCCCAAAGGACTGGCCCAGGGTTAGCTCAGGGAATTTTCTCAGGCTAAGTACCTGATATATGAAGACATGTTTCTCTTCATTACTTTTACAAGACCTGACCCAAAGTCTCTGGAAAAATGCCTGGAAACACTCTGACTTCCTTAGAATCATAGAATAGTTTGGGTTGGAAGTGACCTTTAAAGGTTATCTAGTCAAATCTCCTCCAAATTTGGATACTACATCAGTGACCTACATCTAAAATAGGTTTCCTGTACATATTTCCTCTCTCCAGCTTAAATAATCATTGTACAATCCATACCCATACTCAGATTTTTAATATTTCTACAACGAAGTTCCCTTGTAACTTCTGAGAAGAATCTGCATCTCAGATAGCAGTCAAGGAAATTTTGGGGGTCTGGATTGTTTGCTCTTGCACTCACTTTTTACTACTTCTGGAATCAGATGTATGATCAAGTACTTCTGGAATCAGATGTATGATCAAGGATTTTAAATAATTCCCTTCACTTTGGGCTAACTTTTCACAAAAGCTGGAACCAGAGTTGAATTTCTGACATGTTTTCTCCTTGTCCCTACTCCCAAGACCCCTTGCAAATTTTTCCAAGAGCAAAGGCGAATGTTGAGATGTAGAGAAAAATAATCCATGTTGTTCTGACTTCAGTCAGCCCTGAAATGTATTCTCAGATTTCTGCTGCACAAAATGGTTTAGAGGAAACATCCAGCCTGTAAGATTCTAACCAGATTTTTTTCTGGATCATTTGCCCACAATGAAAACTCTCAGAGAATAAGCAGCGGGAGAGAGAGACCGATTACAAACGCATTCCAAAATAATAACAACAAAGCATTTTCCCTTTTGCTGAACAGGCAGAGGCCCTGGGCCAAACTTCAAAGGGGAATCAAGTACAACTCATGTTTTTCCTGGCCCTTTCACCTACATAAGTTGCTTTACTTTCACAGTATCCTGGATTCCCCTTACATTCCAACATGTTGTTGACAACTTGCCCATTCTATCCCTTGTGAATTTGCACACGTTGCAGACCGTATTTTAAACAGTCAAAACACACAATTATAAAGGGGAAGCAAGTGCAGAAACCAGCATGTCAGCCCTCATCAGTCCACACATTCATTTTCCATCCAGAGTTTGCTTGCGTGGGCCACGCATGGCTGCACACCTTCCTGACCAGGCACAATAACAGATGGTTTTACAAGAGATGCTTGTTCAGACACTCAAGTTGGGAACAGCCAAACACTGGCTAGAAAACCACAGCCATTGTGTGCAGCACCAGCCCTGCTCCCTCTGCACTCTGAGCCAGCACAAGCAGCAAAGGCTCTGCGCCTCTGAGTGTCTGAGAGAGCACAGAGCAATCATAACATTTAGATTCATAAGATTAAGGTCACTTTATGAAATACTTCTAAAGGGAAATCCTTTAGAATTTAGAATCCTTTGGTGCCTCCCCATCTTGTTTACAACTTCCTTACCCTGAGAACTATAATTCACATGAAGAAAAATAAAACCAAGGAAAATTGTACCTTATGCTCCAGCTGTTCTTCGAAAAGCTTGTAAGTCATTACACGTTAACTGAAATTCATTGAAGTCATTAAATCCATTTTTCCCCAAAGCCAGCTCTCTCCCTGAACACCCTCTACTGTTTGAAATGGCAAAGAGAGACAGTGATAGGACCTGTTTATGCCTGTTTGAAGGTGAGTCTATACTATCTGATTTTTAATTCCAATCTATCCACAACAATCAGGTACACCACACTGGTCCCTCAAACCACATGTTCTGAGCAGCCTGACCACTGTGGCAGTGTCAAATTCCTTCTCTCCACTTACAAAGGCACCTTATGCTAACTTTAGAGCACCACTTTCCAAGATCAATGATAATTGACTGATTAAGTATGCCTAATGCTGCCAGAATGTGAGCTGATTGTGTAATGGTGCTAATTAGTAACTGCCAGAGCTCATTCCAATTATTAACCTTTATGAATGTCATTTTTGAAGATAACAGTTTGCAACACAGCTTACTGCAGCATTTGTAATGGTTTTTGTCACATGGGATGAGAAGGAGCACAGTGACCAATGAAGCTGAGATTAAACACAAGAAAGGAGTCCTAAGAACAAAGGATTCTGCCTTGGCTTTCTGCAAGTGATACAGGGACTTTAACAATAGAAAACTGGAATATCTGGGCTAAGGAATTCAAGAACCCACTTTTCCACAATATCTGAGCTCCTCAACAACACCACTGCCAAGCATTCTTCAAAAGCTTCCTAGCAGTGCAAATGGCAAACCAATTCCAGATCTGCCAGAGGGACATGGCAAAGTGCCATGTCCAGTGATATTCTCGAACCAAACAGACATCAGAAAAACAAGTTTGTTGTTGCATACTGAGGAAAAGCACCATTCCCATGTCTGCACAGTCACAGCACTGATTCTTCTGATATGTTATGTGACAGAGGATGTTTCATGACAAACCATACCATGCACCCTGCTTGGATCAGATTCAGCTAAACAACTAAGTTAGACCACAGCCTCCTTAACTTCACCCTCATCTGTCACCTAAACAAACCATGTGCACTGTCACTGTTTAAATGGAGCACTTTCAAAAAGGAAATATGGGCTTCTTCTGTGGTTCCCACCACAGATGGGCCATGTTCTTGTGACCATCACTGTTAAAAAGCCACAGGACAACAAACTTTTCAGATGGTGTGACAAACCCCTCAGCCCCTACGATTAGGCAGTGTTGGTGCAGACCACTCTCCAATCCTCAGTAAGGCAAATGGTCCACTACAGTAAGGCAAATGGTCCCCCCTACCATATACCCTTCCAGAAGAGAAACCCCAAAGCTCCTCTTCCATTGTTCCCCATGCCTTATACAAAATAGAAAATGCACACCTGGGGGTAAAATGCTACCTGTTCTATGGTAACTCTGTATTCCTCATAGACATCCCTTTTATCTTTATTGGTTACACATAATAGAACCAATGGGATTTTAATTTTCCAGGGGACATTTACTCTTTACTTTGCTAAAGGCACGCTGAATGATGTACCATGGTCTACTGCTTACTCTGTACCTTAACTACTCCATGGCAATATAACATTATAGCTGAAACCTGACATTTGAACAGATGATCTTACTCCCTTGGTTTTCCTCAGCCACACTTACAGCTGCAAGTAATCCAAAGAAAGGACAAGGTTTCCCACAGAATGGCTTTACAGAGACTTGTGTCTGAGGCACCTCATGGCCAAGCTTTTCTGTGATCCCTGAAGTAATTACACAAGACCCAGAGGAATCATACTTTATGATTTTTCAAGGAAGCGCATACACCCCTGTGTGGTGATGGATGTTATGTCATCCTCCTGTTTCCACACCAAGACCTGGGACATATTACCTGTCTCCTACTATCATCTTCCTTACAGACACCCTGAGCTAGACCACAAGACCCAAAAAACAACATGTAACAGCCCTGTTTCAGGTGCCAGAGGAAATTTTTGGATTTATCATCAACCCAGCCTTTCCAATATACCACCAGATTTTTACATGCCTGACTAGATCTGCAGGATGCTGAATGCCCAGCTGCTAGCTTGCTGATAGATTCAGGCATCTGGACACCAACCTTCAGAGAAAACTGAATATAACTGACTACTAATATTTTTTGAGTCAATTTTCTAAAGTAACTGGCCTTCAAAGACCCAGAAACAAGGCCTAGCAATCTGGTTACAGAAAGGCCTCACTAGTCTTCTACAGTTTTTATTCAGAGGTAGAAATCCTAAATGTAAAAATACACTAGCTTCCCATGATCTAGTATTTTACAAGAGATTTCATTTTCACTTGGTCAGGAATATACTGTAAAAGAACTGGCTGACAGATTTTACAGATGAAGCTCATGTGGTAAGTAAATAAATCAAAGGCTGCCTTCCAGGCTGGGGAAAGGTAGCCCTTTTAAAATATTATTTGGAGAACTGACCACATCGTATGGGCACTTTTAACTCCATTAGAAGCCTAATGAATCTACCATGGACATAATGGGAGAGAGAGACCAGACTAAAAGATGGAAGGATTTCTTGCAAGTTTTTTAACAGTTTTTCTCCATCTTTCTGATTATTTATAGCCATTATAAAATGGCGGCACATTTGGGGGGGGGTGGGGGGGGAAGGAAAGAAACCACAACATAATAAAACATCAATATAAACAGACACAACACATGTTAAAGTACTAAAGTACTAAATTCTACAAGTTGCTGTAAAAAGCATCCAAGATTTATGGCTTGATCTGAAGCCTAATTGGAAAGAACAGAAAAGCCAAGAGAGGAAGGAGATGGGAAGAGAAAGAAAAAGAACAGCTTGGTTCAAGAGAAATCTTGTAAGGCGATGCAAAGCCTGCCTTCAGTGTGGATAGGGGCACTGCCCTGCAGCACTGGAGCTATGACGAGGTAGCACCAACACAGAAATGTTCTGTGCAAGAACCTGGGCCTCCTTATGCAGGCCTGACTGCCTGGAGAGTATGTGACAGTATCTATCTCTTTCTGACTCATCAGAGGCCAGGCAACTTTCTGAGCCACAGATTATGTCTTTGCATGTACTACAATCCTTGAAAGATTTTGTGTCTGATTCTAGAAACCCATCTAAAACATGAGTAAAAACAGGCTCCAGCAAGGAGATGCACAGATTAACTACATATTGTCCTGAGAACCACATTCTCTTTCTGGCTCTGAACCTTAGGTCAATGCTTCTTTATTCTTTTTGGAACCAAAGAATTGCTGAGGTTGGAAGGAATCTTTGGAGCTCACCTGATCCAACCTCCTGCTCAAGCAGGGCCACTTTGAAGACATTTGCCCATGATCAGTCCAGATGGCTTTTGAATATGTCCAAGGATGGACACACTGCAACCAAAAAAGGTTTTCCATCATGTTTAGAGGGAACATCCTGAGTTTCAGTTTGTGCCCATGCATTGTCTCTTTCCCTGTCACTGGGCAGACACTTAAAAGAGCACAGCTTCATCTTCTTTATCCCCTGCTTTGAGGAATTTTCACACATTGATGCAATCCATGCAATCCACCAGTCCCATTCCAGCCTTCCCTTCTTCAGACTAAAGAGCTCTCTCAGCCTTTCCTCATATGAGATGTTCTACCCACTCACTTTAGTGAGACACTGTCCATATCACATAACATTGTAAGATTTTTAACATACTCTTTTCTGGGCACCTCCTTTCCCAATCCTAATAGATTAGATTTAGTATGGAAACTCTTATGTAATTTATTAAGAAAGTTTTATTTTTTCACTTATCTATTTGCATATTTATAAGCAAATTTAATGTGTGGTTTTCATTACTACTGGCACAGATTCCCATTGAATGCATTCACTATTAATCTGTGCCAACGAAACTCCTCTGCACAGCAAAGAGTGATCAGAAAAAGACATTAGTAAGGTCAAAACAAATTCATCTTTACATGTGGCTTCCTGCAAAAAGTTTTGCAGTTGACATCCAGATCTCATTAGAATATAAGATTAGATAACTCAACAAAAGGAGCAGCTCTTTAAGGAGAGCAGGAGAGCAGTGGAATTGCTGCTCCAAACGATAAAAGAAGCGATGGAGGAGCCAATTCCTGTTAACAGGTGCGGCTCTGCTGATGCAGCAACAGTCACAACACCCACAGGATCTGCAACAGCAGGTTCTTGGCTACAGGCTCCCTCCTGAGTGCTGCCCTGCTGCTTCTAAACAAGTAGGCAAAGCACTACAAACACACTTTACCTGCCAGCCCTGACAAATGACTTCATAGGGACAGTGAGGCTTCAAAAGCACATTTGCTCTTGGCAAAGCTTCCTCTGACCTGCTCCACCAAAGCCCCAGAACTGAATGCCTGGGAACATGACCAGACCTTGAAATTCATTGCTGATGAGATAGGATGTCTCCTTTCTTCAGGAGCCATAATCAAAGACATTCACCAATAAGGACAGAAAAGCTATAATAAATATAGCATATATTAGTTGAGAACACAGGGAAAAGCATATTCTTCCAGCTTCCTAGAACACTTCATTTTTTTCCATAACAAATTTCATTAGTTCACACTGAGCTCCTAATGCTTACAAATCTACACTGGAAATATCTTTTGGCATCAAATTCCCTAAATTTCCCATTTTATTATCTAGTTTTCTGGAATGGAATGACTAGAGATCAGAACAGGTCTAAGTGTCCATTGACCCAGCTGAGCACCTAAGAGGACTAGCTAAAAATTAAATTATGCCAAAGATACTTTTTGTTGGGTTTTTTTTTTTTCCAGGTTGGGTTTTTTGGGTTTTTTTTCAAACTACAATTTCAAAGACTACTTCCAGGCCAATGAAACACCTTTACTTACAAAATGTGGTAGCATCCAAGAGATACCAAGTGATGAAGATCTCACCTGTGATGCAGAAGACTCAAATCCCTTGTTTGAATAAGATGGTCACAGTAGACACACCAAATTACAAATATTTGTGTTACCTGTTAATCTGTCACAGAATATTCTTGGGAAAGTATATGAAAGAGATAACAGACAACATGATTTCTTCCCGGGGTCTCTCATCCAGTTCTCTGGACTTAGAAATCTCCAGATCCCAAACCCACTAAAATACTGTGGAATATCACATCTCCAGCACAATCCCAGCAATTCCATTAGAATACTTAAAGCATGAGAGCTCATTGCAGACAAATAGATAACAAAAAAAAGATGTTTCTGCAACTCTGATCCAAAACCTGTAGACTTGTCTGTTCCTTCATTGTTATAAAACACTATTACGTTATTCAGCTACCAGCAGAAATATCCTCCATTAATTCGCCAAGTCCCCTTTTGAAATCCATTTATGCTTTTATTATTTCTGCCTCACAGCATCCTGTAGCAATGAGTTACACAATGTAATTACTTGAGGAATAAAAAAGCATTTCCCTTTATACTTATTCAGAGCAAGGGCTTGAACTTGGATCTTCCACACATAAGATTAGAATGAGTCTCTCCCTGGAGAGAGTCTCAGTATCTCCTGTTGCAGCTCTTTTGTAGAATATAAATAATTCAGGAGAGATGGCTGGGGCTCCTACCTGAATTGTGGAAAATTAAAGCAAAACACAGCATGTTTTTTTCTTTGTACATTTTGTTTGGAATTCCACTTTCATCCCAATAATGTTTCCTCAAAAAGTTAGGAATTTGATAAATTGCCTTTTCTTTTTGCTTCCCTGTATTCAGCCAGAAAACAAGATGTATCCAAAAGTTCCCATCCCAGTATCCCAGTTTTAGCTATGAGATCAAAACATATGTACAAACACATAATCTCGCTAGGTATATTCAAAGTGCACATTCCCCACCCAAACACATCTGCAGCATCCACTGTCAGTAATCAGCCCAGTCCTCTCACAGCCACACATTTGAACATCAACAACTTCAGCCCTGTTTTCAAGCTGCAAAAGCTTTGTGAATGGGGCACAGAGTGGGGATGTGTAGCACAGGCTGGCCAGGAGTTACCTGCACATGAAAATGGGAACACCTGTGCTCCCACCATGCAACAACAAAACAAGGTTCGGGGGCTGAATGCAGACAAAGCCAAGATATACCTCTTCAGAGATTCACAGATACAAATAAATAAATAAAGCCTGGGCATTTATTTTTAAAATAGACTATCCAAAACACCATTACAATCTGCAGTTCTGTTTTTATTCACTCTCTCCAATTCAGTAGTAATTTCACCAAGGAATAGGGATGAGCAGATGCAGGGGGTAGCACATTAATAAATCAAAAGTGTCATTAAAATTTGTAAACTAGTATCTTCTGGGAAGTCTTGGCAATTAGTCTCAGAGCTTTCTTGGCAAACAAAAAATTAATAAATCCAAAAGGCCCCCTGTCTGATGACATTCCCACCCCCACAGAAAGGTCACTAATGAAGCAATTAAGAGACACAACAAATGGACCAGTCAGCAGGCTGGCTCACAAAAGACAAATGAGCTTCATGAAACAAGAGGACTAAGACATCTTCATAAGCAAAGGTGGGACTTCAAACCACACACCACCCCAAGACACATACAAAGGCTTTTCGATTCATTTGCTGGGATAATACTTTTCTCATAATTTTACAATGCCCTCCCTGGTCTCCACCATCTCTGAAGCAACATAAACACAATTACAGCAAGGAACCACGAGAAAGCAAACGTGTGAACATTATTATTCTCTTTTTGGAAAATCCTGTGGGATATAACAGGGCTAGGGGAACACTGGGAAGGAGACAAATGAAACTTCTCTACAAAAGTTAGGCTTATACTTAAAAAATAAAGTATTAAAAAAAGGAAGTCTTATCTTCATTACTATTACTGATTTTGCCTAATCCCAAAGCATAGCCCTGAATTGAAGATAAGCCTAATAATTTTTATTATTGGACATTTAAAACAGTTTTAACTCACACTATCCCTTTGTTGTAATGACAGCATCTCCTTCTAGTATTAACTGCAAAGAATGTATGCCCTGGAAACAACCTGGGGCTCTGGTGCATTTGAGGAGGGCTAAACCTTTGGTTCATTCCATTCCACTCCTTGAATTCTTTTTTTTTTTTTTTTTTTTTAATTACCATGACTCATCACATTCAGCTGCACACAGCCCAAGCAAATCTGAATACTCCCTTCAGTATATTTCCTGACATCCACAATTCAATATTTGTTTAGATCACACTGTTAAACTAAGGGCCACCAATTTCATTTGGCAGCAGCTGGGCCAATATGCAGTTACTGAGCACGTCTTAAAGGATTCCAGAGTGGGTCCCATGCCAAGATGACATCTATGTCATCTATGACTGCCGGCCAGGATGAACTGAACCAGGCTGAACTGTTTCCCACTGTGGGGAAACTAATCATCAAGAGTACTGGAGGTTAAGAACTGCACAATTCTGGGATTTTGCTGAAGGTGTGTCCTGATTGCAACTCAGGGTGCTGGGAGCCTCGAGGAACAACTCTCACCCCACACTGTGGTCATCTGCTGTGGTTCCCCATTCCCTTGGCTCTTCAGCAAACACAGTCTGCACCTAACAGCTCTCAACCACTAAGATTTTCAGAGCTGGCTCCAATAGCCTAAAAAAACTCACCATCATTAAACTAAGTCATTTATGCATTCTAGCCTAAAGCAACAGTGGAGACACCAAACTTTTGGTTGCCCTGGTTTTCAAATCCAAGAGAGATCAGGGTGCTTGCACACACAGCTGACTTCTTCCCTCAACGCCCTGATGGTGGCTCACTGCAAATGCAAGAAACCCTTCTCCTCATCAGCACAGGATTGCTGCACTTTGCAGCATTATTAAAAAGTGCCAAAGAAGATGCAATAATGGGAAGCATTACTACTTTGAAAATCAGCTCCATTAATTTTACGCCTGAATACAATCATCCAGAAAATAGCACATATCAAAGATGCATGTCATCAGCATAAAAGTGGAAAATTATAAATGTAATCAAATTTGACAATACTGAGAGGAGATGTCAGCTGCTGGTCATGGCGACTGCATTTCAATACAGCAAACTCCAGGAAAACTGCAACGGCCCAGTGGAGCCAAACCAATACTAAACAAGAGGTGGTGGCACAAACCAGAATTTACTATTCATAATGCAATCTAAATAATGTATTGACACTGGGATAGAAACACTCCTAAGAAAGCTCTGTCATGACCTATTTCAGGTTTAGCTTGTTTCACAGAGGATGATATGGAAATTTGAGTCATGGTTTTTTTGAATCTCCTGATCCCTGACTTCTTCACTCACCAGTCTTAGAAGCTGCTACATTTGGAGCAACCAGACTAAGCCTCAGCTCCCAAAGAGTGCTTCACAGAATTCACAGAATCACTAGCTTGGAAGAGACCTTAAAGATCATTGAGTCCTACCCATGTCCTAATACCTCAACTAAACCACGGCACCAAGTGCTATATTCAGTCTTTTTTTAAACACATCCAGAGATGGTGACTCCACCACCTCCCCGGGCAGACCATTCCAGAACTTTGTCACTCTTTCCATGAAAAATGTTTTCCTAATATCCAATCTATGTTTCCCTTGGTGCAGCTTAAGATGGTATCCTCTGGTTCTGTCAGGTGCTGCCTGGAGAAAGAGAGCAACCCCCACCTGACCACAACCACCTTTCAGGGAGTTGTAGATGGTGATAAGGTTCACATCACACCACATTCACCCTTTCCCACCTAGAGCAGCCCTATGAATTCAGCTCTGTGTGCCACACACAAAGCTAGGGCACAGAAATCAGTGTGAGCTGGGAAATTTTTGCAATGCTAGAGGTACACTGACACATGCTGAGGGTCTCTGGGGACTGTGGGAGGCTTAAGAGGCGATTCCATGGGAGGAAACAAGGTGAAGCCCTCTGGTATTTCAAACAGAGCTGAATGAAACAGCAATGCACGACATGAAGCAGCCTGCAACCAAGCTGGGAGGTTTTACTCCCCTCTGCTCCAAACTAGGGCTGCAGCTGCTGCATTTTGCAGCTGCCTCTATTAAAAAGCTGAAAGGGTTTTTTTCTAACTCAACAAAGAGACTGAGACAACAGACTAACCTCTTTAGGCACAGCAGCCACAAGAGTAAAAAAAAATGCTTGGGGATTTTTGACTGCTGCCATGGAGACATAATTTCTTGGTTAATAAACAAGAAAGAATATATATATTAAAAATTCTTCATCAGCATTTTAGCCTCTTAAACAGAAATAGTTAGTCACAATTTTGGGTTAATGCATGGGCCAGCATTATGTGCAATCAAATAATTTAGCCAGGAAAACAGCCAGAGGAGGGGAACACCAGGGAACCTACCTGAGGTGGGTAAAATGGTAGCAGGGACTCAGAGCTGACACATGCAAGTGCTTGCACTTTGGAAGAAAATCTAAACTGCTCCCCACTGCCCAATTAGCTGATGTGTTGCAGTCATGGCTGTGGCATTGATCATAAATAGCTCCTTGCTCACTTGTGCCTTTCCTGTCTTCTGGATCACCCTGTTGTCTCTCTGTCTTTGCCTGAGATTGAGAACTCCCTTGAGATGGAAGTTGTCTTTTTAGCTACTGCAATCCAAATAAATAAAACAAATTAATACATTCCTGAATACTAAAGCAGGCAACAATGGAAAACCTTTTATTACAGTTATCTTAGCAGAAAGAAACTGCTCAATACACATTGGTTGAAACAGTTGAAAACATTTTAAATACTACAATATCAACTTTATATACTTATCCAGAATGTTCCCACAACCTTATCTCAATGCTTTACAGCTTAAACAACTCCTGTGAAGAGCCTGACACCCACTCTTTAGAGATCATACAGATCATTCCTGTATGCTTACAGTTCCTCATGGACAATGAAGTTTGATGCAGGGATCCTGGCCTAGAGAGAGTCTGGGAATCTGAGATGCTCCAACAGCACTTCAAATTAAAACTACATAAGTTTACGGATTCAAAGGGATTTTTTTTTTCCTTTTGTTGATAGAGAAGAGGTGTAAGTGGGGTGAAAAAAATCTGTGAAAACCATATGGCCATCCCTTAATTCATTTTTTTATTTAAGGCAGACAGGGTTCTTAACTACACAGTTAGATAATTCACTAGGCAATGAGAACTGATGAAGGGTTTGCATGTCTAAAAGCTTAAATAATTTTTACAGTTATATTTGTTGACCTATGAAAAAGACATCTCTCTGGAAATTCGTAAACAACTCACACCATCACAAGTACAGTAAAGTAGCAATAAAGTAGCTTCCTTTCACAGGAGGAAAATTATCACCTCCACTCAACTCAGTGGGAAAAACAAAAATCTAAACCACAACTGACAGGTATCTCCGGTGATGAAGAAGAGATGTGGCATTCACAAGGAAGAGGGGGTGTGTGGGTGTGTGTTTTTTCCTTGAAGCTGGCTGCTTCAAGGCTGGCTGCTTCAGTAGCAATAAAGACCTTTTTTGTGATTGTTTGAGCCCCATAAGCATGAATTTGGATATTAGAGCAATGTCTGTGTTCCAGCATTCAAATGCTGACTAGAATTTCCCCTAAGCTCATACCAGCCTGATATAGGAGCAGTTTTAAAATGTAACTTCTAATTTTCCTCTTCCTCTGTTGCTCTCACTCCCTTTTTTAATTACATTCAGGATGTCTTCCTATTGATTTACTTGTTTTTGTATTTAGATGCAGGGATTAGAAATTCTTTTTATATGGCAATTCAGTTTTCCATTAAAAGAAGCCTCTCATGCTATAAACCCAGGGGGAACTGAGGAGGAGATTCTGATGCATGGAGCAAATGGAGGCAAGATGGTATTTGGAGATTGCAACGCACTCTGCTCTATCTCAGCCTCCTCTGCTGTGTAATTCATTGCTCTCTGCCACAAAAGCCACACTCCTCTCTTGTGAAGGCAGCTGTATTTGCCAAGTGGTCAGGACAGATATCAACAGCACCACAGCTCAGATGGGCAGGGCTCCTGGCTTAGTCGTATTAGAGCACAGGAAAAAAAACCAAACCCCTTGGAAACGTACAGATCATCTTTTGATACACAGTTGAAGTTGCATTCAGTTTGTGATCCGTCTGGGGGCTCAAAGAGTCTACAAAAAGTAACTAAAGAAAGCAAACCTCTTGCCAGGAGGCTTACATTCATTCTGCAAAGACAAATCCTCCTTTTAAAATTTTCAGGGTCTCAAAAACAAAAAGAAAATATTGAAAAACACCAATCTAAATAATGGAGAGATTCAGGGGCCTGAATGTGCAAATAAAACAGGAAATCCCAAGAAAAGGAGTATTTCTCTGGCTTATTTCTTACATTTAGTATCTATTTGCATTTCTATGGTGTCCTTTGCAGAGAAACTCATAGATGCTCTCCAAGATTCCACACTCCCCTGTCAAGTAAAACATGGCTTATTCCTGAATTTTCCAAGGAGAAAATAAGGTTTCCTGCCCAGGACATCAACTACTAGCTCTTACCTTGAGCTTTTCTCATAGACTTAGGAAAAGAACTTGAGATGTTCTAACTTCTCAACCTCTTTGAATCTCCAGGCCCCCCACTGGCCCCTATTTCACTGGAAACCAGCTGCAGAAGTGTTCCAGAACATGCTCCCACAAAGCAATGAGTTTTCCCAGCTGACCAAGTGCTGGATGCTTTCAATTGTATTGATGATTAATTACATTTCTATCACTTTGGGAAGCCTCCAAAAGGGGTGCTGCTATTACCTTTCTGCAGAGCTCAGGTGATGCTGCAAGCTCAGGATTAAGACAAGGTTTGCCTGTTTGTTACATTATTTATGCAGGGCAGATTGTTTGGCAATTACTTTAAAGTACAATCACTGTGCCATTTGTACTTGCTACGTAAAGAAGGAAAAGTTTTTTAAGGCATTAATACCTTGAAAAGTACCAGGGTAAGTGGAAATGACTGTTCTCTCTTATTAGCTACATGGTTATTTATACTTTTGCAGATTACCGTGGTGCAGTGCAATTAGGCTTCTTAAGTACTGTTCAAATTGAGAAGTTTGAAGAGCTCTACTGAATAATTAACCCTTACATACATTTACAGGAATAAACCTTCAGCAAATGGCCGAAGCCTGCTCCAAACAGGGGCTTCTAAATCACCTGTGAAGAAAGAAATACAAGAGACCATCTGCCAGGAAGGCTCACACCCAAGCCATGGCTACAATGCACTGACCATTCCATCAACTACACTTGGAGGAGGTTTCACAATAGCTATAATACACCAGGTGAATCTAAAACAAGGCTCTTGGTCTCACCAACCCCTGGCTGCCTTTTTTTTCTTTTTTTTTTTTTTTTTTTGAATGTACCTAAGGTAAAAAACACCTGATAGCAATTCTGTTAAAGGCATACCACTCCACAGGCAGGATGAAACAATTTGGTGATTTCTTTCAAATATCAAGGAACTGACCTATTTATAGGGCTGGGTTTGGGGACTAAGTGGATTTTAGGTTATTTCTTTATTTTAAATGCAGACACACACTTCCAAACACACACTCTGTCCAGAAGCATGTTTCCCCAGGGCAGGACAGTCCATCTCCCTTTCCAGACAAGGAACATGGCAGCTATGTGGCACCATCCAAGTACATCCACAGTGGAGAAGACACTGTGGCATCTCCAATCCTTCAGCAGCTATGCTCCTTACAGCCCAACACACAGTCACTACCAAGATGCCCATCTTAGCTCACAGGGGTGAGGAACAAGGATCAGCTAAAATTATATCATAGACTGTGTTTTATTCCTTCTCAGACATCTGTACCCATCTGTAGAGCCTGTTTTCATTGCCAGCCTCACAGCAAAGAGAGGAAGGACACTCAAAGGTGAGAAGGAAACCAAGCTCCTCAGCATCAGGGAAATGCCATTACATGATGAAACCCTCTTGTTTGTAGACCCCACTTCATTCAAGGAATGTGTCCTAATCTTGCATCCCTTTTCCAAAGAGTAGCTCAATTTGTCTCAGATTCTTTCCCAGCTCTTCCTGTGATGAGCTCAGATACTGCCCCATGCCCACATCCCGGGTCAGCCCCCAGACACTGTGCTGTGATTTCCATGTTCCACCTACCTCCACAGTGAGCTCTCCGTTACACTCCCCAAGTTGAAGTCGTAGAGCTTTGTCAGAATGAGAATCACCTAGAGAGGGGAAAGGGAGGGAGTGAGAAAGAGAGAAAGGGAAAAGAGGAGAAAAAAAAGGTTGATGTTAGATTTTGTAACAATACAAAGGGCATCTGAAACCACCTAAAGGAGAGCTGAGCATTTATCCATTAAAGCTGCAGTATTATAGGATAAAGTAGGTTTAAAAAACAAAATGGGAAATCATTAGCTTAGTGCATTGCATAACTAGTAACACTTACTTTAATCCCAAAATGTTTTGCATTTGAAATAAAACATGCCACCAGGAATTAATCAGACTTTGTGAGCTGACCTCTCTGCAACTATGATTATTCAAATTCAGGGATGGAATCAAATGCACCCTTGTTAATTCAATAATTCAATCTAAAATTACAGTCAATTCCTTTTGTCTCTCAACATTCTCTCATTAATTATTCAGTCTCCACAGAAAGAACTGGCAAGTTTTTTTTATGTAGATCCCCATCCACCAAAACAGTCCATCTTGCCTAGAGTCAGCTTTGTTTTTTCCATCTGCTGTCACTGACTCCAGAGCATGGGAATTTCTACATGCCATCACCTTCCCACAGTGGTAAGAGGAACAGGGAGTGATTCTGCTTATGCACTTGAACAAGACAGACCTTGACATGAATCTTTAGTGGCCAAGGACAGTCAGAGGCCCCAGGACTCACTGACTTTCTGAAGAAAACACTCTTGAGTCATGCCCCTGCAAAAATGAGGTTGGGGGAGAGGGAGTTGTGCAGTACACGGGGGACCACATGGAATATACTTTCCCTCTGATCTACCTGGTGCTGTGACCTCAGATTTCACAGGTAAATGTAATCCTCCTAGCTACAAGCTACATTGCCCAATGCCCTTCTGTCCAGAAAGGCAGTTATGCATTCTGATAGCTTGGGAGCCTCTGTGCAAGCTCCCATGCTCACGTGGGATGAGGCAATAGAGGGAAGGTAAGAGCATCTGAGAATCTGCTCCTTGCCTTTTTAGCATAACTAATGTCATACAATTCATTCCCCTGGATTTTTCAGGACTGGCCTCAAGTAAGAGCTCCAGGGCACCTCTTCATTTTTGTTTTGCATCATTTTAACATTTCAGCACCATTTCCTCCTTGCAGAATTCAAGCAGAGACCAGCTTCCCTCACATCTGCTCCAGCTGTGAGAGAGAGCAAAGTTTAAAGCTTTGCAGAAAAATGCCAAAGGATTAATCAATATCACAGCTGCTGCAGCACTCGTTTACTGTCAGCATAATACCAGGAAAAAACCTGTTCAAATGGTAAGGGACCTTAGTACGTGACTATGCAGTCAGTGCCCACATTAATGACTTTAGAATAGATGCTCCAAGCATTCCTCCCTCTCCTGGATTCACTTTTTACCATCCCCTATTGCATTTATCCCTTTATTTCCCCATGCAGAGACCTTTAGGAAGAAGATAATAGCCAAGCTGCTTCCAGCAGGGTGTGAAAAGAAACCTGCCAGGCAGATTTGAGTCAGCATATGCAAGTCCATGTCAGCTGAATCCAACACTATCCTATAGGGAAATAAGGCTAACATCCTTTTTAATGCAGCCTAAACCCTGCACACACCTTCCCATACAAAGGGGGAAGAACCAGCTGCAAGCTGCAGCAACCAAGGTTTGTATGGTTTGTGTGCCTCCACCCCTCATACCCAGAAGGGCAGCCTTCTCCCAGCTAAAGCCCAATGAGAAGGACATTTTTAGGATGTTCTCTATAATCCCACAGGCACTCAGCCAGCACTCCTCTCAAGACTCTCTAGGAAGCCATGCACTATAGCACAAGCCCTGCCCTGCCTGGAATTACACCCCTCTTATTGCTCACAGCTGGGGTGAGGTTTCACAAAGCTTTTGAGTTTCAAACTCTAAGCACATTGAAGACAGTTGAGTTCAGTGGATCCTGGATTTATTCCTAAATATTGTAAATTAAATCTCTGTGTCTTGATCAAATTTCAACGGATTCTACCTTATTTCTACCCTAAATTGCAATTACAACTAAAGGCAGCATCCATACTCCCCCAGCTCTTTGTGTCTCCCCCAGATCTCCTATGTCCTATATTTTTGAAGATGTCACCTATTTATTACCACCCTGCAAATACCAGGATAACAACAGCTTTACAGAAGTGGGCTGAATGCTACTAAGCTTCTGGGTATAAATTCATAGTAAAAGCATGTTGTTTAGTATGACTTTTCTGGATTTTTGCCCAGGATGACTGACTAACATCCATCTCTACTTGGTGATGCATGGAAAGCACAAGCGTCCCTTGAGCAGTGTCTTACACACGGTACCAGGAAATAGCAGGAATTTCCTGAGGCAGTGGTAACACCTACAGCAACCTGTCCTTAAAATCACTCACCCCAGGAGACAGGCAACATTCCCACACCACTAACCCAGGGAGCTTCCACTCTGCTCCCACTTGCTTTTGAGAAAAAACACCCCAGATTCAATAAAGACAACTCCTGTAAGGGTTTGGGAGTCTGAAAACCAGGGAGGATCTGAGAGTCTGAACACACAACCTTCCCAAGAAAAGCTGCAAAAGCACTTTCCCCCTACACGCTGCCAGAGCAAACTCAGCTGCTCAGGGAACTCCATGGGGCTGGGACACAGACAAGAGCCTGAGAGGCAGGACTGGATCCCGAGCTGTATCATGGGCTGTGTTTGACACAGCTCTGCAGAGGAAACATCAAACCCTTCCAAGAGGATATTCTGAGGCACCATCAGGCTGCCCCAGCCATGCTAAGAAGAAACATGAGACAGGGAAAGTATCAGATTTTCTGACATCGCGTTGTTTGAATGCTTTAGTTGAAAAAGGATGGAACAAAACAGAAGGAAAATTGGACACATTTTTCAAAACTGCATTCTGACAGGAAAAAGAAAAATTAAAAAAGGAAAAACCTTCATTGACTCAGGCTGAGACATTTAATTCCAATTTCTACTTTGTAGTTGAAGAAGCTCAGCTTGTTTTTGTGAACACTAACAAATTACTTTTTTTTTTCCATGCCAGTGTAATTTTGCATGCAAATCTTGATGCTTTTCATTTTAAAAGTTGAATTCTACTGAAAACTGGAGATTTTACAATTAAGGCCCTATTTCAAAACAAAAACATTTTATTCCCCTGAACTGAGAGAAATCTGGAATTGCCACCCAATAGAAAATGCCCACTCTGGAACATAAATTAAAACATTTTGCTCTGGGGAAAAGAAATACAAATTTATTAAGTTCCAAGCAATTCAGAAACAGCAAAAGCTTACACTTACGCATTATTTAATCAAAATAAAGAAAACACCTTTATAGTGCCAAATTAAAATGTTTCTATTCATCAAACCAATCTTTCCAAAATTAATTCCAAGTCAGCTAAATGTTAAACTGCATTTTGCTATGAGATCATACTTCTCACTTCAGGAAATGCAGCACAGATATGAAATTTCCTCATATCCTGCAGGCTAGGAGCCTACACACACTACACACTGTGCTTCCCAGGACACCCCAGGGCAGGTGTCCTTTGGGACACCGAGTAGCTCAGCTGGTTGAGAATGAAAAAAGGGAAAAAGTCTGCAGGACAGAATGTGAAAATAGGGAGGCTGAATTACAGCTCCCTTAAGGCAATACAATCCCTCCAGAAAATGCAATTTCAAGCTGAGCTTACACGAAACTTAATGACCTGAATAATTTAACAAATTGTTTTGGTTTTGTAGACAGAAATGGGAATGGAGAAAGGATAATCAGAAAAAATATATTTTCTTTGGAAAGAAGTGCTGTTCCAGTTCTACAAGAATTTTCTTATGTGCTTTATTTTTCACACATGCATCTCCACATTGCATATAGGTTGGAGTTGTTTTCACTGTCTACTAAATACCCTGCTTTAAGGCTTATATAAAAAAATGCCAACACTTGTCAATCATCTACCTTCAATGGTCTATACTTCAATACAGATTAAGAGCCTCTGGCACTGAGGAATCTTGACACAATGCTCTATAGCATACTCAACCACTAAATCCAGACTTAATGTGATGGACCACTTCTTTAAATTAAGAGACAGCAAGTGTCCAAAACTGTCGAATTCAGCAGCCTTGAGTCTTTACACAACTTGGCTGGTATGAAAGCAGAAATATTACAACCAGGAACATTAGCCCACATTTCATTCCATCTCAAAAACACATTCCTGGAGGGATCCCTATTGTTCAGGCAATTATCAGGAATCTCCAAGCCCACAAATCACAAAAGTACTCAGAAGCATTTCAGAGTGTTTGGTGGTGTAACAATCTTCCATGCCAATAAAATTTTACTACGAAGGAATATTACTTCAGTTCATTAAACCCAGCTCTAGATCTTGCCAATTTTACACTGGCAAAGTGCTTTGCATATACCCCAGAGTGAAATATATAATGCCTGTTTCCTACAAATTAAGAGTGCAAAGGCAGTGCAGTTCCTTCAGCAGGTTGACAATGAACTTCAGAACAAGTGAAAAGCACCACACCAAAGGCTGTGTGGAGACCCTACATTCCTGTGTCAGGGGACACTCATATTAGAGATATGAGAGGGAAGAGCACAGCAGCCAAAGTAGATGTCAGACAGACATCTGAAAGGCCAGCTCTCATTCACTTCACAACAGATCTCTTCTCTGAGTGATCCTGCTGTATCAGCACAGAGATTAACACAACTCATCAACAGCCCTGTGCACATATTTGCCAAGTGTAATTAATAAAGAGCACAAGGATGAGCACTAGGCAGCACAGAGCACAGCAGAAAGAGGGCAGACAAATTTACATGTGAAAAATGAGAGCTCTCCACTCGCTCTGGAATGCTTGGGTCTCTGTCTCCTGCCCACAGACATATTTCCATGATGCTTGCAACATTTTCTACTCTCCAAGCCAACCACAGGAAACTTGTCTGCAATTTCCATCTGCCATTCCCCAATCCATATGAGAACTACAGCACCCAATGAGTAAATTTCAAATGTGAGCAACCATGGGTTAGTGGGAACCACTGTCAGTAAAAATGCTCAAAGCCAAAGACAGATTGGCTTAAAATGCTCTGGGACTTAAACACCAGCAGCACTTATATATGTAGGTACTTGATGTTTTCTTATTTGGGATCTTTTTGGGGTTTTGTTGTTTGGTTTGTGTTTCTTTTTTGTGCTGGTGGTAGGTGGTTTTCAAGGCACAAGATTATTAGTTAAAGATGGACTGATTGGCAAGCACATGGACAAGCACATTCATGATCATGAATTTCTAAGGCATTCTTTCATGCAATCACTTAATTCAAAGCTAATTCTGTCAAAAGCCACCAATACCAGACTAATTTTTCCCAAACAAACACTCAAAAGGTGGGGAAAGGACAAGTCACATGTTCAATCTATATTTGTGCTTAAGTGTGTGGCAGGCTGACCCCAAGTGGGAACTAAGCACCAACCCAGACACTGATTCTGTCCCACCTTAGGTTGATGGAGGAGAAAACCAGAAAAGCAAAACTGAAAAAAAACTTGTAATTCCTGACAAAGACATTGCCATTAGTCAAGGAGAGGGAAGAAACTATAAATAAACAAACAAGTGATATAAGGGAAGTTGTTGACTGTCCTCCCCAGCAGACCAATGCAAAATCAGTCTCAGAACACAGTTACTATTGCTGAGAATGATGTTCTATGGAACACAACACCTTCCTGACCTCCTCCTTGGGTGGGCAGAGTGAGAAACAGAAAACCTGACACTGTGAAGCTCTGTTCAGCTACACCTAAAACACTGATGTGCTATCTGCACTGCTTTAACCTAGAATTCAAAACACAGCATGGCACAGGCTGCTCTGAGGAAAATTATTCCAGTACAAGTGTTTTCCTGGGTCAAGGTAGCATGATTCTCAAAAACAATCACTACATAATCCTGGTCTCATCAAAATCTCTTCACACAAATACAGCCTCAAAAATATACGTGTGCATGTGAGTGATCACACTATGTAACATCACCATCCTCATTTCCCCTGGAGGTCTGAGTGCAGTTGCCAATACCCAAGAGTGCCATCTCCAGTTGTGAGAAGCATATAGAACTATTACAAAGCTCCCAGGAGAGGAATTTAAATTCCACAGGTGTTAACAGATTCTGCAAGCATCACCACTATGAAACAAGGCAAGTAATGGCATCTTTGTTTTACTGATGAGAAGGCAAAGAGAGGTTAAGTGAAATTTTAAGTGTTTCTCTACATGGGAATACTCAGAAAAAAGATTCCAAATAAACTTTTAAGAGTTTGGTTCAATCCACTTTGCGAATACATATGAAAAATCAAAGACTTATTTATTCTGAAAAAGAGTCCATTGAGGAATTCAGCATAGCTGAAAGAATCCAATTCAGCACATTTCGATAAATTAAGGTAAGAGGCATCATCTGGAAGATAAAACACCAATTTGAGTTCACTCAGAGTAAGAGAATGATTAGCTAAAAAGGAACACGTACACCTTAAACACCAATCTCCCCTTTTTTCCCCAGTCTGGTGAGCATAGATGAAGAAAATTTATCTCCAGATAATAGGAATTAATGAATAGCACATCCTAAGACACAATAAAAAAACCAGCAGAGGTAACCCAACAAACACAGGCCAAATCCTGCCCCTGGAAATCAGAGTAGCACTTGTATAAGAGTAAAGCTTTGCCAACTAAGCTTGCAGTAAAGGACTTTTCCTTACTTTTTTTCTTTTTTTTTTTTTTTAATCTCTGGAGAGACAAAAATGATCTGTGGGTGGCTTCAGGCAGCGCAGACAAAAGAGCCCTCTGAAATTGAAAGAGACAAATCCCAAGATCACACACAGAAGCAAAACACGTTCCAGTGAACTTGTGATCTCCAAACAGCTGAGACTGTCAAATTTGTCCTCAAAACAAGAACCAGTAACTAAAAGGAGGATATTTGCCTTTAATCCTCCTTTGCCTGTGTGGCTTATCACTTTCCAGTGGGAAAACTGCCACAGCAGGCTCCTTCTGTCCCCTGCCCTCCTCCCTTTCAGTATAAATCAGGCACCACAATGGGCTGGAGCCAGAGCAGAAGTCTTCCCACTGGCACAGCTAGAGACAGATCACATTATCTTCACAAAAGCACCTTCCAGATGTAAGCAGCAGTGTGAAATTTCCATTTACAGGACTTGCACTGAATGAACAGAATCTGAGGGTGAAAAAAAAAAAAAAAAAAGAAACAAATCCAGAACTAAAACCACTACAGTGTCTTGCAGAAAGAGCCAGATCTGGAAAGCCCAACTCTCTCTTCCTGTGCCTTTACAAGCAAAAGCAGGGCAGGAATTTTGTGTGCTGGTTCTCTTGGATGCCTTGGCAATTCAAGGGCAAGCCCAGTCTGTCAAAGAAACAGCACCCATCAGCATCAATACTGGAGACACCTCTTCCAGAGTCATGGATCTACCTTTCTGGTCCTCACAAATCTAGAAAGTGTTTTTAATTGAATCTGATAGGGTCTTGAATGCTTTTAGTTTTAGGCATTTTTGTGCAGGAACTGTAATTTAGGATATGTTCAGAGATGCCTTGCACATACAAATCTTTGCCGTGGCAGAGAGTGCAGCTGAATAACCCCACCAGCAAGGCAATGACTAATGACATCAGGACTCAGAAAAGGAATTGGACTATAATGTTTTACAACAATGTGGGAAAAGAAGTCTGATTTTCTTCCTCCCAAGGCAGACATTCCAATTATCAACCAAAGGGAGGGTATTCACAGCCCCTAGCTATATAGTGGCTGCAAGTCAGCCACAAGGCTCTTTCGTCTCCACTACACATTAAAAATTGGGCAATATCTCTCATGCAACATTTCTTCCAAGAATGTAAGAAATAAAATTTGTAAATCCTGCCTCAGTTTGAGAAAGTAAATCTCCTGCATACCCACATGCTTACCTTTACTGCACGCACACACACACACAAATTGTAGCTCTAATTACATTGTGCAAAACCTCCTTAATAAAGAAATAAATGAGATGCCTACAGCAGTCCTTAAAGAGCAGCTGGATCCTGTCCCAGAGGCTGCAGGAGGGTGCACACACTCGTGTGCATCTGTGTCTATGTCTGTGTAATATAAAAGCAATTATCACCACACAGAATTAGGAGAGAGTGTCTGGAAAAGGTCTGGTAATTAGGAATAAACACACTGGAAGGGAGGGTGGACACACCAACACTATCAGCAGCTTGTGAGTAGCATTAGTCAGAGAAGTCAGAGATAAAAATTTCTCCCCAGATGATCTGATCCACCCTCTGTCAAGGCACAGTTTTGCCCTACAGAATTTTTCCCAGCTTTTCAGGATGGTTTTTCTGCACATAAATGCACATTCCCACCAGAAAAGACATCTAGATTGCTTAAAATAACAGAAGCCTGAGCTTTATCTCTGTGTAACTCAGTTTAACATAAATACAATCTCTCCTGTCAGGTAGTGATATGATTTAAGGGTCCCCTATCATACCTTATAAGAGGTGATAGCAAAGAACTCATTATTAATTTCTATTGATTCAGAATCCTGGTTCTTCCCTCTTGCTAAGAAGCCCCCCTCTAAAGCCTTGGAAACTTTAATTTTATCTTTTTTCCCTTCTCTGTCTTCCTTTTAAAGCTGCTGCGTGCACACCTCCAAGTTCAAGAAGAAAATGAAAAAAGGCCCCAGATACTTTGCTGGCTCAGTTCTTATTCCAATTATCTCCTGATACCATCCACAAAGCAGCAGATTTTGTGCAGCAATTTATCTCTGTGGAGTCAGTCACATTTCTGCTGAAGGGCCATTTAAAGCTTCTGACATGGGGAGACCTGGAAAGAAGGAATGACTTGAACTCAAAGTATGGGTAAACTACCTTCACAGGACAGTTCTCATTAAATTAAATTTAAAAAAAAAAAAAAAAAAAAAAAGGCAAGAGAACATAGCCCTTTGAGATCCTATCAAGTTCCAGGACAGGAAAGGGTTTTTCTTGAAGGCAAGAGTATCTGGTTCTGTAAAAGAAGCTAAACTATGTGGGAAATTTTGTGTCTGAGGCATTTCTGAGAGGAAGAGGGAAAAAACGTTCCCATAAAGGTAATTTTTCAAGAAAACTCAGGCTGGTTAAAGCTGTTCCATTTTGGACTCCAGGTTCTTCTCAGGAACTCTCACTTCTCTCACACATATGCCCTCTCACCTCTCCCCTGCATATGTACATATATAAGTATTAGTGATCTTCTTCAGATTTCAATTAGCATCTCAAACAGTTGTTATTGATCAGTGCACGGGCAAGAGATTCTCTCTCTCCCCAGGGACAGAAGATGGAAGTAGATACCCTGTTAAACTCCATTCCAGCCTCATGCCTACAAAGGCTTACTTCATGTGAAAATGTCTCACTGCTAGCACAGGAGAACCAGTCCAAAAGTTGGAGTTTTACAGATGTTACCATGGAAGAAAACAATGTACCTGTTGGGAGATAAACCCTCCCATCTGTTTTTAGTGGCCAATTAAAAGACCTTCTACCCCTGGATCCTTAGCAACTACAAATCCAAGCACCTTAGACTTTGGCTTATTCCCTTCCTCACACCAGCCCAGGGAAATAAAGATCGTTGTAGCTTGCCAAGTGACAAGTGTAGCACAGAGGGAAAAAGGGCAAAATGCACAAATTATTTGAGTTACAGTTGTGCAACTATCAACACCCAATAATCAGATTTTCCACTGCACATGAGACCCCACTTTAAACAACTGTAACATCTTTGTACAAATTCATTATGTAATCACAATGTCTTAAATATTCATACATAGAGTACTTATAATTAAACAGGGATGATGAAATATGAGAATCATCACAGGAAGAACAAGATAAAAATAAAAGTGATCATTTAGATTATATGAGTAAGTATCACAGGCAGCCTGGGTCAGTCAGGCTGAGTGGGACACACAGAATAGGACAGTGCCTGAGGTAAGAGACAAGCACAAGTCTGGGCTCTTGACAGACAAAAGGTCAGAAGCAAGAGTCTGAGTGCTAAATAGCCAATTAACATATTTTTACATTATTATAGATTTAGAAAAATTAAATGATCTGATCATCCTATATATTAAGGTAATAAAAACGTGGTCTGTCCAATTAACTGCACTCTCCTGACCTTGAACTTCTGTTTATGCAGTTCTCATCTGCAGGCAACAAAATCTACTTTAAAACTTAGTGGCTCGACTATGGTAAGGTCAGACTCATCCCTAGCAGCTCCTTTCCCTACTCATATTCCTTTGAAATAATCTTTACTCATTATTTTAATCACCTTTATTGTTTTTAGTTTTATTCTGTATTTGTCATGTGCACACATTTCATCATTACAATGGTTGAACTACTTTTACCATAAGTAGCTTTTTTACTATTATTATTTGTCTTGTATCATTAAATAATAAACCAAATTATTTTCATCTGTGAATTTTCATATGTTGCTGTGAAAACACTGTCTGGGCAATTTCCTTTCTTTGCTCCTGTCCAGAGCAGCTCCTGCTCATGCCAAGCACCCCTGGAGCCAGGATATTACCTCCTTTGGAGGACCTAACCAAGCAGTATTACCTGAAATCTCTCTCACTAGGTATTTCCAGAATGTGAGCTGGGAAGGATTCCTCTGTGTATATCCACCACATTGAGCCAGATATAACATCCTCCTCTTTCTCAGCACTAAAACTTTTAATATATTCCCCCCAACCCTGCTCTCAAAAAATTGTCCTGTGAAAGACTGGCACCAGCTCATGGTGGGGTGGGAGAAAATGAAGGAATCTTTGAGGATCCACAAAACAACTGCAATTTTTAGTGTCAGTTCAATAGCTCAAGGTGGGGGGGGGGTGGGGGGGGGCAGAATGTGTTTAAGAAAAAAATCCATTCATCTGGTTTTGACCTTAGTAAGAAAGAAAATTGAAGTTTTTTTCCCACTTTAGAAAAACCTTGTGCTAATGCCTACATGTGGAGATGTGAAGCAGCACAGTTGAAGCTGTCAAGGGCAATTTTTCTTACAGACTTAAGTGTTCTGTGACTTAGGAAAAAAAAAAAAGAAAAAAAAGAAGCTGAGAAAAATAGAGGAACTTGAATTCCAATCTCCTTTAATGCTACATTATGGTTGAGAATTTCAAGCTGTAAAGTAAGAAACTCAGAAGTTCAGACTCTACATTATGGACATGGATTGTATAAGAGAAAATAGGCAAATCACCTTTGCAGAAATCCAAAGCTCTATCAGCTTTTGGAATCCTTTTACAGTTGGTTGGGGCCCAGGGACAGTTGGTCAGACACCTACTGGCTCCAGTCTGCAACCCTCGCTTCAACAGAAAAATTTCAGAAGGTTTGACACTGAGATCTCCTTCCTTTCCTTAGGGGTCTAAAAAATTATTTCTATGGACCTGAAAGAGTCTTGCCCTCCAGGAGAGAGAGAAATTGCAGCCGATTCTTCATATCAAGCCACTGTCTTATAAGAATCTCCTATAAGAATCATGGTTATGACAAGTGAAACTGCTGACTGACATTTAAACTGGGACTGCTTTTAAGATCAAGATTTAGGATGCTAAACTCTAAGAGATAGATCCCTTTTACTCATGTGGGACAAAGGAAGGCTCAGTGCTTTGCTCTTCTATCACCTGCATCACCATCGGAAGGACATCTAGGACCCAAAATTTGGAGGTAGAAAAGAGGGAAGAGACAGAGTCTCATGTTCTCTGAAAATCCTTTGCAACTTTGCAGGGTCTCCAGATGACCTTCAGGAAATTTCACCTCCATGGGCTATAGGGTTATCTTGCATCTTGCATTGCGATATCAAAACCACCTGCAGAAAGGGCTCTAAAGAGCATCAACAGTCCCACTGACTATTCCTGCACTGGAATGCTTTATGTGGTGTGCCAGAAATTTATCAAAACTTCCAAAATCATTCTGCCCCTCGAGGAACATAAGAGGGAATGGCTGTGAAGTGCAACAAAGTAAGAATGCAAATTGACTAAACAAGATCTGTAATGGCCACTCTGCAAGGTCTGTGAGAGTTTTCTTCTCCTCTTTACTGCCTCAAGAGCCCTGGATTACCATCAGAATAATCTCCGCTCCTCTTCCTCACCAGTCACACCACAAGGTCTTGTCATTATCAGCACCATGAAGTCACAGGAGCAACACGCTTTTCATGAGAAAGGGTTGAGCTGACAAAAGCAGAGAGCTCTGAACATCACCAGAGGCTGAAGCTCAGTGGGGACCAGAGGGCTGAGTCAAGTAGACAGTGTCACTGTCATCTGTCAGTGTCAACTCTGTACAGATTCTTTGTCTCACCTTGCAGGATGCACACATGGGAAAAGGTGAGCACATTTTTTAGTACCTGTGACAGACTAAAGAACAAATCCAAAAGCTCATTTTTGCCTCTGATGTTTTATGACTGTCCTTTCACTAAGATGATCATCTACAAACTACTTCTTATAAAACACCTCCCAAAACAGGAATCTTTCTCTGGGCCCTTTTTACATCAGGACTGACAGCAAGAGCTGCAAAGACAATCTTCAGTAAACCTAGTTATTGGAACAGTGTAACCTGTTGTAAATTCACATGTAGAACACAGAAGAATGAAGATACTCCCCAGTCCAGCCTTTCAAATGGAAATTGATACAGATCTCTTTAGTAACTGCACCTGCACAAGACTGATTCCAACAGCTCCAAGCTCCTCAGAACACTCCTGCAGCCAGAGCAGCTCTCATTACAAAATTGATGCACTAAAACAGGCACCAGGGGCTCAGCGTTAAACCAAGCTGCCAGTGCACCAGCGTCCTCCTCTGCATCACAGAGTTCAAGTTATCTCTCATGAACTGTTGCATTTCGGTTTTCTACAAGCCCTAGCTCTTGGTGGCCAGCAATGCCTTAAAACAAAACAACAAAATCTCATATTCTCTTGTTTTTACTTTTCCTTTACATGCATGCATACATTATATATATGTGTATATATATATATTATATAATTTATAGATATGCATAATGATTTTGAATTATTTCCATTAAATTATTTTCCCTCCTCTCCCTACCAAGAAAGAAAACAATAAATTATCTCAGGCTGTTTTAGATGCCTCAGATTAGCAATGCCATAGTCAGAATAGCACAGAGCACTCCTGAACAGCTATTGGAAGCACTTGCAGATGCCATGAGCCCTTTTCATTCAAGAATACTGTATTTACATTCAAACATAAAGGAAAATAAAGCAAATTCGTTTCACAAACTTCTTGAGAACAGCTTTGCGCGCACAGCATGTGTGGCATTCTTGATTAAACAAGAGATCTGCAGGAAAACAATAAGCCTGTAATTTTATTGGCCAAGCCCTATGAAAACAATTTAGAAGACATGGATTGCAACGTTAAGCAAACTGCAGTCCATGTACAACACCCCTGAATTATAGCAGTTTGGCAATGAGCTGACCACTTGCTTCTCACAGCCTTTAATAACAATCATCCACATCTTCACAGCACAATAGAAATTAGAAACACAAGAAGCCTATTAGCTCATCCAGAAAAAACAGGATTGTTCCCCATGGGATAATTGCTAATATTCAGTCCAAAGTAGATTTAAAGCTGTAAAACAAGGTAGCCTCTTTAGCAAGATTACTCAGCATGGCTGAAAAGTCAGTTCCATAAAGCTTCTTCTAGACATTAAATCTAAATGTTTCCTCTTTAAAAAGGTTTAAATCTAGTCCAAGGAGCTTGGTCTCTTTTGGATTCCCTTCTAGTCAATGAAGAGAGGGAAGAGTTGGGAGACTGACCTTCCCTGGCCAACAGCCTTCACAAACAGCTTTCCTTCTACCCAGCTCCTCTGTGTCAGCTCTCAGCAGGGACATGTGGCAGTTCTAGTGCAAAATGCAGAACCTCACTGGGCCCTGTACTAGAGCAGGGGTTCTGACACAAGGCTGGGTCTAGGTAAAAGTCCTTGTTGCAAGCAGTGTCAGTCCTTGCTCTAAATACCAGGCTGTATTTCCATTGCTCAGAAAGTCTCCATGCACTGCTTCAGCCCCATGGTAAGTCCAGAATTTACAGAGAATTAATATGTGTATCAGAAGAGCTCAGATGTATCTGGGAGGTAGGGAATTACAAGATTTGCAGGCGTAAGAATCATAGCAAGTCTACCACAAGCCAGACTAAATCCAAAGCATTGCAGCAACAAACACAACAGCATCTTGCTTCGAGCCCAGGAGAGTCAGTAATGTCACCATGAGGAATTTGTGTGAAAAGGTGGAAACAACAGCATTTAGCACTAATTAAAACATCAATGGATCCCGAGAGATGAAACCAAAAGCCTTCAGCCTGCACAAGTTAGGTCATCTGATTATTATGAACAACCAATTTTTAAAAAGAATCAGTAAGAAGGTGAAATTTTCCACATGAAAAAACAGAGTTGGAACTCAGGAGAAGGTGCCTCTTAACACTCAAACATTCCAAGAAAAGCCTTTGCAAACTCTAAGTAACAATTACTAGTGAATGGGTAATGAACCCCATAAAGGCTTTGAGAAGTTTTCCACGCCAAGGACAATGGAAAAGAAAATGCACAAAACAAACTTCTTGGGTTTTGCATCTCTATTTCCCTGAGAGGTTTCTTCTGAACTGCCTTTTAACAATCTTCCAAAACCTATAGTAAAATATAACATGACTGAGACCCACTCTTACAAACTACAAATTTCCCTGCTGTTAACTGAGGCATTGTTAATGTGGTCACATTCTTCCTGCTTAGTATAAGCATTTAATGAGTGCCCTCGCCTTTTTCCTAAAACAAGCCCTAACCTCTACTATCTTTGTTATATACAGACATTTACAAGCAGGATTTCAACCAGTCATCTGCATACATTCACTACATGAGCTCATTACATAACAAAGTGGAATTATAAGGGAGACCTTGTCTGAAGCAATCCACAGCATCTTATGTGTCCCCAAATCACGCAAATCCCAAGACACTTCTCAGCTCCTCTGAACAAACATCTGAGCTCAACCACAAAAATCAAAACAAAGAAATATCCTACCAAAAAAAACTCTTTTAACATACCATAGGAAGACAGGAAAAGTCAAGGGCACTGCCACTGTCCTCCAGCCTTGCAGTAATGAGGGATCTGAGAAATGCCAAGATGATTGTCTGAAGTGGAACACCAAGAGCATGTCAGACACACCACATCTCTCTCCTCCACAGCTGAATGAGGAGACACTTTTTAAACACAGACTCCCCCTATTCCACTCAGAAAAGTGACCATGTTACAGTGAAGAGTGATGCTTATGTATCTGACATGGTTCTATAAAATCCTTCAGGATGAAAATTGCAAAGAAGCAGCAATTTATTATTTCTGCCACAAGAAAAATAATATAGTTTGAGGATGCAAGATAAAGTTCTTTTTCATCCGAAGAATTACCTTGCTTTTAAGAAAGGCAAAGCACCCATAATGACAGAGGAAAATCTTTGGAAGTAGTTCCAGAAAAAGACATTAGAAGTGGCAATCACCATGTCAGACACACTACACTGCAGGGGAAGGGTAGAATGACCAGATAATGAAATTACAGGGCATTGAAAATGTCACAGAGCGACCGTGCTCTACCATCATTCACAGGTTATATGAGGCATTAACATGCTGATATCCCATTCCAATGACAAAGATGGCAACAAGAACAGAAAATAGTCCAAAATGAATCTGTTGCTGAGACCAGGAATTTAATGAAACAGGGAGATGAGCAGAAAATTAATCTTATTTTCACTGTGCAGCCTTCAAACTGAAAGCTGCTGGCCTGTTCAGGAACAGTAATAGCTCAGGAATGCATTATTTTACTTCCCTTATCTATGATCTCCCCAGACTTCTGAGTCATCATCACAAAAAATGGTATCAAGTCTTTCAAACAAGGACCAACCTTCTTGGCAGGCACTGGCAGCAAGGAATTTCCAGCAAGGTATAAAGGAGAAGGAAAAGTCCTTCACAATTAAGCTGATTCACCACTAAATCAAGGACCCAGGGAGATTGGGATATTGCTGTACTTGGAGGAATTCAAAATTTGACTGGATGAGGCTCTGAGTAGCTTTATCTAACATCACAGCTTCAACCTTTGAAGC
The DNA here is from genome assembly GCF_027477595.1 of Haemorhous mexicanus. Taxonomy (NCBI): domain Eukaryota; kingdom Metazoa; phylum Chordata; class Aves; order Passeriformes; family Fringillidae; genus Haemorhous; species Haemorhous mexicanus. Next base: position 31,296,411 of record NC_082347.1, on the reverse strand, counting down.
TGATCTGAGCAGGAGCTAGACCAAAAGATCTGCAGAGCCTCCCCCTGCAAACCCAATCTAAATGACTACAGCTGAGTTCTGCTCACTTTGATCAACATGAGAAGCACACACAACAGTAAAGCCGGAGGACCCTGTGTCCATCCTGTGACACACCTTCCTAACTTGCTTGAGATAGTTCATCACTACAAAAAAAAAATCTTCTGCCCCTATTCCTAATATAAAAAGAAAAAAAAAAGAGAAGTCACAGTAAATCAAAATGTAGAGTCTGTTTATGGAAACCCCCTTCTGGAGAGAGTCTAATAGGTCATAACACAGCTTGGGGCAGATGCAAATGAACCGTCAGAATCCAGAGAGCTCCATGTGGAGCCACCTCTACACATCCTCTCCACATATGGCAACCCCACAGGGCAGAGCAGCACCATCCCAGCAGTACCACCCAAAGCAGCCAAGGTCATGCTGGGAGCACTTCCTCTGCAAAGTCAGATGTAGCAGAAATTCTGCACTGTACCCCAAACCCCCAGATGCTGATGTTCTTCCTAGGCCTGGTACAGAAATGGTCCTTTTTTTCAGCCCAACCTAATAAACTCTCCTATTGGAAAGACTGAGAGCAAGACTGCTTCAAAAGGTTTGATAAGGTCAGTGCTAAAGAGTAGCTGATAAGGCTATCTGGCCTCCACAATGGTTTCTTATGAAGCTTGAATTTTCTATTTCAGAATTTTATTTCAGAACAAAATTCACCCAAATTTAAACAGGAACATGTCTTTGAAAAATAAAAGCAAAGTGAACAAAAAACCCATTCATTTAACTTAATCTGGAAAACATAAATAAAACAGTTTCCTCATTCCATCAAGCAGATGCAAATTTAATTTCAGATCACTCAATTTGCTTTCCTGTAAACAAACAAATTGTTAAAAAGCAGCGGAAAAGAAAACCCTTGGAAACACTATGTCTATCACATATAGTATGTGCCTCTTTCTCTCTCTCGGCTGGCCCATATCACATTTAATCCTACAGATTTCAAAGGCTCCTGGAATTCACTCTGCTAAAGGTGTGTAATAAATGAGGCTTTGCAGAGTGCATTTGTTGAGTAAGCAGGAGTATCTGGACATCTGTGCACAGGGATGATTCACTGAGAGATGTGTGTAAGACAAAAGGCTCATCCTAACCTATTTCAAGTCCCCATTTTCACCAGTTTATTGGCAGCCAATCTGCCAGACAACAAGCTTAGCCAGACTGCGAATCAAAAATCTTTCCACCCACAGGACCATCATTCTTTTACTGCTACTCAAGTGGTTTTTGCATCATGCCTAGAAAGTAAAGAGCACCTGCTGCTCGATTAAGGTGTGGAAAAGATCTATCACCTCAGGGCATTCTTAAATACAACCATCTTGTTCATTACAAGGGCATAATATTCTTCTCTATTGACTGAGCAATAGTCATGGATCATGTGGCAAGAACCAGCCTTGGAGGTAGCTAGATGGATGTCCAACCATGGCAAGCTTCATGGTCATAAAAAGCAATGTCTCTTGGAGATCTATGCTCAGGCAGTACAGACCTTGGCAATGTCTTTGTGACTCGAAGCCCATCTGCCACAGCAGCAGAACAAATGAACAATAGTCAGCTTTGAACTGCAGCCTACACCCCTAATTATACCTGAAGTGTCTCCTGGCAACATCTAGGACTGGCTGAGATAGCACTTACCTGTCAAAACACATTGGATACAACAAACTGCCTCTTTAGAACATAGAAGTGGTTTCACATTCCCTCTATTGCAACTCTGCCTCCTCTATGGAAGTGCTGCAATCTGGAGAACACACAGATCTGTCTGTGTGCCTTGCATTTACAGAGCCCAAGAAGTGACTGCCTGATGCAGGCACCATGTCAGGAGAGAGTTCTGTGCTCAGACTGAAAAAGGCGAGTTAGCTTTAAAAGCAGATCAGGCTTTCTTTGCCACTGTGCACTTAAAAGTCATCAAGATGTACACAATTTAAGACTATTCTGGGGCTCCCCCTAAGGAATGTAGCACCTAAAGATTCAGTCTGACACTTCAAACATAGGTATAAAGAAAATATGGTGCACTGACAATTTAATGCAGTTTCTAAAAGCTGTTACTAGAAGGGGAATGTGAAGTCCCCTCTGTCTTGCCCATATCTGATTTTTTACAGTTATTTCTAGTCATCTTTTAAATGAACACCTGAGATGCAGCCCCAGCTAGTACTGCCATCCTGCACAAAGCTGTTGGGTGCCCAGCCCACAGGGGCTGCAGGGACTGGCTGACTTCACAGGAACATCAGAGTGCAGTAACACAACCTGGACATTGTGGAACTACAGATTTAGAAGGAGGAGAGATGGCAGGGTATGCCAAAAACAAGAAGAACTGACAAAGAAGGGAGAATTTCACAGTGCACTGTCACTATTCCAGCTTCATTACATTTGGACATCAGGAGCAAGCTTTGGCAAGAGTCACCTGAGCAGAACTGAGTTAAGCAGCTAACAGAGCTACCTGCAACAGCCACAAGCTGTCACAGCTCACACAGGTTAAGTAACTTTTACTTGCCCCAGCTGCAAGGCGATGAGTTGCCCTCAAGCCTAGGCTAGGATACTACTCTCCCAACAAAATGGAAATTCCAGGAGATGCAGTGGACATCTAGGAACTACCCTATGCTACACAGAAGTAAGCACCACTGGGAAGACAGAAATGAGAGCCCCATCTGACTCCATCTCCAGTCAGGCTGACCTCCCTCACTGCTCTCCCAGCCCCTTCTGTGCTGACACAGCTCAGCTCTCCTACCCAGCTGGAAATTCACTCTTGCCTCTGCCCCCCACACACTGCTCTTACCACCACACAAGGGCAGTCTCCATTTCTCCCCTGCCAAACAGAGCTTGGGCCAATCCTCGCTGCAGCTTTTCCTGCACAGTCTACTTACACTTGTTTATCTTATCATTCTTCCCACAGTCTGAAGTAAAGATGTAATCACCACAGCTGCAGTGTTATCCCACATAAATTACTTTTTCACAGGGAGAAGTGCAAAAATACAATTACTTGCTTTAGATACACTGGCTTAGAGGGACCCAGTTTTGAAGTGCCTCCTATTTTCCACAAAAAGACTGAAAACTTGTACCTATATGTATAGCAATCAGAAAGTACTCGTACCTTTCCCTAAAGAAAACCCATGAAAATGATGCCAGGCCTTATCTGACAGAATTATATGATATTTCTGTCTCAAAAGCCTGCATGCAGTTGTATCAGAGGTCTTGTTATTTAACAGGACTGAAGGAGAGGTCAAGCTGCACAATGACTCTTGCAAATCAAGATTTTATTGATACTCACAGAGAAATGCAACTAGAATCAAAACCTGCTGCCACTGCTGCAACAAATGACAAACCTAGAGGATCATTCAGGTTTGGAAGTGTAGAACAATTAAATTAGTGTGCTCTGGAGATGATGTCTAACCAACCTGCATTCCCCAGGCAGGATGTAGCTCCTCTGAACCACTCCCAAGAGATATTTGCCTGGTCTGTTTTTAATGCTCTCTGATACAAGAAAGGACTCCCAAGGCTTTACTCACAATAAGCTTTTTCATATGAACTAACTTTCTCTGGTTTGCTGTGTTTTAAATATATGAATGCTCATCTGATGCTTCACAGAAAAAAATAATTTTAAAAACCCAAAAGTATTTACCTTAAACAGCTGAGTTTTCCATTCATTTTATCATCCCTCTTCAGTTTCCTCTTCTTTAGCTGAACAATTCCCATCCATTCAAGTTTTCCTTGTTAGCCAGGTTACCCTGTGTTTGAGTATCTCCATTTTTCTCTGAGAGAGTCTCTTAAAATGATCTTTATCCCCCTTTAAGTGAACTTAGACTGGCCACAGAGCTACTGCTGAGGTCTTACTTGCACTGCACTGCAAGGATTACTTTGTGCATCTTGCAGGCTACAATAATCCTGCTTATTGAAGCAGCAGAGGATTTTCTTTCTGGAAACACTCTGCAAGACCCATCCTCAGTGCACTGTGGAGATGAGTTACTGAAGGAGAGATTGGCAGGAGTGAGAACAAGTTAGGGCAGGGGGAAAGCTGGAGTAAATGTTTGTGTATTTTCAGCCAGGCCAGAGAAGGTAATGTTGTCAGGATTGCTGTGCAGAAGGAAAGTGACTTTTAGGAGATAATGGCTTCCCTTAGAAGAAAAGATGAACACACCTCTGGGATGGGACAAAGAATAGAACCAGTTTGGTACAAGGTGAGAGCATGAAGCAAGACAAGAGCAGCCAGATAGCATGAGTGAGAATCAAATCCAGTCTGGGTTTGTGCCCTAAGAACATGAAAGGAACAAGTATTTCAGTATTACCTATCATGAGACAGTACCCAAAGGAAAACCAGAGTCAAGTACACTGCACACACAGTACAAAAGCCTAGTCTTACCTTCCTTTTCTCCCTCCTCCAGACCAACCTGACTCCCTTCCAGTCCTCGAGAAATATTTTAGTGAACAAATTCAGTGTGACATGGTTGTACAGATATTTCAGCACTGGGATTAAAAGTGCCCCTGTCAAATATGCCACACATCAAGACTTACTGTCATTCTGTCCTCACTTAGAAAGGAAGCAAGAAGACAGGATGCAAGAGGAAAACACGGTCACTGGGCAAACAAAATAATCAAGGACAAGATGACAATGCTGGAGAAAGAACAAAGAAATAGCTGGATTATGCTTCAATATGTCAAGCTCTGAAAAGACCAAAGCAACTTTGTCATTAGTAGAGAAGACAGTTCTTCCTGATATACAGCCCTTACAAATCTGTGTGGTATAAATGCAATTTATGTGGCTTATAATGCAGTTAATTTATCCCCACAAAGGAAGGAGACAGTGTAACTTGCTAGACAGGTTCTGGTTCTTACCATCACTTGGGGTGATAAATTTAGCCCAAGTTTCTGTACCTGACTTTTCATTTCTAGGTAGCTTAAGCTACTCAGACACTAACCTTATTGTGACAGTGTCAGAAATGACACATATCTGGCCACAGTTTTTAATTGTGGTTCTCCTTTTTTTCCCCCCTTTTCTCTGGTGCCCACGGAAAGCATTAGCCTGACAAGAGTAGAGAACAAGTCATTTATTTTCTGTCACAACAGATATGCAGCACAGAACAAGTTGCCTATGCATCACTCCCTGCCAGTGTGCATCAGCCCTGGCTCAGGGGGACCCATCTCCAAGAGTAAGAGCACAAATCAATTTTGCATGACCACTCAGGGTCAGCCTCTCTGCTGATACCACATGCTTGTACCAGCTGTGCTGGTATGGTGTAGATTCTGCCCCATGGATGTCTGTCCACTGGGAAACCCAAACTATGCATATCAGCTGATCTGAGACACTCCCTTACTTCCATTCCACAGAAACTTTGTTTTCATCAGCAAACATCTGAAGCTGGTTTGGTTTTTGGTTTTTTTTTTCTTTTCCACATGGATGCTTGATCCATTCTTTCACCCCCCAGGCTGCAGTTACCCAGGGCACACAGAAGGGACACACAAGATATACACACAGAGAGAAGATTAAATCTTTCAACAGAAGAGGTAGACAAGAGCTCTTAACTTATGCTTTGATTTCCATGTACATTTCGGGGATTTTTAAAGTATTGAATTATACAAGAATATTTGTGTTATTGCTTTACAAATATGCACCCATCTGGTGGAAGATCCTAGGGCATATACAACTGCCTAGCAGTATTTATTGTCATTTTGAATATGTATTTACTTATGTATCTGCCAAACAGGGCTGTTCAGAAGAAAACAAAAAAGCCATATTAGTAGAATTAAAAAGGATGAAAAAAGAAAGCAATATAAGAGAGAAACCTGAAGGAACAGTTCATAGCTATGTTTTTCCAGTTTTTATGATATTAAAGTTCCAGTGCAGGTTTTGGTGGCACATGGGTTGGTTTGATGGGTTTTTTGGGAGGAAGACTGTTCTCAGTTTATTGGTTGGGCTTTTTCTTATGATAAAATATATAATGAAACTAGAAGATGGCATCACATAAATCTGTAATGGTAACAAGCCTGGAAAATGGTACCATTGTAACTGATTCTCAATACATATTTAAGATCATAATGCCATAGGATACTTCTTGCACTCTCCTCTTTTGCCCTGTGCTGCAACTTTCCCAAAGGCATGTAATAGCATAGCTGATGGTTTAGCAAAAGCCCCTGCTTTACCAGCTGGCTGAATTTTAACCTACAAAGAAGGCAATCACATCTGAAAGCATTGGGGATAAACTCCAATTTTCACTGTATGTAGCTTCAAGCAAAAGGAAATTGCAATCTCTGAGCAGCAAAAGGCCACAGTAAATAGGGGACACAAAACAGTTACTGAAGTTCTCATTTTTAACATCTGACTCTGCATGGAGCATGCAGAACAGATTACTAATAGATCAGGCTGCTCAAAACCCTGAGGTTGGTGACTGAACATGTGCATTAAATTCAGTGTATATGTGGCATTTATTTGGTGTCCTGGCTGTTAAGAAACGGCTTATAATAAAGGGAGTTCATCTGAAACCTTCCTGCATCTTTATACACTTCTTTGCTTCATGTTACAGAAAGGGATAAATCATACCACATTTAGCTGTGTGAGTTGCCCCAAAAGCTGCTGAGAGCTAGAGCATGTTTTCAGAACAGCAACAGGCAGCAGGACAACAGGGACTTTGCAACAGCAGTGCCAGCCTGTGGGAAGTCCTGCAGATTCCCCATAGGCACATTAGGCTGTTTAGCCCTCCTTTATTTGGCCATAGCTTTATAACTTTACTTGGATGTTGCTTTATAACTAATTTCTTCCCAGGCTCTGGCATTGTGAGTGGCTGTGGCTGTGCAATTACAGCTGAAAAGAAGGTGCAGGTGTGACCTACAGTTTGTTGTAAGCAAGGGAGTAAGGGAAAAGTCCATCTCCTGCACCACAGTAGTGTCAGGTGTTCCATGAACCCATTTTACACACACATACACAACCTGTGCCTTCCAACAAGCCAAAGAAAGCATGAGTTGCTGAACTAATTGCTCTGACTGCTTCCAGATAATTGAATTTTACCTTGATTGTAATTAATTAATTTCAGCAGAAAATGGGTCCTCCTTGACCAAAGCTGAGTCTGCTCTGTGATATATTTAATACAGCAGCTACACCAGTCAGGTTTCTATCAGCAGTTAAAGAACAAGTATTACTTAGTTGCCTACTGTAGGGGTGAAAATAAGTTTCTCAGCCCTCCACACCAAGACTTAGTGTCTTCCTGTCCTGCTGGCAACAAGGACAAATCTCTGACTACCAGGGGCCAGGAATGCAAGGTGACAGTGTCTTCGGCCACCCTTGCTCAACCAGATGTGTTTGCAATAGAAGAGATAAAATGGATCTTTCCAGCCTTCTGATTCTCTTTATTTTTTATCTCTGCTCAAAGCTTTGACATTAAGCCTAGAATCAGCATTTTCTCCTGGACTGCTTTGCCCTACCTTTTTGATACAATGGACTACCAATTCTTGGCTAATGGGTTGTCAACCTTCATTTAAATGAGCCATTCCTTTTTACCTCCAGAGAGGAAAAAGAAAACTCCTCTTTCAAATTGCTACTTAGAGCACTCCACCAGAGTAAATCCTCTCCATCCCTGTACAAAAGGACAAACACATGCCATCCTAACAGAGTTAGAGGGTTACCTCCTTGGCTAAAATGATCAGCTGTGCCCAAGATACCTGATGTCTTGGGTCAGTTGTTTAAAAGCATGCCTAGAATAAGGAGGGGATTACCAGTAAATTTGACTCACAGCCACCCAAGTTCATGGTTGCTTCTGCTCTAAGTCACGTTATCTGCAACAGACTTTCAGTTTTATTACAGATTCAGAGCAATGCTTTCTTCCTGGCAGTTAAAACAATCTTACTGGCTCTTCCATTCTCAGTGTTTGGTTGCACTTTCCAGTCCCACAAAAGTGGAATTTGCCAGCTCTTACCTTAATGTGGGCATGGGTGGCATCAGGAGGGTATCTCTGGCCTTGGATGGTCAGAGTTTACCCCCACCACATGAGGTGGTATTCACCCACTAACATTTCTCTTTGTGTATGAAGCCACAAAACCTTCAATCAACAGATCACATGAAAGCAAATCCTTCTAGTGCAGCCAGGCTTGAGTTACACATGTATTGTTCTAGTCCAGTGTTAATTACAACAGAGGTGGGGTACAGGGACTGGGACCAGGCTTATTCACCCCCAAACAACCACACACATGTACTCAAGGCAAGTCTATTCACAGATGGACAATTCAGAGCACAGGTTTTCATGCAATACATTATTTTACATCCTAGAGCAAGATGGACCAACACTGTGAAAAAAAAAGTCCTGGATTCTGTCACATATTACCCAGTTAATCCATATCTCATCTAACTAGACAATTTGAGACCACGAAAGTTAATCATTATTTGTATTCACAGAATGTTCTGCATGGGCTTTATTTTTCCCTAACTATTCTGCATTTGCTTTACTAAAGTTACATGTATAGATGAGCAAGAAGTACCCAAATATTTCTATCCTGTGCTACACAGAGCTTCCAACAGGATGAGTTTGTGACTCAACAAATTATCTGGGTGTTTTCGCTTAAACTGTCACTTGTGAGTCATTATGGGTGCTTAATTGGTCATCTGCAAATTTCAGGGTTAACACCTCACTTAATGAACAAGCTTGTTCAAACCTCTGAAAATTATTCATTCTGGCTGCCTGAACTCCTGGGGAGACAGCTAATGCTTCAGTTCCCACTCTGAAATTTTCTGTATAATCACAAAGGCTAGGAAGATGTGTATTTGTATGTGGGCAAGTGAATAAAAATGCACATAAAATGAGAAAGAGCACAAGCACATACTCAGATTCAGGAAGAGGAGCTTTGTGTCAAATGATGGATGTAGAGGACCTTGACTATGAAGTGAACGTTGTATCTAAGGTAATTCATTTCTTGTCAGGTTTTGTCCCCCAGAAGTATTAGTCAAGCATGAACTTTTAGAAGTGTCTGCCACAGGCACAATTGCCCGAATTCCAGCCACTGCAATATTAGATTAATAATAAGGGCAGCTCTCTTGCCAGTTTAACTAATGTAATAACCTTAGTATTTGCCTTCTGTAAACACAATATGGGCTGGTTTCTCACTTAATCCAGGCTTGCAGCATTGCTTCCTGACTTCTCCCACTCCCATGATCAAAAATGGATTTCTGCCCCCCCCCCTTCTTTCTTTCTCTTCCTTCTTTACTTACTGTATTTTACTTCTGTTTGTACAACTCACTTTTTAGGAAAGCCAGCTCTCTTCTTACACTCTTCTTTTAGAAAAGGTCAACATTTGGAGAACAGAAAGCAACAAATAATGAATAAGGAGCTGACAGGTAGATTGAAAACCCTGAAGGAATGAACAGACCAGGTACTGGGAACAGCATTCAACACAAAGCTCACCACCAAATTCCTAACCTGCTCTAATGACAACATTTCACACCCTCTATGCCCTCTATGCCGAAATTGCTCCAGCTATTAGCACACTAAGGGCCAGGGGAGCTGGTGAAAAAACATACAAGTCAAATTTCCAGCTGTTCTTCAACCACATTGCCAAGGATGACTTTAAAGATTCATCTCAGATCCCACAGAATATCCCAAACAGACCTGGATCTACCTGCAGCACTGGGTGTCACTCCCCTTTTTTTTCTAGTACTTCAACCTGTGAAAGGCAAGTGAAATGCCATCCTGTGTGTCAAGGAACCCAAAACACCGGGATGCAATGGTCAGAAAAGAGCTCTAAGCAGTTCTAAAGCAGGACACCATGGTGAGTTGTAGGTGTTCCTGACACCACAAATAGGATACAACCATTATGGAAAGACTGCTGGCTCCTAATCCTTCTGCACAACAGCAAGGAGAGATGCTCCCCTGAACCAGAACACACAAAGTCTCTTAGTGCATGGAAGAGTCCACACCAGATCTGTCGGATGCCCTCTGTTGTTGCCAGCTGGAACTGTGGACACTCACCACCCTGAAAACCAGATCTTTTATCACATATTTAACTAACTGTCTCACAAACAAAATCATAGGTACATACAAAGTAATCCAGCTAAATCAATCTGCAGACCTGCCTGCTGCTATAACCATTTGGCACAAGAAGAATGTAACCTTCGTTGTAGATAATGACAAGGAAGATATAAAGAGTTGTTCTCTTGATCATACTCTTTTCTTTCTTCCTCTAGATCTCAGAGTGACCTTTGCAATTCAAGCCATGCCATGGTCATTAAAATAATAAAAGTATATTTTATTACTTCTACTTGTAAGAAAACTCAGCCTGAACTCTACCTTAATGTCCAATTCTCCTTAATGATTCATATCTTACTGAGTTTCTGAGGCCTTTTATCCTGCCATATGAGGCTGACCAGCCCCCATCTGTTCTCTTACAAGCAAACAGAATGAAGTTAATTTACCTGTCAAACTCTGCTGTGGTCAATGATATGTTAATGATGTGCATAGAGTTAAATAATTCAGTATCCAAACAATAAGGTGACTCACTTATTGCACTATTCATTTTTCCTTTTCATGGAAGGAACTTGCTGTTCCTGAACATGCTCTTGTCTAGGTCAAGCGTGGGTGTGTGTGTGCCCAGGGAAGAGGTAGAAAAATGTAGAATTTCCCAATAAATATTTCAGTGCAAGATGAGCTGTGTAAATGCAAGGCCCACTCATGAGGGGGTAAGATTAGGACCCTCTAGCATTTTACTCCTCAAGGGTGACAATACTGGAGTTTCACACACACATATAAACACAGCAGCTGCTTCAGCAAACCTGTCATCCCATGTAAAGCCACCTGTCAACTCACATAAGCCAGTGTTACTTCAGCAAAATAAAACCAAAGAGACTTACCAGTGGTTACCAAAGATCTGTGCCAGCCAGTCTTCTAAAGTTTACTGATCTGAAGGAACAAGCTATTGGCAATCCCACATTACCAACAGAATTGCAAGGCCAAGATGACTGTGACCATGGAAGTGACACATCTCTCTGCAACCCAAAAATAGGGCCTGGGGCAGCAGACTGTTCAATTTGCCTTTACTAAAAAAATGCATAAAAAGGTATAAAATTGACAGCCAAAATTGAGGGTGCTCCCTCCTGACTTCACAGCCCTCACTGCTGGCAACCAGAGGAGGGGCTAAGATTAAGCAAAACAGAGGCTTATTTTCCCTGAAAGTCTCAGTGAACAAAACCTTGGCCCTAAGAAAGGCTCTAAGCTCTGGAGAAGCTTCCTCTTATCAATGCTGTGCCACAGCACACTTCAACATCCTAAATTAGGTGCTCTTATGTAGATCCAGATCCTTTTTTTCCACAATGAGCAGGAGCCACTGCCACAGCCTCTTTTTCCACCCACATATCTCTGGTAAAACCATCTCTACACCCAGTACCAGAGGAAAGATTGCTGTGGAAGATCTGTGTCATAAGAGTCACTTGTCCAAAACTCACTTCCAGAACTCAGTAAGTTTCCATTCTGGATCCTGCTTGGTGTCTTCGGCAAGAAGAATGGAAGAGGTTTACTTCTTTCCTGCTCTTAACAGAACAAGGTAGCATCTTTCACACCTAGACACAATTAAGGCATGTGTTCTCATTCCATTCCCACTCGGGAAAAAACAAATGGGTCTCATTAATATCAGAAAGCCAGCCCAAGAAGAGGCCTAACTCTGCATTATTTGCTAGCGTCAGGAGACATGAACAATTTACATCCCTTGAAACTGGGTCATGCACTGCTCTGCCACAACAAAAATTAGCTCATCTGTCCAAAAGACATTCAATACTCAAGAGGCCTAAAGCTGTTTACTTCTGCTCCAAGGGAGAATTAGAGGCCTTGATTCTGCTGTGATGAAAACTATAAAGTGGTCTTCAGCATGGTTTTAATACATGGATTATGACTGCATAGGGCTTATGATTGTTTACATTTTTTGCCTTCCAGTGATGACCATAAAGCAGAGTGTTGTGCCCATGGAACAGCAGCACTGATTCAATGTGGCAGCAGGTCAGCAGGGGTGAGACAGAACACCTCTGGAAACTACACTCTTTGTATGACTCCTCTCAAAACATCCCAGATAGCCACAGCCTGCAGTAAGCAGGCTTTTGTTGTTCTACAACATCAGCTTCATCCCAGTTACTGGAACAATAAATCCTGTCAGAAAAAGATACCAGCTATTCTAAAGAGATCCTCAGCATAGTCTTTAGACACCTTTGCCCTTCTGGTTAATGGAGGAGAACTGAGTCACAAAGTCCCCAGAAAGTCTGTAGTCAAAGATCGTAGATGAGGCTGTTTGACTATAGATAGGGTTCCCATCCTCAAAATGGGAAGTCTGACTAGATCGAAACAAATTCAAACAGATAAAACTTTTTCTGGGCTCTCCAGACCCTCTGGAGGGCTGTTCAGTGGTGGGGGTACATAACACTCACTGTTTTCCAACCCAGAGACAGCTGTTTATGCAGCTGGATGGAATAAGTTCTAACTTCTTACAACACAGAAGAAACACAAAATCAGCTACCTTGAAGAGATGGGCTACAAAAAAGACCAAAGTAAATTACCCTATGATAATAATCGGATCATTAATATTTGAAAATTATAATAATCAGATCTGGGATGAGCCAAATACTTTAAAAACCATCGGGCACAAGGACAGGGGATTATACAAAGCAGACAAAATGCAGACCTAAATCTACTATCCCAGACTAAATTTTTCTTTGGGTTCAGTGGAAAGATAACAGAAGAAACATCTGTCTTTTTTTTTTGTGTGTGTGTTTGTTGTGATAGGAGCTCTTCTCTAAGTCACCAGCTCCAAAAAGAAACTCTAATATCTGCAGCCTTCAAGGATAATAGATCTTCAGGACATTATTTCTGTACCATCAAGGTGAACAATAACTTTCTCAAAGATGGAGCCACCAATAAATTATGCAGGTCATATTGCAGAAGTGGGTTTGGTGTTGGGACTGGTTTGGGGTTTTTCTAGAATGCTCCAATACATAATTTTAAGAGCTGACTTAAAGAGCTCTTCCAGCCCTGAGTCATCAGGCCATGGAGCCATTCACATAAAGTACTTCATGCCATGTCTCAACACAGATGATTATACACAGGTTTGTCAACAGAGGGGCAGTGGTGGAGTGCTAGTAGGTAAAATGTGAGACAAAGCATGGAGCTGATAAAGGAAAATATTTTCAAAGGGTTTTTTATTATTAAGTGGTTTCAAACCATTGAAATGAAAGAGATGACAACATGAAAAGCACCAAATGCTAACAGAATGTCCTACAAACCTGATCCATTCCAGATGATGCAACAAACATTTAAAGCCCAGAAGAATGATAACTGGAAGTTGCCTTCTTTAGAGTTTATTACTGCAAAATTAGACCTACTTGTGCTGATAGGTAACTGCTTAAGCTTGGTCTGTTTACACATGTGTATGCACACCTGTTTCACATCTGCCTTCTGCAAAGTTGGTATCTAATACCTGAAACACCAGTTATTCCTACTCTGACTGAAGGAGGAATGCCTGATCTGTCCAAGATTTGGGCACTTTTCATCATCATTGTGTCTGGGTTCCTCCTATATATAAATACACTTGCTCTCAACTTTTCCCTGTATCCTAAAGATATGTTCATTCCTGGTTTACAGTGAGGGGGCGAAGTATTCAGAAAGCCACAAGATAGAGCCTGAGAGGACTGAAATTACTTCCTGCTACTCTTCTGTAAATTCCAAGTTCCCTTTTGAATTCCTGCCCTGAAACCACATGAGAAGTCAGCAGCCAAGCCAGGATCTGAACTCACATCTCCTGCATCCCGCAGGATAAGATAACTTCTGAATTCTTCTCCAATACAGTTGCCAGGTTTTTGGACTCAGTGGGTGTCACCCCCCCATCCCTCAGTACCTCATCAATACACATCTTCAAATCATCAAGCCATTCAGCTTCCCAGATAAATCCATTGTAGTTAATTCGACCAACACTTGCTGGTACCAGCCACCAGCACAGGCTGGTCTAGGCCTCCTGATTAAGGTGAAAGATGTATTTCTGTGCAATGAATTGTCAAATCATCCTTTTTGTTTATTAACAGGGAGAATATTTTCTGAGCAGAGCATCCTCTGAATCCAGGACCCAACTCTGCAAGCTGCCAAGTAGGTGCTGAGTGTTTCCCAGTTCTCTGCAGAAGGCATTTTTTCACTCCTCTCCCCAGGAACTTTGCCCATTAATAATGCTCACAGACTTTTGTCGCAATGCCACAAATATGGCCCCAAGCACTCTGTCAGCAGAGTAAGCATCCACTAACAGTCAATACATCAGCTGCAGCTCAGAATTGTCCAGCAGCATTACATCTTCACTGTGCATTTTAATGTTCTATACCCTAAACAATAATGCTACCTCTAAAGACAGAAGACAGTTCAGAATCCAAGACTTGCAAACCTCAGCTGCTCTCGAGTCTTTAGCTCTAATAGAGTCCAGCAAGCCATTCTCCCCAGAGAAGCTAATGCAAGGAAAAATACTTGCTGGTCTTGGCAGTTCAAACTGCAGCATTTTTGCTAAGGAGCAGAAGATCTAGAAAGTAAGCTACAAAGGGTTTTCAGAGACTTTGACTTTCAACTCCCTTTTGGATATTAAGTTTCAAGACTCTCGCAGTATCTAGGCCATTTCATGTCTTTCTTCTGAGCGCTGGATTTGCCTACACCAAGCTTACAGCCTGATGCTCCAGAATACAGCAAGAGGGAGTGAAGGAAAGTGCTTTACAGCAATTGGCCCCCCTTGTGTGATCAAAGCTAAGTAACTCAGCACAAGAGCATGGATTCTGAGCTGTATCTTGGTGAGCAATTACTCACACAAAATAGCACTTCAAGACCCAGATAAGATAATACTTCTGGATTGTCACATCTTTTGTTAAAATCATTGCCAAACACTACCCCCAGAAGATCCTAAAACCTGAAAAAAATTATGGACAATCTCTATTTTACAAATTGAGAACTAAGCTTATGAGAGATCCCAGACTCTGCAAGGGAAAGCCAGTGCACGAAATTCAATCTTAAATAAGTGTGGCAACACCTCAAAGGACAGAACTTATTCTGTAATCATTGCGTTCAACAAAGATGTTTTCACAAATAATTGCAGGTTCTTTGCAAGCCACCTCTGCTTTACCCTAAGAAACTTTCTTGAGACCCCAGACATCAGGTTCACACATCCCAACTCCTATTCAAGCACTTGGCAGCCACTGAAATTAAGCTGGCATCAGGCACCTAAATCTTCCCCTTGAAGGTGTGAGCCTAGTGTCTTGCTCTGGGGCACAGAGGAAGTCTTGGCAAAACCAGGTTTTAGAGGAAAATCTTCTTTATCTCTCCTTAATGAAACCAGTCCTGAAACCCAATAAAAAGTTGATCCTTCCTCTTTATCACTTGTATTGCAGTTCCTCTCCAAATAATGCACTCAGACTGAGCAGTTCTTACCATTTATAACAATTCTGAGCAGACAAGCAGGTTATTCTGCTACCTGGTACTAGTGTTACACTCCAAAAGCACCCCAACAGCACAGATTTCACAGTCCTCAGCAAACTTCACAGACTTCAGCAAACTCAAACTGACCCACTCTGTAGACAATTTGACACTATATTTAACCTTACCCACCCACTTTAAGATCAGGAATCTCTCTGTCTTCTGTTTCTCCTTCTCCTGAGTTGGAAAGATGCAGTTCTAAAAACTTCATAGAGCAAAGATGGCCATGCCATCCAACTGAGGCTTCCTTTTTCAGATTGATATGGCACAAACAATTGCCCCTGTTGAAGCCTGACCAGTACCAAGAAGCCTCTGCTAACAACCATGGCACATTTCATGTCTGCTGACCTGATATTAAGGCCAGCCAAGTAACACATAGTCTTTTTATTTGGAATTTAAAAGAGTAACAAATGGAACATAAGTGCCACAAGCGTTCACCATAATACACAGGATTTCAGGTGGATGTTTGTGTGTTAAGACCACAGCAAAGACATGTGCTCTAAACCACAGTCTAAAAAATGGATCCAAAAGAAGAAATTTTCAGCATTCAAAGTCACTCTTGACTTCAAAATGGAAGTCACCCTCTCCTAATTGCCACTACTTTCTCCTGTTTTAATCTAGCAGTTCCTCTGCACCATCTTACAAAATTATTAGTCTTAACCCAGTTTAACACACAAACTCAAAGCAAGAACTTCTCAGCTTTGATATCCACACTTCTAAGCTAAATTGGGAGGACTTGATTTTATAAAGCAACTTTACCACCCATGTGCAAGTCAGTATCACAGCACACACAACACCAAGTGCACAAGCAAATGGTTTTGAGCAAATGTTTTCATCTGATGGTCTTCTGTAATATGCAATCAGCCAGTTTTGTGCATGTAACTGCAGCAAACATACCTCACACATCAGTGAAAACTGACCCCATTAAAGGCTCAGTATATTCAGAACAAGTCTAGGCTTTAAAAAGAGCTGGTTAATTTTACTGTCAATAACTGTAGAAGTTAAGATAACAGTAATCAAATCCCATGCCTCAGAATGCAAGTTAACTGCCTTCAGGGTCAAAAAGATATCTACTTCTTTGCCTCTGGATATCACTAAAGAACTACCATAGAGGATTATATGACTCAAACATAACACCCATTTATTGCTCAGTGCCATAAGCAGCAGAGTGCATTTACCAGGTAAAATGATCCAGTACAGCCAAATCTCTGCCACAACTTATTAACATCAACTTTTCTTGCTGCTCTCCCACTGTCTCCATCCTTCTCTGCAACATGATTTTGTTCTGCAGAAGGTCAAATTTTGTTTTCCTAGCTGCTCTCCAGCAAACACATGCAGAATTACCTAAGGGCACTTCAAACACGCTTTGATAATTTTTTATTTTAATTGGGCCAACTATCTATTATCAACATTAACACTGAGAGAATATTGAAAACTACAGTTAAAACACTGATTAGCTGCTGTTCAGGTCCTTAATTCCCTAGGAATAGCCAATAGACAGGCATTTCCAGCTTCCCTGCTGTGCCCCAATGCAACAGAAGAGCTAAGAAAAGGGAAATTAAGCAATTAATTTGTTCTTTTAAAAAATGTAAAGGGGAAAAAAAAGTAGTTGAGTAAATCATTTAGTACATTGAAAAACTAATAACAGTAGCCAAAAGACAGGCACAGCAGAAGAAGCATCCCCTCCCTCCTGAAGCTGTGTGTTGCCCTCTGCTGTTCTCTGGGTCAGCTCCTGACACAGCTCAGTCAGTGCTGCTCACTCAGGACCTTCTGTCCTCACTCATTGCCAGCCTTGAGCTGCAGCACAGCTCAGCCAAGACTGTCCATATCTCTCTCTCATGTACCTGTAAAAGAGATAAGATCTGGCACAGTTTTCCTTGTTTAATTTGCCAAGATATTGGTAAACTTTGAAATACTTGCCCTGCCTTGCAAGGCTCCTAAGGACTGCTCATCTGTGGAGTGCTTGCACACTGCAGCAAGGGGGTCAAACAACTCAACAAATACCTTCTTCATGGGCACAAAATCAGCTCAGGCTACATTAGACAGTTGTCATACATAATCAGATGGTTTTCCTCGATGGGGGGACCCTGTGCTGTCTTGGTATCATGTTAATTAGTGACAAATATGCAGTTGGGGAAAGTCAGCTTCCAGCTGCAGAAAATGCAGAGGACAGGTCACAACACAGCTGAGGGGACAAGCCCAAGGACACACTTTGCTGTTTTCTCAAGCTTTAAGCAGCAACCAAGGTAAAATGATCAATGCTAACTCCCCTTAAGTCAGACATTATGGAAATGTCTTCATGCAAAGAGTTGGTGCATTACTGACACAATTCTCCCTGCAACAAAACACACACCTTTAGGAGAACCTAAGAGAATGCTAGAGATGTTTACCTGAGGGAGTTTCAAGAAATGTTGCCCTACCTCAGCTCCCTAGCTTTTCCATAGCTTTAAGATCAGGAAACCTGGCAGCTCACCCCATTTCTGATTTTTCAGTGATCTGTGCAAATACCAGTATGACACAAAATATTTTTGTCATAGAGTCTCCTCATCTATAACCCAGTGATCATGACACATAATAGCTGGTTTTGGACACCTGAAGAGAGATAGGGGGCTTAAGGCAGAAGTCAGGGTACAATATTTTTAGTGCTACTAAAACAGAGACATTGAAACAGAGACATTGAAAGGCATTTTCAAGCAAGTTCAGACATGAATATGAGAAAAATAATTAATTACTCTCAGCCTGCTCTTTTTGAGAGACCAGTTTTCAGTTCCAGACCAAACTCTCAGTCTGACTCCAAAGACACACTAAACCCCAAAGAGTCACTAGACCTGGTTCCTGGTAAAACAGAGATATCCATTCTTGACCCACTGGTACAGTGGAAGGGTGAAAACCCCCTGTGAGATAAGCACAGGACTGTGCAACCACAAATCCAGAAAAACACTTTAGGTAACACATTGCAGCCAGGCTACAAGCAAAAGCATGCCCCAGCCTAGGCCAGCCTCAGCATATAGATAGGTCCTAATCAAGAAGCTTCTAGATTTGTGTAGTGCTCACAAGGGGAAGGATGCCACCCCTTCACCATGACCAGTCTTCTGGGGTACATGGGCACTTGTGCTGCTTATTTCCATGCTAACAATATGAGAAAATGAAGCTTGAAAAGTAGGAGAGGAGAAAAGAATGCTACAGTTAAATCAGCTGGCATGACAGATGAAAAAAATGGCAATGTGAGGTTGCTCTCACCTTAATAAAGACATTGTGGTTCTATTTGCTCCCTGCCATCAAGACAACCAGACTCATACATTGCACAACCTCCTCCACCCTCCAGTCTTCACCACACACACCTGCTAATATCCACAGAGAAACAGCCATCCATTCATAGCTCAGAGAACTTCCAATTATGCAAAGGAAACCGCTCAGGGCATGAGTCCGAATTAAGATTATATCCATTGCTTAATAACAATGACAAATTAATTCTGCCCCCAGAAAAATATTTAGATGCAAACAAAAAGGGAAGGAAGGAGGGAATGATGGATCTTCCATATTAGCTCAGCAGACACAGATACAGCAGTCACAGGGCTTTCTTGGAGCACTTGCCTTTGGTGGTAAGAAAATGCAGATAGTAACCAGCATGTGGAAAAAATCTCAATACCACCAGCAGGTTCTAGCTGGTTCTTTATACACAGACCCAAGCTCAATCAACCAGGAGGATTAGACCCAAAAGAGATTTCTTTTCCTGGAAGGACCAGCTGTTCTCATACCAGAAATCTGTGCAAGTAGCCCCTCTTATGAAAGGCCACACTGTCCTGATCTTAGAGTCCAGTTCTCCTAATATCTCCCTGTGATAAAATCTCTGAACAGCAAGGCACTGAACTATACCTGCAACTATAAATTCTCAGCTTACAAAAGCCCTAAAACTCAGCAGTGCTCATTGAAATGACTCCTTGTGCTTCCTGATGCACAGACACTTTTCAGCTGCTGGACAGCTCCCTCATCCACTGATGTGCCACTGCCCCACCTCAGCCTGTGACACAAATACAGTAAAGGCTGTAGACCACGCGGGATGAAGGGAGCAGGTCACTCCTCTCCGTCCACCACCCAGAAATACAGCAGGAGGGCAGGAAGCAAATCCCTCTGTGATTTTCCATGAGAATCCAAGAAGGGGTGGCAGGAAGGCAGGACATCAAGGTACAACAGAAGCCAGCTCACTCACCCTTCACCACTCATAAATCTGGGATAAGCTGGAGTTCCAAGAGTCCTTCTCTAGTCTGTTAGAGCACAGCTTGGAGCACTTCCTCCTACAGCTCCTTATCTCCTGTCCCACTCTTCAATGAGTCTCTTAGGATCATTCAAAGTAAAAAAAAAAGTGGAAAAACTCAGTTCAGCAGCCTTGGATGAGAAAAGTTCACCAGCTCATTCTCACACTTCATAGCTAGAGCTACCATCCATCTGGTTGTTGCTGTGCTCCCTCTTGCACCATGCACTGCAGCTTGTTAGATATCCCTCAGCATCCATTCCTCCTGCTGCCTGTCACCAAGGAGAATAGCACCCGGGATTTGCACACTTCCTCATCCTTCAGCACACTGAAGTATTCTGATGCATTGAGCCTGATGTTGTTCACATCAAATGCTTATGAAGGAACACAGGAAAAGCACAAGCCACACAAAGCAAAATTGCACAGATATGAGTGTTTCTGTGTCATTGCTTCTCTCCTGACTGCATTGCTTCTCTCCAATACTGCACTAACTGAATATACTTAACTGTCTGACCACCTCCTCTTCATTCCACTCTGACTAACCCTTACTTACACCTCCAAATGTTTCATTTTCACAATTATCTCCTTTAACCCACCAGAGCGTGGGTGTGTGGTTGAATCCTCTAAAGAGCACTACCAATGCCAAGAGATAGTGGTACCAAGAACTGGACAGGCAGCTTTATCTCTGTGAATAAGCCACTATCAGACCTGGGTATATTATTACGTGGATAAGACATTATTCAAAAAACAAAGCTTGGTGTTGAATTCACAGATAAAAAAAAAAAAAAATCAAACAATGTACATCCAGTATGTACAAGTAAAATTATGTAAAAGAAATCCAGACTTCAGCAGTAAGTGCAAATATTCCAATACTGTCTGTCCCCTTCCACAGGTGCAAGTGGGATGGATGGATGGATGGATGGATGGATGGATGGATGGATGGATGGATGGATGGATGGATGGATGGATGGATGGATGGAAGCAACAGCAGCACCTGCCTCATGCAATACCCAGTACACACCTGAACTTGGGCAGTTGAGACAGTAAACGTCACCACTCAGTTCTAGGCCCTCTAGTCAGCTCAAGAACTTTGCACTGAACCCTTCTACCAAAGCTCACCTGTCTCCAGCTCCCAGGGAAATTCCTGAGTAATTTCTAGTTACCTGGTGAGAAAGTAGCATCATAGACCTGTAATTCTCCTTGGCTTTGTTGTAATCCAGGCAAACTCAGCAGCAACAAGAAGCCAGGACAAAGTGCTCCTTGGCATAACTCACCACTGACAGCTCTGGGGCTACAATGCCAAGATACAGATATAGAACACCTGTGGAGCAAACTGGGCACTCCTGCTTACAGATCTACAAGATTATACTGAAAGGTAGTTTGGAAATGACCACTTGTAAAAGTACAAATGTTGTAATGTTTATTTTCTTCCATTCATTTATAGAAAACTGCTTTTATTTGTCGTCTTTCTATAAACTGGGGCAGGGGAAAGAATGAACACGGGAAATATTTTGCTTCAAAACCTAATTTTGCTCTCAAACAAGGGGGCAGCCATAAAGGAGAGAAGTTAGGAATCTAGAAGGAAGCCTGCTATCTGCTATACATAGAGGGACTGAATCTTTTGTGTGGAAACCAGATCTCTTTATTTTGCAACTGAGATAAAAGAAAAAAAAAAAAAAACAACAAACCAATCTTATTTATCACTCAAAAAAAGGTCAGTGTTAGCCCTTCAGGCAAAGCTGCAGGTGTTATTTCCATATGCTTCATGTACCCTGAACTCCAGCTCTGGAAGCTTTCAACCTTTTGTATAAGAGCAAAGAGAAATCGTTAATATTTCATGTGTTGCCTTCGCTTACTCGCAAGTTCCTTGGAAACTATTAAAGTGCAAGCGTAATAATGTCATCATTTACTTGTCATCTTCCACCTGCTCTTTGCAAAGAAAAGGAGAAAAGAATACCTGCACTCCTGCACTCCCATCCAAAGCCAGTGCAAACACTGTGCCCTATTCATTGAAAGACAAATTGAAGACTCATCTGGAGAGAGATGGGCTAAAGAGGCAAGTGTCCCAAATCACCTTCTGGATGTCCAAGAAATTTTTTACAATTATCATTCTCTTCTGAAGGGGAGATAGTTTTCTGCCACAAGTAGTGCTACTTCAATCTTCATCACCATCTTCTGAGGTATTACCTGTTCCTTAAGTTTCCAAGAATACTGTTCACCCAAAACTACCTTCAAAGCTGACATACAGAACTATCCAAAAGCACCACTTACACCTTCCACAGCTTAAAATACAACCTGTTCTAGAGTGAAATGAAGCTACTGTTCACACACAGCAGCAGCATGATCAGCTGAAAACTGTTGGGAGGACTGGACTACTTCCGGGTAAATTCATCCTAAAAAAATATGGTGCCCAGAAAGCAACCAAGTGTCCCACATCTTTTGTCTAGAAACACACAAATGGCAAGGACTCCTGTGTGTCAAAGCCTTCCAAGTATCATCAGCAACTACCTCTCATTAATAAAATGCTCGATTTCCTTCCTGGTACCTCTGAGAAGGCCATTACCCAGATTCACTGCTCTGCACAGAAGCCTTTTTTTCCATTTTACCTTCAGCTCATTCACTGAGTTAACAACTGATTGTTCCTGAACCAACACTGCCCTCTGTTTTCATTAGTCCTTCTTCCTCCCTACTATTTGTGACCTTAACGCATTTAGAGAGATCAGGCACTTCCCATCTCTGTCATCATTTCCACCAGTTTTACAAGCTTTTAGTCTCCACTCATGAGAGGGGATCTCTTTTCCCCAGTCATCTTACTAGCCCATCTCTGCCTGTCTTGTTTCATTTTCAATTCTTCTTCCTTGAACATGGCTGACAAGAATTATACATCATTTTCTAGATGAAATCTTCCTAGTGCTTATAAATTATTGACAGGGGTTAGTTTTGCAAAAGGGAGCAGACTTGCTCAAGTATTCAACACCAGTTCTCAAGCATTCAACAGCAGTGAAGATACCTCCTTACCTGTGCTGGGGATTACACACACCAGGAGAATGCTTGAATGAGGCTGGAAAGCAGACACTGACAGCAGCACTGGGCTGGCCAAGCCATAAAGGTTTGTATTAGTCAGGCTACAGACCACTAAATTGGAAAACAAATCATCAAAAGCAGTGATGGCAATGTAAGTTATTTCCTTCCCCATGCATACACACATCATAGTATTAGAAACCACCTTCACTCCACAGGCAGGACTGCCTCTCCTGACAAGAGGAAGAGACTGGACCAGACCTCATACAAAGCCACATGCCTATATCCCAGGCTTTCTTCTGGAACAAAGTCTTCCAAATTGAATATTACAGTGGTTCAACCACAGCTGCACAGCTAAGTCATGCTGGATATCTCAGAGACCTCTGGGAGATGCTGGGCTCCAGCACAACTGCAGCCCTTTCCAGGCACTGCTTTGCCCCATTATCAGAGCAGACTGTGTTTGCTCCCCACCTTGCACATTCTGGTACAAACAACCTGGTCATAATGAGAGAAAAACCTGTTTCTCTGGGTGTTGTCATGGCTTTACAACTCAAATTAAGGTTCCTCAGCTCCTTCTGGAACAAATTAAATACAGTGCTAACTAAGAAGGTTTAATAAAGGATAAATGTAGCATGTAAGCCCAAATCTCTCTTTTGTAACCCAGAAAATGGGATCAATATACTGCAAGGAGAATTCAATACGTAGGAAGTTCAGATGTACTCCAGAGATTTGTCCCAGGAGTCAGACTTCTCCGAGAGTAAATGATTGCTACAACTTCCCACCAACATAGTTTAAGATGGGAAATCTCTCCAGAAATCAGTGATTCCAAACAAAATATGCCTTGAAGCCCTGTCCCTCCCACTTGCTCTTCTTTTCCAGACACTCCTGAAAGCAAAAGGATGAGAATAAAACTTATTCTGAAACTGAAAATATCCAAGATGTATAAAATATACCCTTAAAAATAAACACACAAAAGCTTGGCTAAAATTAAAGGTTCCAATTCCAGATGAGATAAAAGGAGTTTAATATAATTATGAAAAATAAGGAAAGAAACTAAAACAACAGGGGGAAAGGAGTTAATTTCTTAACAAAACTAAGTATTTGACAAGGGACCTGCAGAATCTGAAGTGCAATAGTCAAATTGCCCCAGGTCTACCACAAATCCCACTCTAGCAAAACTTTTTTGGCCTCTGCTTATGTTTCAAAGTTCAGCAGATCCTGGAAACCCAGTTTTCTTGCAAATAAGGGGAATATCACAGCAACTGCAGCCAGCTGGCTGGTAAAACAGAGACTCAGTATCATGGAGGAGTTTTAAGTTTTCAAAATTCAGCATCCCAATAGACTAAATGAATATAGGCCTTGCCAGGTGGCTGATGGCTTCCCTCAACCTGCCATTAGTTTGTTTTCCACAGTGCTCACTGGTTCTTTCTAAGCACACGGTACCACCTTACCTGCCTCTCTCACAGCCTTTCCTACAGCACAAGGAGAAACCTGGAAACACTGCCATAGCCTCTTCACAAACATATGCACTGCATTTATCTGCCAAGGAGGCAGTGTGTGGCAGCATGTACTGCCTTAAGCTAAATGTCCTTGGTTTGTAAAGACTTCACAGATAGTGCAAAAGGGGCCTTTTAAAGGAAGTCACAAAAACCAGAATACAGACCTGGGCTCTAAGGCAGCAACTTCCACACATGGGTTGTGTTTCCTCGATGTGTGCTCCTAAGGGGGAAACTATCCCTCAGTTTCACCCTTCAATGGTGTCATTTGACTTTGAGAATTTTTGGCAGCCAAATTCTCACCATCTTTCTGGCTGCTGAGAACAAAAAAAAGCAAACAACATTTCAGCTTTACAGGCTCCAAGGCAGAGCATGGAGCGTAGCTCACACCCTACAGGGGCTATCTCCTGGCGCAGCACAGCCCCAGAAGGCCACACAAACCTTCACCATTGCATTAAAATGCCACTGGCAGGTTACAGCATGACATACAGACCTCAAGCATCATGTTCTTGGGCCTGAAAATAACCCAGAGTAAAGAAGAAACTTCCCTGCAGCGTGTATCATCACACTGATGCCAAGCATTTTTCTGAAGCATCTGGTATTTGTCACAAGGTATGGGACTGCATACTTCATTCCTGTGATACCCCCACCACAGTCCCCCATGGTGATGCCTCAGTTTCCAAGCCGTGAATCACTCAGAGGAGGCAAGGGATGCTCCTACAGGGATTAGCAGAGCGCGGCTTTGCCTCCAGAAGAGGGCACCAGCGGTGTATCCTCACCAGCCGGGGAGCTGCCTCCTCCCAGCCAAACGTGTAGTGAGGGGCTCAGCCACACGAACGCGCCCGGGTGACAACGCTGCCGGTGATAGATGAGGTGAGCAGAATCCATCTTCTTCCTACAGCTGTATCAGCTCTGCAGAGCTCACAGGAGCAAGCAGCACAGTGTCACGTCTAAAGGGAGAGGCTCAAGGGCACAGCTGGAAAAGTGGATCTGCAGAATAGAGGGTGCTGTGCTCACTTTAATGTTCAGCTGTAAACAGGCTATGCTAAAGGTAGATTAAAAGCAAAATTTAACATAAACCAATGAAAAAGTCATCTAGGAACGAAGGTGCTCGGGCTAAATACCCTTTAGCCCCAATCACTGCCCTTCCTGTGCATCTATTACCCTTTCCTTCCCTATACTGTGCTCATTTTTACTGTTCAGGTCTTTTGAACAGAAATGGATTCCAACAAAAAAATTAATACAAGGATGGCCAAAAGCCAACTAAAGAATCCAATTTGCCCCATTCCTTTCACTTGTCTCTTGCTTATCCATCACCTCTGCAGCAATAAAGCTAAATTAGATAGCCTTTAGGCTGGTCCCAATCAGCCATTGTCACATTCAGCCCTGGTCACTCATGGCAGTGGGAAAAACTCCTTGGCTTCCATCTCCTGGCATGACAAGAAGCAAAACATGGAAGAAACTCTAACAAGCAGACACTGCTCTCTTAAAAACAAATTACCTGGTCCCCTCCCAACAAGAGAGAAAGTAGAAGCATGTTCTCTCCAAACCATTTCTCTCCAGCAGGCTGACTTTGGGCTGGATTAATCAATAAGGTATGGCCAGGCAGTGCTAACAGCACTGCAGAGAATGCTGCTTTGCACAGTAGTTAATTACTACAGAGAGTTTAATGAAGTTTAAAGAGACTGAAACCTTCTTCCTATCAATAAGGAGCAGGGTTTGTTACACGCCGCCCTTATTCAATTAGAAGATGCGCTCACCAGGCTGGCTTCAGTCTCACCTCTGCATGCTAAGGAGCAGTGTATCAATCTGCATCTTTGCCCAGATAAAGAGGAAGGAGATACTGTCACCATGACCTCTCTCTGCCCTCCAGTGTACCCTGCTCGCAACAAGAACTTAGTGTTTCATATGGATCTCTTCCTCCCTTTTTCAAAGAAACACAATGACTAACAAAAATGCTAAAGGACTAACAGCCCTGGAGTCCAGCCACAACCAAGTAGCTCCATTCTAACAAACTCAGCTTCTCCTGCCATGGACTGTCTGCATGTACAAGCCCAGGCCTAGAGAAGCAAATCCATCAAGGTTAGAGGGCTGTTCAGGGCTGAACACAATTTTTCCTTTCCTTCAATGAACACATTTGTATTTCAGTCTGGGTCTTCTTCTCTCTTTGCCCTGCTGACTGAAGTATTATTCTTTGGACTACTGGGATAAAGTATTAAAATCAGTGTATCATTTGCTCACCCTGGCAGCACTCACCCTCTAGACTGATAATAACATCCATCAGCACTGTCACAGATAAAGATCCCTTACTCCTGTTCCCACTGCAAAGCCTCATCTTCATCCTTGCCAAGGGTTTAAAATTTGGTGGAAAAATTAGCTTTTACCAAAACCAAGCATACAAGCTTTCAGAAAAGCAATGAAATGGGAAGTTTGGTGGGGGTTTTTTAAGCCAATTTATTTCTCTTCAGTCCCATTACAGAAGTTGCAGAAGTAGGAAAAGCAAAGATGCAGGTTCAGATTGCTCCATTTACATTTCTATAGCTCATACTCAGCTCTCATTACACGAACCCAGCAGCAAGCTCACAATGTGGACTGATGCTTTTGATAACTGATGAAAATCACAAAGCAAGGGAAAGTCTGCATTTTTAGGTCCACTGCATAGCGCTTGCTTACTTAGATCATATAAGGCATTGTTTGTTAAATACACAATTTCAGACCAAATTGCAGGGTATTTTTCTTTTGCCTATAGTCCAGGTTATTAAAGATATACAGGACCTGATGCTCTGCAACTTTCAAGGATCCAGAAATTTCCGGTACATTTTTATTTTGAAAGGAAAATATTATATTCTCTTATGGTTCCTTTCAGTTAGTCAAAATTTATTTCCTATGCAGCTACCTCAGGGGTAGTACAATGAAGTGGTTAAATTGACAATAGAAATTATACATGAGAGCTGACAAAAAGGGGAAAAGAAAAAAAAGGAAGAAAATAGAAAAATAAGGAAGAAAAATTCCTGCTGTCTTTTGTGAAATAGAATAGGACAAAAAATTGGTGAGGAAAGAAATGTAATTCAAGAACCTCTGGGGTATATTGCAAAGAGCAAGAAAGAAATTAAAAGCAATAAATAAATAGCTGACAATATCCCTTTTAAACTGCAAAAAACAGGGTTTATATGTCCAAAGTGAACATTAACAATTGTTGTATTGTCTGGATGGCTACAAAAACAGACAACCTTTGTGAATCTGGATCTCACATCATTATCCTTCTCCCTTTCCTGCCACCCCAACAGTAATTTCTGAGCTAATTACAAGCCATGCCAGTAGAAGAATCTGGCCAAAGCAGATCTCAGGATTTACTTCCAGGTTCAGCACTGATCATTAGGAATCACACAACACACTGTCACTGTTTCCAAGATTAAAACTACAAGCTCCTCTTTGGCAGCATAGTGAGTCATCAGTGAGATAAAGCCCACAGCTGGCTGGAAGTTGATGTGTGCTGTTCTTCAAAGCACAGAGAGCTCCCACTTCACCACCTTGTCCTCTATTCCAAGCTATCCAGCAATGGACACTTCCTGGGGCTGCAGCCAACACTTCCACCCTCTGCTGTGCCACTCTACCTCCTGAACAGCAGGAATTCTTTCACTGCAGACAGCCCACTTCCAACACCTCCATTACAGGCTTAACCCAAGACACACAGCGAGTGTGTCAGGGCCATCAGTGCCTGCTCCTTGGAAGACCCCTTCTCTGGAATTCTCACCACCCACCTTCTGCCCTGTGCCAGTCACTCCCTGAGCACAAAGCTGTGTTTTGCCTGCTTTCCACCCACAGCCTTGGGTTCTTTTCTATCCAGACTTGTAAAATACTCCTGTGAATGAGGCAGAGATCTGCAAGCTTCAGGCTCCCAACAGAACCAGCCCCCATCATCCAGCTGTAAGAGCAAAGAACTGATCCCAAGGTGCCAAGAAAGAAGCCAAGGGCAAGGCAAACATCTGCTCCCTACTGCCCACTGTTTCTCAGCTGCCCAGGGCAGAGTGGCTCCTCAGTCACTGAGGTCCCCGTGTGGATTCCCTCAGCATGACAGGAGCTGCCATCCCAGTTCAAAGGTGTCTCTGCATTCTCTGGACACCTTAGAAACTGAAACTTAAAAGGCTTTCTAACATCGAGGCTTCTGCCTTTTTGTCAAGCATGGCTGGAATCAGCTTATGTGTCTTCAGACAAAATTTGAAAAAGAAAAAAAAAGGAAGTAGCAAAAAGGATTAGTATACCCTATAAATATAAAAATAAGTTATCTCCCTGGGAAAGTGCCAGACACAGGCTGATGTTCAAAAAACAACAGATCCTTCCCTGGCTTCTGTGTAGCACTCAGAGTTTGTGGACAACAGTTCATGCCCTGACCCAGCCACAGACCATTTTGAAGCACACAGAAGGTTACAACTTGCCATTTAAATCAGTCAAGCCTCTCTCAGAGCCTAAACATCAAGCACCAGAGCACAGGTCTCAAAACTGGGCACATACATCTATTTACACAGGTGTAAGTGCCACAGCTGCAACCACAGCTGCTGAGGCAGCTTAATGCAGCAAAGGAACAGCACACACCTACAACTGCCTCTCCCAACTGCCTCTTCCCCAAAAATCTCAAAAAGCCAGCAGATTTACAATTGCTTATCCATGACTCATAGGCAGTGTCCTCAGCAGATTCAGAAAAATTGGTTCAAGGGTCTTGTATTGAATGACCTCTGTTTTCCCCCTGGAAAATGAATATGCCAAGGAAGCCCAGGATGAAGGAAGCAAATCTCCTGGGATGCTGAAGGAAAATGATGGATAAGAAGCAGACAAATGTTATTTGGGAAAGTGATGTTTTGCAACAGCATCATGCAGTCATTATCAAATGGATTTCCTACACATTGGTTTTTCCTACATGACTTGTTATTATTAGTGGCTGATGTCTGGAAGGCTGGCCATTATACACAAATGTCTTCCAAAACTAGGACAGCCATTAAGTTCATACAGCTACAGTGCTGGCCACAAAACTATTTACACTGTCTGGGAAGCAAAATGTATTCCCAATGAGCTGCCCCCAGCAAAACCAAAGGTATCACAGCTTGTGACCAAAACAGAGACAGGGACACGCCGTCATGTAATCAGGAACAGCAGGCTCTAATGAAGCCACATGCTGTCACTCCTTTCAGACTACAAATAAAGCTTAACCATTCTGCAGCAGAGGCAGAAATCAGAGTAAACCTCTGGCCTCTATCACAGGGATATCAGGTTGGCAAATGCTGAAGAACATTTCTACTTTTGAAATCTGTAGAGACAGGCTAGTTAAAACATTTCTTCTCCAAACATGAATTAGCCTTTTCCTTTCAACAGGCTGTAGAGAAGACAAAGAGCATTTCTGAAGCTCCAACTAATACCAAACACCAAGATCTTTGACTAACTAAACTGCAGGGATTCCAAGGCCCTTTACCCAAGATACAGCCCACAGATGGCTTCTTAGGGCTTCTCTCAATTTGTTCATTACTTTGCCATTGTTTTTGATGGGCTGTGTTCTATTTTTGAAAACAAACAGGCAAATGAAAGAAAATACACCCTTCTTCCAAGCTGTCTTTCAGTCATCCTTCAGACCTAAGAATTAAGCAGAAAAAGCAAGTGCATGCTTACCCATCATTTCTTTCTTAGAATACCCATCATTTCAACTTTCTTGGAGCTGCACAGAGATTGGTACCACTTTTACAGAGGTGAGATACAGAAAGAGGACAAGCCTGGACATTATATTTGGGATGTGGCTGCATAATCTGAAAGGGTACAGCAGAGAAAGCCCTACAGCTGGCTCAATTCACACATGTGCAGAGCACTTCACAGAGGCACAAGCTCATGTACCAAATGCACTTTGTCTGCAGTAGGTCAGGTGTGTATCTGTGTAAAAGAAATCTTTTCTGTATCACTCCACTATGATCTCTCTATAGAGAGATCAACATAGACAAGCAGCTCCCAATTCTCCCATAACTAGGTCTCTGCACAGGACATGCACACCCAGAAACACAGAATCAGTCTTCTTAGAAGCCAGGAGTTCTTGATTAAAGAAGGAAGAAACATCAAAGTTATGTCACTTGAATAGTCGGGACCACAGCTGTAATGCAGCCCTACTTTTTGCATAGCAGCCAAGGCTCTAATATGCAGTATCTTTCATTTCTGCTCTCATATCTGTTCTTTGTTCATGAAGCAAAGCCTGATCTACTTAGAAATTTATATAATAATGCTGAAGTGGTGACGAGCTTTATTATTGTATTTATTATTAACCAGGTGGACTAGAACAATCTCCACCTGAATTCAGCTTACCAGGATGAGAATACACCAGCAGAACTGAATCTATTTAGGCAGCAGAGGCTGGCAGAGAGGAGGAGGGATGCAGTGAGTCACCCACAGCACTTGTCTTGAGGCAAATTTCTGCTACATCTCTACATCAGTTCTTTGGCTTTTCTTTGCCTAATTCCCAGAGTTAAGTGAGACCACACAGGCTACAGAAGGGATGAAACAACCCTGTTTGACACTTGCAGAAGACATAGTTAACATCACAGTCCAAACAGATTCCCAGGGACAGAAATCACACCAGTGTCTCCTGGTCATCTTCCAGGATTCACCCACTGGCTAAGCCCTAGCTCTGCTCAGCAGTCTCTGGAAGCCTCACAAATCATCTGTTCTCCTGGGACAGCACCCACTGAGGAACACCAGTTGCATGAGAGAAAACAAAGTTTTTAACATAATCAAACACAAGGTCTGGTTATGTAATTACTGGGATACCAGAGGTGACTCTCACTTCCAGCATACTCCAACCAACACTTCCAGTAGACACAGCCTAAGCTTCAAACATTTCAGCCTCCTCTTGCCCTGCTACATGAGGTCACAGCCATGTATTGCCTGCAGAGACCCTAAATGCATCTATGACCAGGGAGGACTTCATCCTCTGGGGTTCTTCTGAACACAAGGCCTGATTGCCTTGGTGGGACACCTCTGATGCTTCTCCTACTAGCCCCACAAAGACCCTCTGAAAGAAAGACAACAGGCTGAGCAAATGACAGAGGCAGAAAGTATCACAAAGAAGAAGAGCTGCTGCACCACAAATCTTTCAGATCCAAACCTAAACCTTTAATTAGGAACAACAGAGACAGCAGAGGAGGAGTCAACCAGGGAAGCCAGAGGAGAGTGGCAAAGGCTCTGTATGAACTCACTGGGAAACTGTGCTCAAACACATCCCCCTCTGTCTTCACCCCTTATCAACCAGCAACATTTTGATTGTCTCATTTTAAATTTGAACTTCTTAAACAAATTACAACAAAGCTTATGTGAGGTTAATCATTCCCTGTTTCCTCTGGCATTCATTTTAATAGTACTAATTGCAATAAACACATTTAAAATTAATATGCATGTTATATGCATATATCAATTGCATTCTAATTTACCTTTGACTAACATCCACAGACTGAACGTGCTTTCAATAATAAAAAGCTCTGACATAGCTTAACCAACCTCTGCCTGCCAGACTGCCCCCACAGCATTAGGAATCCATGACAGATGAGATTAATGAAAACATGCAAGCCACCAGCAACAACTTGCAGATGCAGGCAAGCTCAGCCTATAACACAAGGATGAGCCTTTTCTCCATGCGAAGCCATCTCCACTGCCTGTCATTTTGGAAATAGGTTCACTTCCACAATTCCAGACTACACTGATAAAGTATTTCAGATCTGTTTGCAAGCAGGGAGGATTTCATTTTCACTAACACAGTTGGTTTAGCCATTATCAGCCACCTCCCTCTTTACCAGACACAATTCCTTCCAAACATCCATCAGCAAGGCTCTGCCAGGCAGGGCCATGACAAGGCACAACCCTAGTGAGACCAGCAGGAGCCTTCAGCAGGGTCAGAGGCCAAGAAACCTTTTTGCCAATACCAGACACAAATAGAATCAAGTGTAGTGACTAGTGACTGAAGACTCTTTAGCTGGGATGCTGTAATTGCTAAGTGTGGGTGACCCGTCCCACAATCAGTTATGAATCAGTTAACAGATCACAAATGAGTAAACAGGCACTGAGAGAAGAGCTGGAACAATTTCTGCAGATCTTACACATTCCCTTCTCTTAGCTGCTTGTTCTGCCCCTCTGCCAGAGGACACGCTCATTACAGCAAAAATAAAGAGTGTTCCTGAAAACCACAGACATATCCACAGGTTGAAATAATTTTCAAATTAATGCGCCAAGATGTGAAACCCAACCAGTGCTGGATTTGCAGATGACAGCATACCTGCCACTTCTCCTTCAGAGCAGACTGCCAGGCTGAGTGAGGAGCAAATGAGAAGACAGCACACATCCTGCTCTCTGCTACAGGCATAACCCCACCCTGAAGGGAGGATGAGAAAGCTCCTGGCTCTGGCAAACACAGGTTCTTGTCTCTGCAGAGTTCAGCAGCAGCTCAGAGGGAGGATGTACTTCATTCAGCACTGAACATTCAGATGAGAGGTACCAAGTAAAAACAGGAGCGTAACTTGACAGCATCCCATCCATGCCTGTGCCTACAGTCAAACCTGCCCAGGCAGCAAAAGGGAAGGTTGAATAAGCTGTTGCTGAAGAACAGTTTTTACCAATCTTGATGAGCCAGCAGAAAACCTACCACAACAGACTGCTAAAGATTCACTTCAGCAGCATTATCCTATCTCCTCAGACAACCTACAATCTGGCCCTGATCTTACTCCAGCATCTTTTGGTGCAACCTTTCTTAAAACATTTTCAATAAGCATACTTC
Source organism: Haemorhous mexicanus (assembly GCF_027477595.1). Lineage (NCBI taxonomy): Eukaryota > Metazoa > Chordata > Aves > Passeriformes > Fringillidae > Haemorhous > Haemorhous mexicanus. The sequence goes on along the minus strand of NC_082347.1, from coordinate 31,263,336 downwards.
TGTCTAAAGATTCACAGAAAGAGAAAATTTATACAAATAATGGAGCACAGTTCTGTCCACTGATCTGACCTCTGCTCCAGGACCTCACACCCAACATTTAGACTTTCCCAACTGGACACCAAACCAATGCCAAATGACCTATGAAACTAATTCAAATTAACTGGCACACTAAATGCTTGTATGAAGGAGTTCATGAGTCAGCTGTGGACAAAGAATGAGTCATAGGAGATACATAGGAGATAATTTTGAAGAATGAGTAAACCTGAAAAAAACCCCAAATTGCCAATGAACAATATGCAAGTAGAAAAACATGTTCAATTTACAAAATAAGTTAATTGCTATGAATTAGTCAGATGGCTCTAGTCACATAAACATATCTATTGTGGGCTGCTGTTGCAGTTTATATGTCACAGCTGAGCAATTTGAATCTCTATTAAAGGTGTCTCTGACTTTAACGAGAGTTACTGCAATGTATATCAACAACACACTCTGGAGATACACAGAAAGCAGTACCAGAAAGAAATCTAGTGCCACAAAAATGAAGCTGCCTTAGCTTCAACAACAGAGCTTTTCTGAACACTCCGAGGTTCCAGCCCCACTGCAGGCCTCTCAGGGAAAACTCACACTGATCCATAAGCCTCCCAGGGATCCACACCATTGGAGAAACAGAATTGCTGATTCCTACTGACCACTGCCCTCAAACTCACTCTTAATTAAGAAAGGAGATGCGGAAGCCCAGGGACTTGGTCAGCTCAGAGAACACAGCCAGTCCTTCCTTTGCTCCTGCAGCTGCTGAAACACCCTATATCCCCAGTACATCCCTAATGATTACAGGAGATCACTCCCAACACCTTTCCACACAGAAAAAAATCAAAAACTAATTCATCTCCTGCCCATTTAAGAAAATCCTTTGTTCATACACTTTGCTCAGCCACCAAGTGACACCATCACTTCTGTTCCTTAAGATCACATCCTTCCATTTGCCTCACCAGAGGCAAGTACCAGGACAGACCCAGCAGCACAGAAAAGGCAGAGGCTCCTGCAGCCCTCATATCAAACCTCCAAGCCTCCTGCCCACCTGAACCCAAAACTTCCTCAAGCACCTCCCTCAGAGCACGGAGTAGTATTTCACAAGGTTCAACAAAGACAGGCAACTTTCTACAATTTAGTAAATATTTGCTATTTCTCTCTTCCTACTTCCAGGTCACACAATAAAACTGACCCTTGACAGAAGCACAGCTTCTCTGCAGCACTAATGCTTTGGGGATGCATAAGGGCACAATTACATCTTGAAATCTCTCTGGCTGCAAATCCCACTCAAAAGATTTTCCCACTGTGTTCACTCTCACCCTCTCCAGGGTAACTTACCATCCCCACAGACATTCCTAGGGACAAGTTTAGATTTAGGTTCCACTCACCCTCCCCTCCTTTTAAGTTTTGCTTTTGATCTTTTGATTGTCACCAATTTGTGACAACTACAGTCCCAGAAACAGTGACATTACCACAACATTGGGGAACAACACCCAGAGATGGGGATTTCAAAAAGCACAGGAATCTCCTAACAGAGCTTTGCCACTCAAAGCATTTTAACATCATACTCCCCATTCAATGTTTCTGAGCCTTTTTACAGCTAACCCTTTCTAAACCACGTCCTCTTAGAAGAAACCCAAGTCTTCTTAACAGGAACACAATCCCAAATCATAAAGTAGATTATTACAATCAGTTTTGTTAACACAGCTGAACAAAATGAAGCCTGACTTCCAAATGTGCCTTATTTTCTTGTATGGTTTTTATCAGCCCATACATATAAGGATAGATATGTGAGCAGGAAGGTACAGTTTATTTCATTCATTTTTAGTCATGTTTAGTGCTATACAGTTCATTCATTGGTATCAGACTGCTCTCAAACAGTTTGTAAAGGAAGTGTTTTAACTAACTAACTTCCTAAAGCTTCCAGTCACTGACCCCAGTTCTGCCAAGAATATTACCTATCTCAGGATAAAGCAGCTAGGTTTTATGAGTAGCTGCAGCCACATCACAATGAGGGCACATCTCCCTGCAGGATGAAAGTATAATAAAGCTTTTTAAGTAATCCCTCTCTGCATGCCAGCACTAGCACCCATCTCCTAGGAGACTCACCAATTCATCTAGTATTGGACCCCATATTTATAACCAAGTCTTAAATCCCAAATGAGTAACAAAGCAGTGAGCTAAAGGCCCCCATGATTCACTGTTGGAAATGTAGTCAGCATTCAATAGCCCACGTCTGTTAATAATCCAACTAATGCATAATGCCAAATGGATCTCTTTCCACAGCACTGCTTGAAATACAGAACATTTAGTCAGTCTGGAAAGGACTTTATAGTTATTGACACACAGGAGGCAGGAGTATTTACACCTTTTCAGACCAAGCTTTCCTACCTGACAGCCATACAGCTCTAAGTAGAACTATGACTTGGTTCCAAGTCCAGCTAAAATAACAGTAGTCATATAACCCTCCCCTGCCCAAGAAAGGTGAGGAAGTAGATCCTCAGGAAGTTAGGAAAGCCAAAAAATAACTGAAAAGGCATAAAAAACCAAAAGGAAACTCATCAGCCCTATCACATATGTTAAAAAAAGTAGAAGCTGAAGCAAATCTGCAGCCATCAAGCAGTTGTATAAACCCAGAGCAACACTTAGTGAAATCTAAAGAGGTGATCTGCACTTATCAGCTCTGACCAGCACAGCTGCTAAATTGTTACCCTCAAACTCCCAAGTGTTTTACTAGTTTTCCTTACAGTCTATGCTGGATCTGACAGGCAGGCTGAGTAACGTAAAAAACTAACCATGGTGACCAGAAATTCAAGTAATGACCTCAAAACTACTTGTAAACAATTTTCATGAGTGCTCCAAACTTCAAGTAAACACAGAACACAATGCAGCAGCATTTTGGCCTGAAAGACTCCAATCCTTCCAGCCTCCAATGAGACCTGAGTGTCAGGAATGGTTTCCTTTTTCTTATTTCTCCATTTCCATCAGCTCTTGGCTACCTAACACTAGGAAAATGCTATTTTTGGAACATAGCATGCCTGCAGTCAGAGGGGAACACCAGGGCACTCTCATCCAGAGATGCTGTGGTTGGAAAAGTATTGCATCCATAGGCTATGTAGATCTATAAAGGCAGACGGGGAGAATAAGTTTTGAAATATAATTACACCATAACTAGTCAGCCTAAATGGCTGGTCAGTGCAGAAATAAACCAAGGGCTGGTTATGCAACCACTCTGATGCAGCACAGACCCAAGCTGCTGCCAGAAACACTAGTCATATGCCATTTGACCACCCCCAGCTGTTCATTCCCACAGCAAACCTTGTGCCAACCCTGATCAAATGGGTGATGAATTCTGGGGGAGGAAAAGATAGATGAAATCTGCACAGACAAGCCTGGAGTCTTTGAGTCCTCCACCTGCTGGATCAGCTCATTGGCAGTGCTGGCCCAGGGGAGGCCATGGGAACAGGCTGCAGCACAGCCAAGCACAGCAGCCTCAGCTGGCAGCACACAAACAGTCAGATGGAACCTCAGTGTGGCTACAATCTTTTAACTCCTCCATTTAAGAAATGTTCCTGCCACAGAGCCTTCTACAAAATTGACTGTAATACTCCTGAATGCACTCTTCTGCAGGATGGAAATGCTATTACTGTCATGTTACCACCTTGTAACCAACAGAACTAAGACCCAGCCCATGACAAAAAAACTCCCAGATAAACACTGGATTCAAATAATCCAAATTTTGCTGAAGCTTAGTAAATACATAGCTTGGAGACACCGCCAAATATAATGGAGTGAAAATGGGACAGCACTATTCATTCTGCTTTCAGGTTCTTTGCTATAATGCATTACACATGTATTTGCCCAAACCTAAGTTATATGTGAAGGATTTCTAAAAGGGATTCAACATGGAATGTACAGCCAGACAAGCTGCTGGAAGAGCTAAGATTAGAGAAAGTTCAAGTTATCAATAAATGGGAGGAGTTATAAAGCACAAGAAGCACTTAGAAACTTTTCAGTACCTAAATATTAGAGCTTTGTCAATAATTTTTCTTCCAAACATCTTTCTAATAGCATATTCCTTTGACCAAAAGCAAACATTTCTCTGCCCTTTTGATCTAAACATTTTGTTCTTTTTCCAGACCTGAAAAACTAAAGTGGTTCCCCACAACTGAATACAAAAGAGCAGCCTTGTTAAATATTATTTTTAAGAAAACAACCATAAATAAAGCACACACAAAAATAAAAGAAATCACACCAAAAAAAAAAAAAAAAACCACTAGAAAAGCTATGGCATTTCAAAGAAACTTTCATTTCTTCACACTTTCTTCCCCAAAATAATTTTAGTAGAATTGGTCAAAGAATTTAAGAAAAACATGTAAGAAGCAGCAAATAAACACATGGGAATAATGAATGGTTGGAGAAAGCAGTGTGTATTTACCAATCCAGTCTTTTAAAGTCCCTCCTGCCTTGTAGAAGAAGAGCTTCTTTTCAATGAAAAGAAAAAAAAAAAGAGAGAAGTAAAAAAAAGAACAACCCACAGAAAATTCTCCCTACCTGGCTCAAAAATCAACTGCAGACAATACAAAGAGGAAAAAAGTTATAACCTCTTCACAGTAAGAAGGATTGCAAACCATAAAGCTTCCCACAGATGTCTTTCCTTTTTTCAAATTATACAGCTTAAAAATCAGAAATCCCAAGATCATACATGGCTGATGCCTCATCCCCAAGACACTCAACTTCCCTAGCAGCAAAGAGACAAAATCCATTTGCAATTCTTCTTTTTCCAAAGGAGAAAGCTGAGTAGGAGGCAAGACCTGCTCCTGACTGCATAACAGCACAACAGCAAGAGACACAATTGCTCATAAACATTCATTAACTAGTTTGGGTCCCTGGCTGCTCCTGTTCCAGGTTCAGAGCACAAGGCATCATACGATGCTATCCACACCAATGGAAGCATTCATTCCCTCAAAGCTTTGGATACCATGTGGAGAGTCAGAGGCTGCAAGACTTTACAAAGTTTTCTGGGAGAAACAACCTCCCCATCTGGCAGGAAATTAATCACTTTCCCTCATGCCTTACCATCTTTCTAAGGATTGGAGTGTGCATGAAGGGCTGTGGGAGAACGGGACAGGTTAGGGAGTCATCAGCTCCTCAGAAAGGCACTCACCAACAATACAAAGTGAGTTGTGCCATTTTCTCATTTTCTGCCATTTTTTCTGCAAAGGAGAATCAGGTGTGCTTGGACACAACAGCCAAGTGGGAACCTGCTGCTGTAGCATTCAGTAAAATCACTGCAATCTCAAGCAATCTACAGGACTGAATAATCATCAAATAATCATCTCATTAAGTTTCTACAAATTATTAATTCTACCAAGTGTCAAGGTTAACAAGGGTCCTGTCAATATCAATGGTTTGGCACAGAGGAATTCAATACTTAAGAGATTCAACCACCACTATTATCGAAACATGCAAGAGATAAGATGTGATTGTCTCTTTTTCACCCACTCCTACCACCAGGCAATCCCTACCCCACGTGCAAGCTGCAACTACAGCTGCTCAGAAGTTTCTGACAGATTTCCCCCAGAAAAGACACCAACTGAATGTGTTTTGCAGAAGCACATTCATTCAGTGAGCCTTCTGCTGAAACGTAAGCTCCCGGTGCTCGGCCAGCTGCCAGGAGAAATCAACTGTCATATGGCACAATGCAAAGTGCATGATGCAGCTGAGTCTTCAGAGCTTGAACTGTTCAGGCTTCCAACATGCACAGTTCTCCAGGCAGGATCTCCATGAACTTTGCAAAACCCAAGCATGTTCAAACCATGAGAGAGTCACACCAACTCTGCACAAAGTCTAACCCTGTGCCACCTGGGAAATGAAGGTACTACAAGTCCTCATGCAGCTTAAAAGCAGGGTTTCCCCAGAGTTCAGACTTTCACACAGTAATGCAAAAATAACCCTTTTGCAAAATTAGTATTAACAGCACCATAAAGGATATCAGTGCATTCCCTAGAAAGCTTTTTTAATCTCATGTTCAGCCCCCCTTTATTAATCATGTTTATTCTCACAAAGCCTGAAGAAGCAAGTCTTCAGGCTGTTTACATCTGAGATTAAGCTGGCCGTAGTTGGAGCAAGTAGACAGACTCATAAGCAAGAGATCTCATTCTTATGCAGACATCTTCACAGCCAAAAATAAAGAGAGGATGAAATATCGAACACTCCCATGATGGCAACAGAATGCCTCCTAAAACACTAAGGTTTTCTAACTTCCCTCAAAGCATTAGTTAGTTTAACAGTAATAAAAGTAGACAATAAAATCCTGCTTTTAGGATTCCCAGTCTCCAAACTCCCCAGACAAAACAAATTTCTTCTTTTCTTATTTTACTGCAAACACGTTTTAGGTTGCAGTCCCTAGGAAGAGGCAGTACAGGACACTAGTACACCAGCTGTCACATTCCAGAGGAAACAAAACTCCCACAATTTTTTCCTCACACCTAATGTTTAGCTAATAAACCACTTTCCAAACTTGAAGTCAAAAGACCATTCTCATCTTACTACCCTAAGTTACCAGGAAGCAGCCTCATCAAACTGATAAACTCATTTACATGAGTTTAGCAGGAATCTACAAGCAGTTACTGTACTTTGGAGGCTGCCAATGTTTGACAGAGCAGTTTGGAAAACACAAAGGAAAGTTGGCTAAATATTACACAGGTGTTAATTAGCCAGCACAGGAACCTGTTTGACTTCATGCTGAGTTAAGGCAAGGTTGCTCTAGCAAAAATCCTTTACCTCGACTCTGCTAACGGAACAGTAACTCTTTAAATTACTCAAGTCTCGTTGTAAGATCACATCTTATAAGCCTGGAAGTCTCAGTGTTCAATAACCAAACCCCTTGCTGAATCAAAAATTGGGAAAACTGTCTTCCTCTGAGGAAATAGCATAATGAATCAGCAAGAACATAACTATACCACTGTCTTCTAGAGCAGAGGAAATCAGAACTGTTTAAACTAGTATTTCTGAGACTCTTTAATGCTAAGTATCTTCTCTTCTTGCAGCTCTTTGATCCCTGTGGGTACAGTAGAATCCAAAGAGTCACAGAGAAATGCAAGACAATTGTAGGCAGTCACCAATTTGAGACAGCATGAATGTCATAAATAAACCCCCTGCTAAAAAAAAAAGAAGAAGAGAGCGTTCAATACTTCCTAAAATTTGAAATGTTTGAGATTTTAGTTTTGCTGCCTTTTTTTTTTTTTCTTTCTGTTTGTCTAGGTCTCAATACTTCCTGTTCTGGCAGGGGTTAGGGCACCTCCCCACTGCCCCTGTGCTAGCCTTTGATTTTGCCAGTTTTTGGGGAGCTCTGCACTTGGTTATGACTTCTCAAGGGAGATGAGGCACTGTCATGCCACGGGCTGAAGTGGCACTAACAGCACACTGAATAGAGGGCTCTACACTGCTCCACACAACAACCTTTCTTAGCTGAAGTTAGTTTTGAACCAAAAGTTGACTGGGAATTTTTGCTCCAACTGTCAGATCTTGATGCTGTCCCAATATCAAGACGATGACAACCATCAGGTATGAGATTTTTCCAACCTGTCTGCATCCTCTTTTAAGAAATACTGTTTCCAGATTGACCTTCCCTGGCATTCCAACATTCTCCCACCACGGACAGCAGCCAGGCCAGCCACCAAGCCACCAACCAACAAGCACGCGTTATTATCCAGTGTGCCTCCACTGTGCCTTTGTCTTGGCACACTACCCTGTTCAGATCCTATGATATTAAAGTCCAGATTCTCCTCAGAGCAAGAATTTGAGTAAGGCAAAAGACTGGGCTGAGGATGGATCATGAGCCTCTCATAAGGATGGCTGTTCAAAGGAAAAATTTAGATTCGCTGAATGTCCACTGTTTTAAAATTATCTCACTACTCCTGTTGGAAATGACACGAAGTTTAAAAATTTTTATATAAGTTTAGTCAGGGATTTTGTTCACCTTTGCCCAGGGGGAGGGGAATTGAAGTTTCTCCTCAGAGGATAATTTCACCATTTGAGGCCTGATTAACTTAACATCTCAACAAAGTGGGAGTAGCTCAGAAGATGCGTAAAAGATAATGACGATCAATGAACATCAACTCCAAACGTTAGCCCTGACACCTGGTCTGGGAAAAGAGAGATAAGAGAATGAGAACCTTATTAACATTGAAGGCAAAGGGATTTATAACCAATAGGAAACCAAATACTGTGATCTCTTTAATGTGGGACCAGCGAACATTGAACCAATGAATTCCTATGGGTTTTGACTGTATAATTATCTGAAAACTCTAGAAAGAATAATGTGTGATGGAATGATTTTCTCTGCACAACCTGGGTAATGTATGGATGAAATTATTTCTGTTGCACATCCTGGCCAGAATAAAGCAATGCCTTGATTCTCTAACACTAAAAATGCTGTTGAAGAGTTTCTTCCCAGTTTTGGTGACAATGCCACAGAAACACAGGGAAGGCCACTCTAAGTCAGAGCAAGGGTCCATTTAACCCACAGTTCTGCTTTTCCACAGTGGTCACTTCCAACAACTAAGGCAGAATGAGGTCAAGGTAAGTATACATTAACCCCAATATTCTCACAGTATGTGGTAATTTTTCATCTAAAGGGATTCTTTGAGTTTTTTCTCCTGACTAAGTCTACAAAAGACCAGCATGATAATTTACTACAGGTGAGCAAAAAAATCACAGAGTTTCACCCTGCAGTGGCTTTGTTTTCAAGGCCACAGATGCCATGAGGTTTCCTTGGCTCTTTTGCAATCCCTAAAGTTCAGCTGGCTTATTACATTGTCTCCAGCAAGTAAAGTGGAGTCTTGCAGTCTTACAAGAGTCGGTATTCTCTGTCCCCATCCTGTCCAAAGCAGATAATGAAAAAACATTGTACATCTGCATAGATCTGGCATGCCATCTATCTGCAAAAACCACTGCTGGCTGTCTGGATCACATCTGTTTAAAGATCCATTTGAGCTTTTTCCATCTATCTGGTGCTTTGAATCAGAGGGTACAGACAGGCCAATTATGAACAATTAAGTTACCACACATAAGAAATTGCTGTTTCTCAGATGAGCAGAGGTAATTGGCCATATGCAAACTCACAGCCTAGTCCCAATGGCCAAGAAAATTGGTTTAACTTGTATTTGGTTGTAACACATTTTGCAACCTGTTTGCAAAGGAGTAAAAGAACAACCATAATCAACTAGCACAGCTCAGGGCATCAGCTTTTATCTGTGTTTTAAGAAGGTACACACAGGTAGCCTGTTCATTCCTATGGTGAAACCTTAAGAGATTGTCAGTGTTACTCAGCTCCACCTCACCAAACAACTCACACTTCACAAACAAAACCAGTTTCATTTGAAACAGCAGCAAATTGCTATTTAAGTAAAAACGTAGAGAAAAAATTCAACAGAGAAAAAACAGATTCACTTGCTACTTGTTCCTCCTCTAGGTAATTAATTCAGAAGCATTTCTTACACTATGCAATTTCTTTCAAAAACACAGAATTTGAGCCTATGGATAACTGTAGTTTTATGTCAAAATAGACTGATAATTTCTCTTGCTTGCAGTAAATTACCTGGAAAAAAAAATCACATTATTGAGGAAAATTACTACAAAACAACCACAGTAGACTTGGCTACAAGATGAGATAGGAGCAGGTGGAAACATTCTCAGAAATACCAGAGTCACATAATTTGAGGGTCAGCTCTAATCCCAGGAGGGTAAATGGGTCACAGCAAAACATGAGAAGAACCAACTCTACAGAATTTATCACTCAGTAACATCCCGCCTTTGGTGCACATTAATCAGGCTGTGAGGAGAGCCAGGGAGAAGGCAGACAGGCACATGTGGTTGCTATGGAGTTAAAGGCTTGAAGGAGATACATGGAAACAGCACAACTGCATAGAGCACAGTTAACTCTTAAACTGCCTCTACCTAAACAGCTCCTTGGCCAGTCAAATTCATGAATACCCATTCTAAGAGAATTCTTTTAAATACCCAAGAGTTCCCATGAAGACTCAAAGTCCAACACAAATCCAAGGGAGAGTAGTTGCATGACATTAAAAACCAGGGAGCTGGACAAGGAGAGAGGACCATGCTTTGCAACACACAGTTTCTGATGTCTTTGTAGTTTAATACTTTGCTCTGTCACACACCAGGAAGCAAAAGTAACTGTTAGAGATCCATGCAGAAAATGAGCTACCCCAGACAAAAAGTAGGGGCATCACCATAAAATTTAATACATTCATGGTTCTGAAAAGTTAGAAGTGTGCTGAAATTCTAAGAAGCCCAGACAGATCCCTTCCCCAAGAGCACACATCTTTAAAGGTATGGACTTTTTCTGCCCCATGGCATCATTCAGCACTTCTTGAAAAAGCCACCAGACTTTGATGTGAGCACACAAGACTCACATATAGGCAAGGACTGGGATGAGACTGGCACAGGATACGCTTCTTGCACAGGCTAAACAAGGAAGAACTTCTTGGAAGACAATTTCCTGAAGTAAATGTTTTAGGGATGGAAAAAGGGTTCTGGGAGACTAGGGAAATGAGGTAAAAATCCTGAAGACAGTGACAAACATGTTGGAGCTGATGACTGAAAAAACAAAGCACATTTCATGGATAATCCAACCAGCTACTTCCAGATCACAAGAAGCTGCTGCACATCCAACTCCCTGCAGAGTTTCCTAGCAGGGGCTGTCTGTGTGTGTGTGTATATATATACATATATGTAGATAATCAGCAAAGTTTCTATTTTCTCCTCCTACTTAAGGGAGTCTTTTAGTGAGCAACCTCCTACACTGCTATTTTTACCTGCTCCTAATCAGTGTGTTCTTAAACATTGAGAGACTCTGAGAAGAGCAGTTCAACTCCTCCAGTGTACAGCCCACACCACACTGACTAATATCTGAGTGGCAGCTCTTCTCCCATCACCCAGGAGAAAAGGGGGGTTTTATGTCTTCTTTTATGTCTTGTAGAGCACCAGGGAGAGCTGGTGGTCAAGGCCTGGGGGAATTTCTCCTCATTCACAGGATGCTGAACTTGAACTGAAGGTTCTTTGAGCAGAGATCATTAGCTCCACAAGAAGTCAAGTAGAGAGGACTGGATCCAAAGTCAGAGTTTTAAACTACTGATGTAGTAAATAGTAATACTGAAAATAACCAAAAAAGCTAGGCAAACTCTTTTACTGCAATATTTTCTCCTCTCCTTTTTATCTCCTTTCACCATTAAGGTTTCCGTTTTCACTTTCAATGAATCATCATTGCCAGACCCAAAAATGTCTGATCTCAGCCTCAAAGTAGGCATTAACCTGTGGACATAATTCCCAAAAGACCAGGGTGCCTCAGTCCTTTCAAGGAGTCCCTGAGATTTATGGTAACAAGACACCCAAGAACAAGGAGATGGCACCAAATCCTAATGCCAGATGACAGCTCACTAATCAGTGAGCTACACTCTCAGCTCCTTTAAAGGTCTTTATCAGATGGCTGTTTGTTTAAGAGGGGCCATTTTCAAAGCCCAGCACTACAGAGGTGGTGTGTCTGCATGGGCTGTAGTGACATCCTCTGTGCCAGCACAAACCCTGATCATACTTTGTCTCTCCTCATCCATTTGTGCAGTCTTTCTCTGAAAGCAGATGCTGAATTCTTTCTTGACTTTCAAGAGCAGAGAGATCTTCCTTTGAAATAATCATTAATTCACCTGATTCAGCAAGTCATTTCCTCTCTTGCAGTAGCATTTAATTGAAAAAAAATCCACTAAGGCCAAAACTACCAGAGGCAAAGCTCCAGCTGAAACATAACAGGGAATCAGCTCCAGTGCCCCAAAATGCAACCACACTAAGAGTCTTTAAAGACAGCGCCAATTACTTCAGAAATGTTGCCAGCAAGACTGACTGGTCAAAAGCACCATGTTTGGGGAAAATGGCATCTTGGGCTGCACGAGAGCGTTCTGAGCAAATCTCAGCTTCCTGTCAACACGTACATTTAAACCTCTGACATTTTAAAAGCTGACCCTATGGATTGTTTGTAGGCAGTTCAATATAAGAATTCAGCACATGATACTTGATATTTAAACTTCCTATTTCAGATTATAAATGTTGACAGATTTATCTATGACTGCAGTTGACTGGAAAGTATCTGTCCTCCTTTTTCAAACCTCAACCTTTTCCCTGTTTTTGTAAATATTTATCAAACAATTTTTAAAGTTGCTCAAAATATTTAAAATATTTTTCCTAGCACTGAACAAAATCAAACAATCAAAGCAATTTCTTAATCAAAGCAATTTCCTAACATTTTTCATAGAGTACTTTGTCATAAAGTCCTTTGACTAAAGCTGAAACTTTTCAAGAAATTTTCAATTTTCTTGGAGAATTGATTGAAAACCATGTCAATAGTAATTCTGTAATCACTCTCCTCTCCCATGAGTTTATACAGACTCATGATATTGATTTTATTCTCACTTTAAAAGTAGAAGTTCATGCAGTTGAAATCTTTAATGAAAGTTCTTACTCAATTTACATTTGTCATAAAACTAGTAAACAGTAATATATAAAAAAATTTAAAAATTTTTAACAGGGCTAACATTAGTAAATGACATCACTTAAACATAAAAAATATATTCTTTTGAAAGCAAAGTCACCTTAGATAATATATTAATAAAGCATTTTAAAATATTTTCATTCTGCTTTCCTCTATATTTTCTTTCTTCTTCCAGCTGCAAACAGAGTACAAGTGATTTTGGAGAAAATACTTCGGTATAAATTTTTAATACACAGTTTCCTGAAAAAATATTAACTTTCCTTATTGCAGTTTACTTCCTATGAGCATCAACAGCAGTAATCATTAGAACATGACCAAGGAAGCTCAAGCTCACCCAGGGCTCTCCTCCCTGGAACAAAACAGAGACAGTAGTTCGTATTCTTCAAATTCTCTACAGACTGCAGTCCATGAGGATTTATTTAAGTAAGAGTAGGATGACAGCACTGAAAGAGAATGCTTAACTCAGAGGGGAAGAGCAGCACAGGTCACACTGCCGTGACCACTACTCTGGTACTTCATCCCCTGCATTCAGGGCTTGCTGCGGCTCCACCACACACAAAGGGAACTGCACAGGGACAGAGCCATCCCCCAGCACCTGAGCCAGACCAGGCTCAGCTGGATACACATAAAGAACTGGCTGGTGCTTTCCTCTCTTCCCAAGAAATTCATGCCTCCAAGCAGACCATTTTCTCTTCACAGTCTAAGCAGGGAAAACCAGAAAGCAAGAATTACTTTGTTTCAGTCACATTCACAATAACGTGCATATCAATATGTAAAACAAACAAGACATTGTCTGGAAATTCAGAAAAAATGGATGATATCTTTGCTGAGACAATCACCACATAAATGCACTTCACAGCCTAAGACTACAATGCAAGTGACAGCTAAAGAAAGATAAGTCAGCTCATGTTTATTTTTTCAGGCAGCAGGGCTTCAGACCAAGCCTTGGGTGGTCACAATTACATCACAGTATCTTGCAGTGGTAAGCAAAATCTGTCTGCTAGCATGTGGAAGCAGGCTGCCAATTTCTGGTGGCAAAAGGTAAACAACAAACACCAGAAACAAGTGTGCAAATAAGCAAGAAGGGAGCTTTTGCTCCCTGGAGCAGTTATAGGAGTTAAGGATGGTATGATCACTCAGCACATCATCTGCTTGGATCCCTCTATTTATATTCAAGATAGATTACATACAATTACTATGTTTCTATGAAACCTAATTAATCTATTTATTGCCATCACTTCTCTCTGACAACCCCCTGCACAGAAGTGAAAGTTTGTTTACTACAAAGTTTTGCCTGCTTGAGCTGAAGTGGTTTTCTTCCTCACAATAGCTCATTACACTCTGCAAAGCCAATGAAACAAATGCAAGTATCTGTGTCCTTCCTCTGTGCAGTCACTGTGGTATATGTCTGATATCATCAGAGAAACTTCTCTGAGGTTAAACAGGGCATGACTTTCAATATTTCTCCCATGATAATGTGTAGTGAAAGAAGTTCAGTACTTTGGAGTGGATTTTGATGGCTCACTGCCAATGCAGTTAATGGGAGCATTGGACCCAGCAAGTTTAGAGGACTATGGCCTCACCATGGAGGAACATTTGTCCATGCAGACCAAAGTTACATCACAAGACCACATTTCTCCCCCCAGACATGAAAACTCTTTGGGAAAGATATATGCTCAACAATTGCTGACATGAGGAGTCCTGATCTGGGTACTACTTTCTGTAGCACTGCTTGACTCAGTCCTCACTGTCATCTGGCCTCCCTGCTCCCATCTTCCAGCTTGGCTTCCAAGTGTTTCATCTCCCTGAACCACAACCACTACTAAGACTCTGACTTTCTCTTCTTCCCTTCTCTCATTACATCTCCCCATGTCTCACCAGAAGGTGGCAGATAATTGCCAGAGATCATTAGGACAGGCAGGAGATTGTACTTTCCTTCTGGGCTAAATACCCAAAGGAGCCTGAAGCCACCACTAGCCCTCCACTGCTTTCCTCCCCTGTGCATGGTTCTGAGTTAGGGCTGTTCTAAGCTGTCTGAATCATCACCTAACCCTCTAAAGAAGTTGCCTCCTCTCACCCCTCCAGCATTCTAGCAGTCCCACTCAAATCCCCCCGCAATGGAGGGCATCCTCTCACCAGCAGCCAGGGAACCCAGCTGAGTGCATTGATTGTTCCCTAGACACTGATTTGAGGCTGATCCACTAATCAGACACAAGAAAGCCCTGGGGAAGCTCCCAGGAGCCATCCTTGAAGTAAAGCCTGCAATTTTCCCTCACACAAGCTCCCCAGGCCATGGCTACAGACAGCACAGCAGGGACAGAGTAGGAGCCTGCATTAAAAAGATGTGGATGGCAGGAGTCATGGGATGCCACTGCCCTCTCAGCCCCTCACCTACCCCAGTCTATTGGCCTTTGAGGGGTGAGGGTGACTCAGCAATAGCCAGAACTGTGTGTTATTACCAACACCTTTCCAGCTACAGATGCTCCTGCACAGCACCAGGAGCGCTGCCTTGGGAAAAGTTAACTCCATCCCAGCCAGACCCAATACACAATCTCTGGCTGCAGACTCACAAATTAGACCCTTCAAAGTACCTCAGGACACACCCAAATATGCAGAGAGTCTTCTTTTGGATAGACATCTTCAACTGGAAAATTAAATAAACTGGGAAGAGGAGGAAAAAACACTGATAATAAACTGATTATCTGATGGTTGCTGATAATAAAAAAGCACATGTTGCAAGCTTTCCCCAGCTCCTTGCCAACCAAAAACATCACACAAGAAAGCAAGGGGCAACTGGACAAGTGGTCTAACTGGATGCTTCCAGAGCAATAGCTTTAGGTGGATAAGCAAACTCTTTGGTGCATTCCCACATCTTCACCATCCTGTACTGGTATTACAGGCCCCAGAAAAAATCCAGGGAGACTTCAGACAATTTGTATTTAATTCAAAGGAAACAGTGGAAAAACAAGAGATCAGATCAAGAAAGACCTTTACCTTCATGTCACTCCTGCTCTTCATTGTTTATGCTCATATTAGAAAGTAAGACAAGTTAAGGCCTATTTATTGGTCCAGAGACCACTGGGAACATCAGGGTCTGCCTCCATCTGGATGAATTTCCTTTCTCCCCAAGACAAGGTGCCAAAAGCAAAAGCATCCCCTAAACCAGGTCTGAGATTTTCTGAAAATGATCCTTGGCATGGGACACAGCAATGCTGGGGGACACCAATGGCCAAACCATTACACTCTTATATCAGGCCAAGCATCCAGGAGCAGGGAACATCCAGGAACATCCTGGACACCATGTGAAATGAAACAGCTAAAGCACATACCCCCTGAGGTGGGCGCTGGGGTCCCACAGACAGAATTTGCCATCATTCATGGGGCCAGCACCACAAGTTTATTGGAGAAGAGTCACTGGCTGGACGCCCAACCTCTGACAGATTAGTGTCTGTCCTAGAGGCAGAAAATCTGGTCCACAGAGATTAAAAGTGCTCTGCCTATCCTTCTTTGTCAATAAGCTCAGGAATGGATGACATGTACAGACCAGCCTCCAGCAGCAGGGGAGGTGGCAGTGGACGAGGCTGTTTTGCTAAAGCAGCAGTGATGTCCCTCAGCCGTGTGCCTGGCTTCCACACACACCCTTCCTTTGCACTGCAGGCTTTCCATACAAGAAATCTCTCTTTGCAAGCAGACCTGGTGCTGGCAGAAAGAAATAATCTTTGACACATTTCCTGGGGGTGCTTTGATAATGAAAAAAGAGTTCAACAGTGGCAACACCTGACTGGCCTTCCTGCTTTCTTTTTATCATTTTAATTAAATTTTGTTTTAGAAATTGTTTGAAAAAAGCACCAAAAAAACCCCCAAAACAATGGTGAAATATCAGTCTTCAGATAAAAGCAATTTTGAAATCTGATGCTTGTGTAGCTCTGTAGGCACAGTGGATATTAATAATTCAACAAAATATTATAGTTATTACTATATTTGGCAGTATCACAACAGTGCGTTTTAGCAGAATTTCTCTCCAAATCTCATTGCAACAGCCATTAATAAATAAAATGCAATTCACTGCATTAAATGTGTTGTTTAAAGGCTAAATATTTCATCAGAACTAATTCATTTTAAATAATCAGACTAGGACTCTCCTCCCATCACCAGGACAAATCTCGACTCTGTACACTTTCTACACTTAGAAATGAAATTATGTTTCAAAAAGCAAACCACAAATTGAATTCAACTGGAACACCTACGCAGCAGCTCTTGGACTAAACCCACTGCAGACAGACGGGGTCACATTCAAACAGGCCACAGGTCTCACAACTTTGTTATGCTGTTTTTGCCACCCAAGTAAATTAAGACTGAAAAAATACAGTAGAACTGTTTGCATTTATTGCCTGCCTTGAACAGTGGCCAGTATCTGATTCCCTGGGGGAAGGAGAAATAAAGGCATGTTGGTCCAAACCTCAGCTGCCAATAGCTATAGATAACAGTGATTATCCAGTGCTTCCCACCAGTCCCTCCCCCCAGGGTTTAGCAAACAAGGTCAGGTTTGACCTCTCACAGGTGGGAAAACTGAGGCACAGAGGGAAACAACTTGTCAGTGGTTGATGCAAAGCCTAAAGGCTGAGTTCCCACATATTTGTCCATCCTACAAGAGTGGTACACATGAAAGCTCTACCCCATTGCCCCCTAAGGCACTCATGACTCTCTTTCAGTTCCAACTTTCGGCTGGCAAATGATACTTTTTTTTCCCCTTGTAGTTTTTTCTTTTTTCTTTTATCTCAGGAATGAGACCAAGTAATTTAGATCTGAGGTGCACCTCCCCCTCCATTCTCAAACACACCCAACTTACCCAGCCATAAATTGGTGAGTTTCTAAATTAGGATGAAGAAGAGGGAGTTTGATTTTAGTTTCTATCAACTGGTATCATTAGCAAAAATATGTTAGGAAACCCATATTAAAAATTAAATAAATGACAACCAAAACTAAAAATCCCCAGACAAATAGACAAACAAAAATCATACATGTATTTCAGTTTGAAGTTTTCAGTTTAAAAATGTCTTCAAAACAAAAAAAAAAAAAAACCACCCCAACAAACTAACAAACACAACCAAAACCAACTCTCTAAACTGTCATTTTCTGGCCGCCTCCAGAACAGTGTATGAGTATCCACCCTGCTGACTTACAAGCTGATGTCAGCAAGGTAATTCCTGTAATTAGCACAAAACAACATGACCTTACAAGCAGGTCCTGCATCAGACACCATAATCTCTATTTTTACCCACAGAGCTCACTGCTTTCCTCCAATAAGAGCACAAACCTGCAACCTTCTTTTCACTGACTTTATACCAAGACAGCATAGCACAAAAAGTCACAGGAGCAGTATCTTCAAGCATGACTTTTTACAGTAAAATACCAATTTAATAAGGGCAGCATATTTTGTATCTTCTAAATTGTGCTGAGTTAGCTTTCATAACTACATAATAAATATTTTGTTTTAAATTTTAAAATAAAAATATCACCTTTCCATTAAAAAAATTATTTCAATAATTCCATAAAATTTAGGGAGATGTGGTTTTTATTTTCCTGGTTCATTGTAGTTGTGTTTGTTTGTCTTTTTTAAACCAGAATGCAAGTCTGTGCTTGGTCCAAGTCAAAACTTGGGGAGACCTATCAGGGTGGTGATGGGTGGCATTAAACCCAAATTATTTTCCTTTTGCCAACCAGCCCACACACTCTCAAAAACACCAAGGCAAGCAGTCAGTTATTTACAGAGCTCTCTGTACAACATATTCTTGATTCCAGAGAAGTGCCAGATACAATTCACTGCCAGACACAGCTGTGCTACTGAGCAGTGTGACATTGGGAATAGATGGACTTTTGGTCTCGTCCAGCACATCTGATCTTATGATCCTGGGCAGATGTCCAAGGCCCATTAAAGTCAATAGAAATGCAAAGAATTCACTGGCTTTGAGTCAGACCTTATATGACAGTGGACAAGAACAGCTAGAGATATTTAACCTGTCAAGGAGAAGAGTTAATGGGAACTTGCTCTAATAAATACACCACCTTTACTGCACTGCCTGTTTGTGCTTTAAGTCATTCATCCTCAAGTGCTAAGGAGCCTTAACTCCTGAGCCAAAACCCAGAATATTTCTCTCAGCTTTTATCAAGGCCCTATAAAGACTTCTGCCCCAGTCAGACATGCCAGCAGGACCTGAGCTAGAGGGGAACCTAAACCCAGGATCAGTGAAGGACCAGCACAGCAGGGCTAGAGAGGTCACAGCCAGCAATGGAATCTCTAAAACTGATTCAGAGCTCAGGCAATAAGCAAAGTAGCAAGAGAACATGCCACACCACAAGCCAGGATGGCCTCTACCAAGGCAGTAAAGAAGCTTCAGTTTTGTTTGACGTGCTGTTTGGACACTGCTTGGTGGAACTTTGCAAGTGAAGCCCTCATCATCACTCAAAGCTACTTCTAAAGGACTGCATTCCTGGATTGCTCAACCTCTCCAAGAGACACCTCTGCTTCACCAGCCAGCTTGATGGCTTCTGACACTTGGTAATTTATCACTGTGTTAATGCTCTCCTGGTTGCTGTCTGTTATGAAACACAGGTAGAAGCACAGTCTTGCAAATGGAAGAGGCTTTCAAATTCCATCCTGTCCAAGCCTGCCAGCTGCCAGAGAAGAGGAAGGACGTGGGTCTAATTCTCATCTTATTGACATTTCATCAGTGTAGCAGCATTGACTTTGAAGGTATTACTGTTGCACTACTCAGCATCACAAAGATGAAAAATATGCCCTTGAAATAAAACATGCTGCTCTGACAGGAACTCCTGCTTCATCAAGCTAAGGTCCTTATCAAGATTTTATTGCAATAGCAAGGATTTAAACCAAGCACAGCAGTTTTATTAAAGAGAGAGAACAAAAGACAAACCAAAGGGTTCCAGTGACAAGTTACTCCAAGCAGAAGTCAGAGATCCAGAACACCATTTCCAATCTGGCAAAGAGATCACTCACAGCACTTGGTCTGTCTGGCCAAGTCTGTGTATTCTTTATCTACCCAGCCAAAAAAAAAAAAAAAAATTCCTCATAACAGCTGTTTCTAAAACAAGCACAGAAAAGGCTGGCAACCCCAGCTCATGGCTACAGCATAGCACAATGTTTAAAATCCTGGTTTGCTAGTTTATTACAAATGGTTCCCTCCCTCCAAACTTCCATTCAGGCAGGTGTTTGTGACCTCTCAAAACATTTACCCCCCCAAAAGCAGTGAAGATATTTAGCTAAGCAGTGGACTGAGAGCCCACAGGGGCACAAAAGACTTTGAGAGACATTATTTGCACTAGGAAGGGATACCTGCCTTCTCCCAGAACAAGCCCAACAGCATTGAGGATACAGTTTAACACTGAGATTTTTATTCTAAATATTCCAAAAGAACAGAGACTTGGCAAGTTCCAACTTTGAAATTCTCACCCTCAAGTGTCCAAATCACTGGCAGGCAATTACCATTACTGTTTTTATTGCTAAAGCACATACTAGCGCTCTTGAACATCCAAGATTCTCATCAATGCAAGAAAGAGAGAAAGATACTTGCCCACGCTACAGCAATACCCCAGTCTTCCTTCCTTAAGTCACAGACTTAGTCATGTTCCCCACAATCAGACAACTCATTTTCACGGTCCCAAGTTCAGAACAATATAAAAGAAAATACAAGACAAATCGCAGGGGGGGTGGGGAAGTCAAGGGTACAAGTTAAAGGAGATACATAAAGACACTTAAAGACCCACACTGGCAAAGCTAAGGCTGCACACAGAATTATTCACATTAGGGTCCTGCCCACACTAGCAGAAATCAAACTCTACTGAGCTTGATTCAATATCAGCATAAAATCACCATAAACCAGAGTGGATTTTAGAACACTAACATGGGCTGAACAGTACCCCTTGAAAGGCTAATATGCATTTACTGACATCCTTCCTCTCCTTTCAGTTAATGGCAAGACATACTATTTAATCAGTGGTCTAAAGCTTTAGCTCACAAGACAGCAATTTATGCACCCTGGCAGGTGAGAATGACCCATTCAGCCTAAACAAGAAGGAGAAAAGCCTCCTGACAGCATTTCTCTGCCCAGTTCTTGTCTGAGACAACTCCAAGTATCATTCAGGCATGGCACGTCTAACCTGAACTGACCGTGTCCCAGACTCCTGAGAGTCAGATCCCCTGACTTCGAATAATCACTTTCCTCCCTTCTCCCCAGGAGGACTTAGGCACAAAGCAGTACATTATCCAAACACTGCTTAAGTTCCCAGTGGCTGTGCATGCCTTGCCTTGCTCAGGGGACTGGGTTTTTTTTTTCCTCTGGTGCTAATTCCATCTCTTAGGTTCATTATCTGTCCGTGCCCTGGGCAGGAGCTGCCGCAGCAGAAGGATGCCCAAGGAAAATGCATCAGGACAAGTCAGGCACTAGCATGCCTCTAGAGGCAGAGAATTTAAATAAAGAATGAACCTGAAAAAACTACCAGCTCCCATGCAGCCAGCACTGTTAAGAAAAATTCACCACAGGGGACTATCACAGGAGCAAAACACCTTCTGGCCCCACATTCAGAAGGGAGAAAGCAAGCACAAAACTGACCATTGTGCCTGGCAGAGGCTAGTGTCAAAAAGTCAGAAACAACAGAAAAGGCCACATCTGCCCCATCACAATTATCATCTATGTTCTGTAGAAACAAGCTGGCAGGAAATGCCCATGCTGCCTCCTCTTCAGGGAATTCAAATTCCATATATGCAGGTAAAAACAAATGACAAGGTTCTGCCTTCTGTATCATACACATCGTCCTCTAAAGTCTCAAAATCTGTGCAAGGTGTTGTACATAAAGCTGGTTGGGGAGAAAGCCTCCCCTGTTCCAAATGTTTATCATTAAACACAGTTTTCTACTTCTCTCCTAAAACACTAAAACTCCACAAGCATTTTGTTCTGAAAAAAAAAAAAAATTCAGCTCAAGACAGAAAATATTGAAAGGACAGACCCCAACTAATTGCCAGCTCTTTTCCACCTTGCTATCATTCCCTGCCATTTCCTGATCAGTGAGATCTGCAGATCAGAGCAGAGCAGAGCTGAACCCAGGGAGGACACATGCTTTAGGAGAGCTCCAAATTCAGCACACCAACAACCATGCTCAGCCTAAGGAACCTGGTGTGTAACTAAGGGTTCCAAATCCACCTGTGAAAGGCACAGAAAAACCTTCACTATGACTCATACCAAAACCTGTCCAAGTCTCTGCCACTGTGCAAAGGCCACAGCAAAGGAAAGAAGAGGAAGGGACCTGCAGCACATATATAATAGCATCAGAGCTCACAAGTTCCAGTGGGGGGCACAGAGAAAGAACAGAGGAAAAGCAGGAAAAATCAGACTATGGCCCCAAATCGTCCCTGGCTACATGGTACTTAGGTTTTTTTCTAATTATATGCTTATATACCTAGTTCTGTAGTTATCAGGTCACATATCCTTACACACATACAAATGTAGGCATAGTATCCTCTACATTTCAAAAGCAATTTTTTTAAACAACTTAGTGATTAAAATAGGACTTTAAAAGATGTAAAAAAGCCCAGGAAGATCCAGTCTGTCCCCTCCCATTCTACTTTCAGGTGTTCCCATGCAGCTGATTTTGACAAACACAGGTAACAGCAGGCTTAGTTTTGTTAAACCTGTTAGGTACCAAGGGCAATAAATGTTACAGCCAACTCTCTCAGGTAAGAATGTGCAGCATTAGACAACGTGTGTCCCCACGAGGTGTGAAACAGAACACTTTCACACATATATTGACTCACTCCTGTGTTCTGACACGTTCGATGGATCAGCTCTGGCCTCTCACCCCTGTCTCCTCCAGGATGAGCACATGAGGAGAACTCTGGCTCATTCCAGCCTGTCTGAGAGCAGCATCCACTAGTCAGTGACTTTCATGACTGTTAAACTTTGTCTTCGGGAAAGAAAATGAGAATCTCCTCTTCTACAGAAGACATAGCATTCTCAAATGATTCAGTATTTTATTGTCTAACATTTGATCTCATTCTGCAGAGTTAGACCTGCCTATTTCCCCTTTCTGTGAGTTGTTTTTCATCTCCCCAAACCAGTTTATTGCCTGTTTCCAGGAGCACTACAGGAAGCACAAATTTTTTTTTTTTTTTAAAGCCACAGAAAGCTGAGAGCTGTAAGAACAAAACCTCAGTGCAACTGAGAAAAGGCAGGCTTTGTTCCTTGCAGTACGTAAGGTGGAACAAGTAATGCAGATAATCTGAAATTAATTAAAGGGAAAGGCGGGTACATTGAACCTGCCACAAAGAGGTGCTGTATAAGCAAACAGAATGCTACACTACCAGCAGTGGTGCCTTTTGATTAAAGGAACGGAGTTTCCAGGCAGGATAGCAAAAACCAACATGAACACTTAATTAAGAAAATTAAGGACTCCTCAGTGCTGGTGCTGTAGCTGTGATTTAGGTGCCTTGAAAAAGAAACCATTTGTGCTTTGGATCAAGAGATCATGCTATGTGTGAGTTAGCACTGGAAGGACGGCTTTGGAATCTTTGGACCAATTTGAATTGAGCTCAACAGGGCATAAAAGGTCACAGAGGTACAGAATTCCTCTAAGTTGAGCAGAGTGAAAAAGCAGGCTCCAAAATAAATATCTGACCCAAACCATAAGGCACCCAGTGTCCACTTTGATAGCTGGCAGGACTCCACCTGATTGATGCATCAATCACAGCGAGCTCTCCAGCACATCTGTAATGCTCAGCCAAGTACACCTTGTGCCACTCTTCACCCCTCCAAACAGGAAGCAGAATGAGGAATGGTAACAGAGATGATAGCAAACACTGAGAGAGAAAAGAGTCCTGGGAGGGCATACAGTAAAGTGATTGCAAACTTCTGTTGCTTAACAAAATGACCCGGCATTTTGCTCATTTCCTGGTCCTTCAGAGAGCAGACAGCTCTTACAGACCAGATTAAGTGTTCAGCATGGCTACTGAGGCAGGGCCTCAAAATCACTCAGCAGAAATCATAATCTGGTGGGCTGCCCTGGCCAGATCTTGTTCTGCTCTATGCCATATCCCACACTTTTCTGAAAGCCCTTCAGGTAAAGGCTCAGCCACCCATGAAGTCTGACCATAGACAGCTGAACAATCTCTGTTATACCTCTGCGACACCTGATATGGACACTGCGACTGAACGGGGCTTTATCCTGGTGTTGCTCCAATAGTTGCCAAAGTACACCTGAACAAAGATTCTTTCTTCTGAAATACCAGCCGTCTCAAGTAGCATGGCTATCACACTGGTTTGCAATCTCACTGTCTCATAGGCAAACTCTTTTCAGAACAGGTACAAATGTGTTTTTCAGAGCCCAGTAGGCAGGTGTGCATGTCTGCCTCTCCCACCACACACTGTGAGCACGAGCTGACAGTGCTTCTTCACATGCAGGCTCACCAGTCTTGTGTCTTGTACTGGGGCTTTTGGCCAGACAGAAGCAAAACCCTGTCCCACTGCAAACACAAGGTTTATGCAAGTTCAGAGAGCTGGTGTATCTGTCCACAAGTGCCAAGCCCCAGCCCCAGACACCCATCTGCACTCCCATCCATGCTCCCACTGTAGAGTGGAGAACTAATGATATTTTGTTGGTTGGGAATAAAACTAGAAAGACACTGTGGGTGACAGAACAAGGACATTACCCCTCACACACTGGTCTAGCCCTCCACCTGGCAGAAGACTGCTATGAGGAAACCCAACCAGGCCCCACCAAGGGGGCAGAAGGAAAATTCATTTGCCCTGTCTCACTCAGGAGTACTTCACCTGCACCTGGTGTTGGGCAAAGACTTTCCCCTTTGGCTGTGAAATGGAACATGAAGGGGAAGGCCACCTTAATGACCACAGAAGCTTACAAGACCCTTGAACTTTACTTCTGCTTCTTTAACTTAAGGCTAACTGTAATGCTTCTACATTATCCCAATGTAAGATTGCACAAACAGGCACCCAAACCTACATGTGCCATCATCCTAGAGTATTCCAAACAATACACATATCTCAGAGTCAGCTCCCAGTCCCCTGATTAGACAGATGTGATTCCTCTCCTGTCTGCATTTCCAACGAAAGCCCAAATTCATGGCTCCCACGGTCTCATCATGCTAATTCTCATCCAGCTTAAAAGGAACTGCAATTTGAAATGGCTTGATTGTCTGCTGTTTCAATCCCTTTACCTGTCAAGCCAAGCAGGTAAAGGGATTGAAACAGCAGACAATGATGTTAAAACCCTCTGAGACAGAACTTTGCAATGCTTTAACTTGATCAATCTGTTTATGATTTTAGCTGACCATGTTTACTTTTCTACTATTGAGAGCCCTGTTCTCTACCCTCTTCACCTATTTTTCCTTTCATGTAATTTCTTATAAAAAAAATATATACAGCATCTAAGCTGCAGCAATGAAGTAAAATAAGTGCTTTGTTATTAAGTAGCCCATCAATGCCAATCATAGCCCAGAATATATCCATTCTCTCTTGCATGCCTCAGTTTTCTCAAAAAAAAAAAAAAAAAAAAAAGGGAAAAAGGGAAAAAAAGAGGTTATATCACTGACCTTCCTTTCAATGACCTTTGGAATACACAGCTGAAGGAGGCAGGAAAAGACATTTTTATGTACAGTATATCTACCATTGTGCAAGCACAAAATTGGTAGGATTTGGTAGTGAAGGACAGGAGGACTGGAACAGTGAAATGTCTCCATATACACAGCCATCCACCCCACTGCCTTATGCAGAAAGAATTCATGTTCTAGCTTGCTAACAGAGGCAAATAAGGCCACAGACCAGCCAAATCTGCCTGCACCTCATGGTATTGATCACAGCTGAGAAGGATTTTTCAAACAGGCACCAAATGCAGGGAAAGGCTAACAACCAATTAAAGCTCCCACTCCATCCCCCCTGCACCCATGAGGTCCTAAAGCATTTTGGCAAGAGCGAGATAATCATGTTTTACACATTCTCTTCCACAAAACAGCTTTTGCAAATGTCCATCCATTTCAAGCCTCAGTGAGAGCCCTTCATGTGATTAACTCCTGCTTCCAAGACATTTCAGGTGCAATGGCAAGACCACGAACCACAAACACAACCGTCATGCACAGCCTGCTCTCCTCCAGTGCCCAAGGATGCACATCTGATCTCAACCCATACATTCCTCTCTGCCCAGAAAGTCAGCAGGAGCTGTGTGCCAAGACTTCTGCTCCATTAATCCCTCACTGGGGTCCTCTACCAAATCCTCAGGAGAAGCTTAACCCATTTCAGGAGCCGACCAGCAGCACCACTGAAGGCGTACCAGCAGGACCCATGTTACAGACTGATGAAGTGTCAAAGCAGCTGCTTCCAGCATCCCAGTTCTTCAACCCATCACTGACCTAAGTGATTTGCAGCTGCTCAGTCCTAGTTTTTTTTAAATCCCAAATATACATTTTAGTCCCAAAGGGATCAGCTAGTGCAACCATTTTTCCCAAGAAATGTTTACTTGTCCCACAGTGCAGTGGCAGGTAAGAATTCCAATTCTTTCTATTCCTCCACATCCACAAGAAAAGAAAGGATGATCACAAGCCCTGACATTTGTGCAACACCCTTCAGCTTGGTCAAAAAGAGTGCCGAGTGGCAAGTGCATCCTCTGCGGATCAGGCACAGGGAGAGAAGTGAGGGAGCCCAGTTCTCCTGCCCTCCCCTGCCGCTGTCGATGGCCCAGGACGGGCAGCAGATGGGCAGGGAGGTGGCTCTGTCATCAGGCCCCCGGGGGGAAAACAACGGGGCAGGGTAGCGGAGGAGGCGGAGGGTGCAGCGCTGCTTGCCGGGCCGCACGGTTCAAACACAGCCTGGCCCACAGCAGCAGCACCGCCGGCAGCTGCAGGGCCATGCCGGAGGTTTCACAGGCACGACTCGGGCTGGAGGGGAAGGTGCGGAGGAGAGACCCCGGCACAGGGAAAACCATCTTCAGGGAAAAGCCCGGCAGCACAAAGGGAGCCAGCATCAGCTGCACAGGATGGCGGAACGCTGTACCATGGCCGAGTGCCTGGCAGGACTCTTCTCGTCTCTCGCAGAGGGAACCCCAGACAGCGGGATTTTCCCAGAGTCTGTGACTCCGAGCAGGTTTCCATATCCACATTTCAGCAGCCTCTGCCCTCCCAGCACGCAGTCCGGGCTCCAGCAGCGCTCCCTCCTTTCTCAGAGGCCCACGCTCCCTCTAGCGCCCGGCTCCGCTTCCCTCACGTCGGCAACCCGCACCCTTCCCTCGGCCTGCGCCCCGGGGACCCATCCACAGCACGCCGGGCTAATTAAAACCGATGCTGTTTGGGGCACGCAGGCCCTGTGGTGCTCTGCAGAGCTGCCTGCCTGGCGATTGTGTCGCATGTTGGAATAAAAAGGGGAAAAAACACCGTGACAGCCTCAGTGTCAGGGCTGTGCCACTCGTTTCAGTGGAAGAGCAATCAGGTCTCCCGTCAGCGCTGAGAGGGAGGAACAAAAGTGAGATTTGATAACTCAGCATCCATCTTTTCTTACTTTGATTGCATGATTCGACTCCACTGGTTATGAAGGCTGGAAATTGACCCTAAAGTTTCCATGGCAGATTATTTATCAAATATGTTTACACCCACACAGCCCCATTCTACAAACATGCAGCAAATTTTCTTCAGTTGCCTCAGTCTCATAATAGCCCATAAAGGCAGGAAAGGAAATACTTCCATGCTCTCCTTTGTGCATGGAGGAAATATTAACAACAATGGTGCAGCTCTCCCTTGATATGAGGAGAAGTTAGGATTTTGGAAATTGTTTACTTTGGATTCCTACATGGAGTTTAAGCAAACCAGGAAGCTTGTATGCAAAGGTGTGACTGCAGCAAAGTATAGTCCAGCTAAGGGATATTCCAGCTTAAAATTCCTGTTGGGCTCCACCAACTATGTCACCAGAGCAGTGTCCAACATGGCTTACAGTGTGGGTCAAACTCCCACAGAGTAACAAACTCTCCCAGCCAAACAAGAGACAGTGAAAGGCTGTGCACAAGAAAGAAAAAAACTCATCTGCCCACAGTCCTGTGGCTGTAATTCAGGAAATGTGAAGGGCCCACAGGTGTCCTTGTTGTACTGCTCCATGTTTCCTCACCTCTGTATTCATTTCTTAATCTTACTTTCCACTGCTTTAGGATCCTCCAGGTTGAATTCTTCACTAGAGTAAAATGCCCTAAATCAATCCTATATCAATTTAAACTGAGGATCCAAACAAATACTTTGCTGCTTCGGAGAATTTCTGCAATTATTGCATTCAATGCTTCACAAGGAACATGTCATTTAATTTACTGTCTCAACTGAGGCAGGTTGGATTCAACACCTTCAAACACAGATTCTCAATGGAAGATAAACTTGACCAGAGCCCAGCCAAACCCAAGCATTAACTCCACAACTGACAGGTCCCCTGCAATGTCCTCAAAGCAGCCCCAACCATGAGGCCTAGCCCTAAATTCTGGAATGAATCTGGAATTGTGTGAGAGTGCAGATGTAAGCATGTACTGCTCTCTGTTCTACCCACAGTCATCCAGGGAGCTCAAGGAGCATGATACTACAGTATGACTTGAGTCAATTCTTGACTGTTTGCAAGACTGGTTTCCAATATTCCTCAGTGCAAGTAACACTAAAGATCTTTGCCCTTAACCTGTGCTTTTCCCATCAGGCAATACTGGTCTCCTATGTTTTCTAAAATCCCTACTACAAATGCAGCTGTAAATTTGGAAACTCCAGAAAGTTTCATCTTCCTACAGCCTTGCCTTCAAGAAAATACTTGTTTCATCTCACCTCTCTTTTGAGAAAAATCTCTCCTGCCTAACATACATTATCTGCTCAAACCTCTTTTCAAAAGACTTCATCATCTAATTGGATGAATGTTTTCCATTATGAAAAAAATAATTAAAGAATCACACAGCTGTTTCTATTTGCATTGAATCCACTTTGAAAGCTTAGCCACAAGTCCTAGGGCATCATCCCTGATCTGAGTACTGAGGTCTGAAAAGAAAATGCTGATACGCACCTCAGACAGGAGCAGTTCTCTTACTGAGCTTGGAACTACAAGAACATCAACAGTTTGCTGTGCCAGGCAGGGAAACAGCCCAGGGAACCTGCCAGTTTCCTGGGATCCACAAACAGTACCCAAGTCCAAACATCAAATTGACTTTGCAATGAAACCAGTCTGGAGAGAACACAAAAATTATTTTCCAGATGCCTTCTCCCTGGTCTACTAACTCAACACAACCAGAAAAGTAGCTGCCACACTGGTTTCATTTTTACTTCCAATCTTCTATTTAAACATTAATTAAAAATGGATTGGCAAAGTACTGGAGAAGGACTTTAGTAGCAAGCTACATTAATAAAGGTAGAGGAAAAGTAGAAATGCATAAAGACATTTTGCCAGAGTTGGCCTACCTTCAATGGCAACAAGACCATAGCATACTCAAAAGCTATTTGAGAACAAAACAGTCTAGAATAGAAATTAAAATATCTGCCAAAGGCAGCACAATTAATGTGGTTGCTCTCTCACCATTTTTGCATTCTAGGAGTAAACATTTTAGACTGAAATCCAGCTGGACTTTTGGAGCAGTTACCTGTGGCTGACAACTAAATGCAGCTTTGCCTGCCTAAAGATTTCCCTTCCTCCCTTCCAAGCATAGCAGTCTATTTGGAATTGCAAATATTGCCCATCACACACCGCATTGCAAGGCATCTTAATGAAAAACTACCTGGCACAGAGTGATCCCATTGGCCTCCCCAGCTTGTAATGCTCCATGGGAGTGAGTAATGTCTCAGCATCCAACCACCAGTACATTAGCAGATCACACCAGAACCCTGCCAAAAGCATTCAGAGGAATCATTCCCGGAAGACAGGCTTCACTGGGAGAACTTGCACAACCTGCTTGTCACTGCCAGCCCCCAGAGCTTGACAGGGCAAAGAAAAAGGATCAGTGGTAGCAGGAGGTAAAGAAAACCCATCCAGAGCAGAGTGGTTCCCAACAGATCATCATCTTTACATGAGTCTTGAAAATCCCCAAAGACCTTTTGGTTCCTTGCTGCAGCACTTCCTTTGAGAAGAAACTTCCTCATGTCCTGATGTCC
Source organism: Haemorhous mexicanus (assembly GCF_027477595.1). Taxonomy (NCBI): domain Eukaryota; kingdom Metazoa; phylum Chordata; class Aves; order Passeriformes; family Fringillidae; genus Haemorhous; species Haemorhous mexicanus. The sequence goes on along the minus strand of NC_082347.1, from coordinate 31,233,571 downwards.
AGTATGACATATGTTGGGGCTGTTAACACATATTAATCCCTCTTCAACCAAAAAGATAAGCTGCATCTTCTAACTCGACTTCTAACGTTTGTAAGCTACTGCAGCATCATTAGCCTCCTCTTTATTACCTTGTCCCAAAGACATCTCATATTCCAAGTCTTGGAGTGAATCTTGAAACCACATTAACTCTAGAAATGACAGTCACAGGCTGACTGGACAAAACAGTGCAGCACGGCTGCCAAGACAAAGCCAGGCCCCAGTCCAGGGTCTCACCAGCTCTCATCCTGCCTTTCCCAGTTTTCAGGGCCTGGATCATGCTGTAAGCATCCATGCAATTGTATGGTTTGCACAAGCAGCAGCTGCATCATTGTAGCACACCAGACTTCCACTGGTTTATCTTCTGCACCGTTCTGCTGCAATGAGACTAAAAAATTGCATTGCTGACATTTTTCATGTAGTATGAAAAATCCAGCCCCTAGGATCATAGAGGAACTTGTCCTGGCTGCCACAACCTGCAATATACGCATGCCTTAGACAAATGCCCTCTCCTGCTCTTACTGGGGCATTATAGTGAATTTCTCATCTTTAGTCCAGAAGTTTGGGAGAATTCATGCCAGAATTTGGAAGATGTCCCTGCCCATGACAATGGGGATTGGGACTAGATCATCTTTAAGATTCCTTCCAACCCTTAATATTCAGTGATTCTGTGCAGTTTGCCTCTGGTTACTAAAAAAGGCAAAGGAAAATATACATGGGATATCTAAAGCATGCAGTGATCATAGCTGCAGCATCTCCACAGATAGTGGATTGAAAATGTCTTCCAGAGAAAGCTAGAAATGTGCATCTTTTCTTCTATATTGAAAAAAACAATGCTAGCCACAATGCCACAGAATTTGTGGTAATTTCATCACAGAAAAAGCATGGACAAAATTTAATACTTTCTATAAACAGCTACATTCATCAGAGGGACAACTCTGAAACGTAACAAAAACAGTTCCCATTTCCCATTCCACCAGTGATCATACCAGGGGAGCAATCCTAGTAAGTGTGTTGTATTCACTGTAGGTTCTTGGAATCTCTTGGAAAACCTACTATCAAGAAACGAGACAGTGAGATTTAAAACTCCATGAGCATTAAAGGCGCTGATACCTTTTTTTGCACGTCCTTATCCTAGAAATCAGGGAGAGAGGAAGGAGGAAAAGATCGTATAAGGAATCAAATCATCTTCACAAGAAGGTTGGAAAGAGCATCTGATGAGCAGAAGAGGGAAAAATTTCATGCCCTAACATAAATATCTAGAGAGGGAAAACAAATGTAGACTCAAAACTGCTCACTGAATTTGTACACAGCATATGTGTTCAGAGAGAAATGGTTTTGGAAAAAGAATGGTTTGCAGATCTTTTGGGAATAACAGTATTTTTCACTAAAAATTCTCCTTTCTTTAGAAAAGTTTTGGCAAGAAAACATTTTATCTGATCTCTCCAAGGTCCCTCAAGAGCTTCATGACCTTGCTCAATAAATGCTTCTATTAGGGCAGATTGATACTTGAAGCCCAAATAAAAGTCTGCTTTTCCAATATCAGACCCACTGAATTAAACCAAGTGCCCTCCATAAGAACATAGAGAACACAAACCTCACTTCTACACAGACTAGCATTTTTGTATTTTCCTAACGATTTTCACTTCAAGATCCTCAGGTATTGTACAAAGCAGAAATGAATTCTGCTCCACACCACCACTTTGTGGTAGCAAAGTAGTACTATCCTCGTTTAACATGGAAGAGGAGATCCAGAGAGGTTAATTGTCTTTCCTAAGGTCACAGAAAAAGCCTGTGGGCAGGACAAAGCAGAGAACCCAAATTCCCTGATCTCACCAGTTTTTTGCCTCTATCATAATCCTGACCTCACTAGCTGCAAATACAGGAAACAAAAGTTTGTTGCCTGGAAAGGATTATGTTTTAGTAAGTTAAATTGTGATTTCAGGAACGTGTGAGAAAAGGGAGATAGGAGATTCACAGACACTTGCTTTTAAAATAACAATAATTAAGAAGTAGAGGGTTTTAATATTCTAGGTAACAAAACATCCAGCAGCTGCAAAGATCTCCCTTTTGTGGAGTGTCTGCAGATCTTCTTTGCAAATACATTCAGTTTTTAGGAATACCCCACCACTAATGCACAAAACTTGACTGATCATGTTTTTAATAATACATAAGTAACAAAAACAGGTTTTGAAGTCTGCTCAAGTAAGAGAATTAGTAAAAGCAAGCTGTTTGCCTCTTTACTGCTTTGGGAGCCTGAATGCAATAACATACAGACACATCCTACCTACTCTACTAGGTCAACTGGCATCATCATGACATGAGTTAATATCTGTTCCTGCTGCTTTACATCTCCTGTGACCTAAGAAAATTTATGCTTTGTGATGTGGGGCTGGGGACCAATGTGGCTGGCAAAAGAAGCCACATTCTTTGCCCGAGTGACCTTGGGCAAATTGCTTCATGTTCCTGTGCCATGGACACATCAACAGTAGAATTAAGTAAAAATTGAGCTGCAGCAGAAGAAGAGATATTGGATTAAGCCTTATCTGTTAAGGAACCCAGGTTCAGCAAACTCTCTACACAGTTTAAAAAAAAAAAAATCCAGTTAATTACTAAATGCAGTATGTTTTCTGCAAAAGACAGGAGAGAAAAAGTCTCAGAATGCTAGACCTCATATTAAGAAAATCACAAAAAGATAACATTGGAATTTATTATCATGCTTGCTTCTCTTTCCTACAAACACCACTCTGGCAATAAACACCAGTCTTTTGCTTTAGCTTGTGCTTTTGAGTTGGAAGCTTTCAATGAATGGTATCCTGAGGTGCAAAATCCTAATGGCATGCCATGAACAATCAAGATATTTTCTTTCTCAGTCACTTAAAGAATAAGGAATCTAGTTATTAAAATACCAGGAATCTAGTTATTAAAATACCATGTTTCTGTGAAAGAAACTGAGGAGAGTGAATTTTGTGAAAATCACTTTCTGAGCTATGCTTTAGAAAAAAATAACCTTTCTTTCCCCTGCTAATGCCTACAGAATGAGTTTTCATTGCTACTTTAAGCAGAAATACTCAAAATTATTGGAAATCCGTGCTGGGAAGGCATGGGGGAGGCATTTAAACTTCTTTTACACAACACCCCTTGATTCGGCATCAAAATGAAACAAAAGAGAGGGCATATACGTTGTTTCCTCCAGTACATGGCATGTTATGTTAAAAATAAATAGTCCTAGAGACAAGTGTAGTGCTGAAATATACCATCCAGCTGTTTTCTCTTCAATGTTTGCTTTCATCTTTAATGAGAGTGAAATTCATGTCTGGCAAATACAACTGCCTTTAAAATTTGGTTAAATCAAAGTAACATCTACATTGCTGTCAGAATTATTGCCTAAGTAGCAATAAATAGACAAAAAAAATCAAGTAAAAAAAATAGTTGAATTGCACATTAGAACCTATAGCTGATGTACAGATAGAGACACAGATAAGTAGGTAGACAATTTGCTTTTTCATGGCTAGTAAGTTCCATGAAGAATGTATCTGAAAATGCAGCCAATCTGCTTTATGCTGTTAATTGCTTTATATTCATTTCCAATAGTGGCAAAACAATAAAAGAGGCATTTTCAAGGCAGCAAAAAGCTATCATAATCAGAATAATGGGAATATTGTCATCAGACATAAAGGTTTCCCAGAGTCCTTTAAATTACATCTGTTCCCAGACTACAGAAGAGTAGAAATGGTATTTCTAATAACAACTCAAAAGAAACTTCAAGTTTTGTCCACAGCCACCTGCCGGGCGTTGCAGAGTGGGTGTGAGGGAGGGTCCTCCTGCACTATCATGGCACAACGTGTGGGCTTTTGGGACATGCCCTCTACACACGCACACACACAGTCCCACAGGCTTTCAGGGACACCTCAGAGACTCGTTATTATTGACTTCAGGAAATTGGCGTGAGATGCCACAGATTTTTTACAAACTTTCCACTCTGCTTGCACTACGTGGCTCTCCTCAAAGCTCCTTGACGTGCTTTCCATCCTTAATGAATTAATGGGATCTCTCTTGCCTCCAGCTCTCTCAGCGGGGCACTTGAGGGCTTTTCCACTAGCACTGCGCATCATACATCCCAGGCAGGGAGGCAGCGAAGCGTGCCACGGTGTTTATTAAATTCGGAGACACTGAGAGCGGGGATCCCCAGGGGAGCGGCACACGGGACACGCTGGAGCGCAGAGGAGAGCCCTGGGGCCAGCCCGGCCCTCCGGGGCGCTGCCCGGGGATCGCGGCTCTACCTCCGGGGGCGGGGGTAGAACCATGCTCCCACTCGCCTTCACCTTTGCCCACGAAAACTTTTTTCCTGCGGCCATCGCTCCGTCTCCCACTCCCGCTGGCGATAAGGGCACGGTGCCTGCCCAGCGCCCTTCTCCTCCCCGCAGCCCCGGCCGCAGCGGCAGGCTCAGCCCCGTCCCGTCACTGTCCCGGCTCCCTCCCCGCCAAGCGCCGCCGGACCGGACTGGGTCGTGTTGGATTGGGTGTGCGGGGTGGTACTCACGCTGCTGTTGTGTCCGGACCAGTGCACCATGGCTTGGTTGTGCGCCGCATCCCCGGTGAGCGCGAAGGTGGTGCTGCTCAGCCTCGGCTCCTCGGCCCCTCGCGGCCGCGCAGCTCTCCCATCCTCCGGGGGCCCGCGGGGCTGAGCTCGGCCGCCGCGCTGCCCCTCGGCCGCGGGCACCCCCCGGACGCCGCCGGCCGGCAGCGCCCGGCGCCCCTCGGTGCTCCGGCGGGTCCGCGGCGCCGCCGGGCCCCGGCTCCCGGGCGCGCCGCCTCCCGCCCCCGCCGCTCGGAGCGCCGCTCCCCGCGGCCCCGCTTGGCCCCCCGGCTCCGCGCCCGGCACCGGCTCCGCGGCGGCCGCCGCCCCGACCGAGCCCCGCGCTCGGCCGCCCGGCCAGCTCCGTAATCCTCGCGGCGGCGGCGGCGGCTGTCGCTGATCTTGCCTAAGGCGAGACGAGGAGGACGGCCAGGAGGGCGATGGAGATGAGCAGGATCTGCAAGTTATTTCGGCGCCGGTGCAACACCAAGAGAGAAGTAAAAACCATGTCCAGGCGAGAAAAATGGTGTGGCAGGTCGGAAAGCAGTTGGTCCCCTTCTCCATGCCTTTGCGGAGCGAGTCGGGGGGCTTGCAGAGGGAGGGGGAATGAGGCGCTGCGTTTAGGGCTTTTTTTTTTTTTTTTTTTAGGAAGAAAGGGGCCGGATTCTAATTATAATATTTATTATTTGCAAAAGGCGCCTCTTTCTCTGGCTCTTCTTCTTTCTCTTCTTCGCTTTTCTCTTGACTCTTTCTCAGCCTCTGAGACGATGACCAGAGAAAAAAAAAAAAAAAAAAGGAAAGAAGGGGAGGAAAAAACTCTCCCCGGTAGTTGGATTCTGTTCCTTACTGTTGCTGGATATTTTTTTTTTTTTTCAAAAGTGCTTTTCAGTGAAACTGTTCACGTTCAAGGATTTGATCAAGTGAGAGGGTACCACCACACGGGGGGAGGAGCCCCGAGCCTTGCCAAGCCGCCGCCGCCGCTGAAATACACCGCCGAGTCACCCGCCGCGCCGCGCCGCGCCGCCGGGGGCCGGGAGCGGGGCCGGGGGCGGGAGCGGGACACCGCGCTGCACCGAATCAGCTGGAGCATCACCCAGCCTTTTCTCCTGATTTGGTATGTGTGCTCCAGGCCGAGAGAAAGCAGCCGTCATTCCCCGCTTCTCCTGATGTATATGTACATAGACTCGTGTTTACGGCGGTGTGGGTGCTCCTCGCCCTGTGTGTGTGCGTGTACATGTACGCACAAAGGCTGGATGCCAGCCACGGGTACGGGGGCACGAGGGAACGCAGCTGGGATGAGCGGCTCTTGGGTGCCTCCCGTGTGTAAGAGCGCACCCACGGACCCGACCATCCAGCAGCATCCCTCCAGAGCCGGCTCCGTTCGTGTGGATGTGCCCGTCCCAAGCGCAGCCTCCCGGCCGCGGGAACTCACGCGTGTGCGTGGGAATCCCAGCAACCTTGCCACCGTCCAGCAAAGGAGACTAGCAGGATTTGTGTGGGGCCAATAACGAAGAGAGTGCAGTGTCTGCAGGCAGCTCCCTGCAGCAGCATCTCGGGACTGTGTCGGGAGAAGGAGCGAGGGGAATGTATTTCTTTAGGTCACGGCGGCGCAGCGCTCGCGCTCCCGCTCCCACCGCACGGATGCATTCCCCCTGGCCAGGACACCTGTTTTCTGCTGGCAAAGCTCAAGAAGCCTTTGCAGCTTCAGCCCCCGGACAAGGTGTGAGTAATGGCAGGCTGTGAATGGGAGAGGGAGGCTGCTGCTGCTGCCTCACGCGGCTGCGGGGCGTCCCTGTGGGTCACCCCTTGTCATCGCCATCTGTGCCCGTACCACGTCCCTCCGGACCGATTCATTGCAGCAACACGTCGGCACTTTCTCTTCGGATCAAACCCACGCTCGACCTTCTCCCGTTCTCCTCCTCCCTTTGAAAAGTGTCGATAATTAGCGATTTTTTAATCGTCCCACCCTCCTACTTCCCGCATCAGCCATTCTTTGCCGTCCAAAGACGGATCCACCAACTACACGGCTCTCCCCGCGGTCTCACCCCTCCCCATCGCCAGGACCGGTGCGGGGGCGGCTCAACACTTTCTCCCGCCTATCGCGGGTCTCCCAGCCCGGCAGGGAGCGGGGGACAGAGGGAGGACCGGAGCTGGCACTGCCCGCACTGAGGAGCGGGGTGGTTTCTGGCCAGCTGCTGCCCGGCTCTTGGTCAGCTCCTGCTGCAGCGTGCCCGGCTCGGGTAGGGGGTCCGTGCAGCCCGGCTGCCGCGGGAGAGCGAGGAGAGAGCCGGAGGAGGGAAGAGGGGCTGCACGCAGCGCTGCCCGTTGCAAACGGGGGGAGCGGTCGCTAAAGGGCTGTCCTGCAGGAGTGAGAAGAGGGCCCGGGTGGCAGCCGGTGCGCACAGAACAGCGCCGATAGCCTCGGGAAGGCAGCGGGGGCCCTACCCACAAACGCGGCCCCTTATTAGCCTCAATTCCCAACGCAGAGAGGGAAAGTGGGAGGCGGGGGTAAGGGAAGCGAATCACCCACTCCCAACGCAACGGATGGTATTCCTGGCTTGGAATCGGCTCCTTTTGTACTGTGCTGCCAAAATGTTTAGATGACATTTTATTTGTGTGGGAGCAGTGACGTGGGGCCGAGCCAGAGCTGCTCCACAGAACCTCAGGCACAGGGATTTCACAAATTGCACACACTCGTGGCCCGCACTACCCTGCATGCACAGGGACACACCAGCCCTGAGACTGCGCACTTCTGCTGCTTGTTAGCAACCAGCAGGGTGTGGGGAACAGGAAGGACCCCACTGCCCCCCAAACTCACCTGTGCAGGAATAGAGGCCCCAGGTGTGTGGCAGTAGCAGCACACATGCCCCCCCAGTGTCTTGCCATTGCTATGCATTGTGAGGAGAGGCACTGTCCACCTAATGGCATCCTCTAGCAGTGAGGTGGCAGCTGTAACAGACAGAACTTTTTCCTAAATTATAATCAAAGTTTCTGCAGTCCCTCTGGACTCAGCAGCAGCTCACTGCTGCTCCTGAAGCACATCCAGAATCCCAGGCACCATATAGTAAAAGCTACTGTCGTGCTAGCAACTGCCACTACTTAGCCAGTCCCCTGCAGTGCAGTCCACCCAGTCCTATTTATCTTCTCAGCCGTGCTGGACACTTCTTAGGACCTAGTCCTTGTCCAGATCCTGATCAGTCACTCCTTTGTGCAGGAACATCCTTGGCCAAAGCCCACCCAGATCAAGACAGGACTTGTGGGCACATCTCATTTCACAAATCCTGCCAGCAAAAGCATGTCTTTGTGTCCATGACATTACTCATTGTCACCACAAGAGCCCAGCTGTGCTGGACATGGCACAGAATGTGATGGTGAACACTTGCATGCAGCCTAACACTTTATTTAGGACAGTACTTTCACCATTCCAATAGCAGGTGTTTTCTACCCTGCAGACTGAAGAGCAAATCCTTGCAATTGCCTCTGTTGTTGTCATCCTCACCTGCCACACTCGGGGATAGTCCAGCTATTCAGTGCCGACTATGTCAGTGAGATTACCCCAAGCCCTAATTTCTCAGAGAGACGCCCACAGGAAGCTCTGGTCTTTCTGAAGCAAATTCTAAAATTCCTTCATTAGTGCCTGCTTATTGCTGTTAGATAACAGAATGCACAGCTGGGGGAGTCCCACTGATGATGTGGGACTGCGGACTAGAATCTCCCCGCTCTGCCTCAGCAGTGCCAAAGAGAGCAGCAGCCGTGCTCTCTAGGATCTTTCCTATCTCTAGAAAACAAAGGTAATGTGAGCAACACCCCCATCTCCTGCACGATTCGCGAACTGCGTGCCCGTCGCCAGTACACAGAAAAGGGGGCTTTTCCAGTTTATACCATCCCTGTTGCAGGAATAACAGATTTGCTTCAAAACCTGACCTCTTGCATGACAGGGTGACAGTGAGGATGTCATCTGACAACCCCAGATTTGCACAGTCTATATCCAAGAATAGAAATGGAATAGTTCAACGCAGTATCCATTACAGGCTGTTTTAATCCGTGATCTAATCCATTATGATCTGCTTTAATCCCCACCCAGCTGCAAACATCCATTCAAAGAAGCAGGGGTCGGTGTTATATTCTGTTGGACCATGTTGAGTTTTAATTGATGTAGAGAAAACCATATGCCCTAACACCAGGCAATGCAGAGGATTTCTAAGTAAGTAAGTAAATGTTCCGGAAGGCAAATTGTGGCACAAATACAAAGTAGCAGAACATGCCTATAACCGAGGGGGAGCTGAGTTCAGTTAAGGAGAGAAAAGCAATTGGGGGAGTTATGTTTGTTTGGAGGGGGTGATTTGGATGGAAGAAGACTAATGACACTATCTAGAGAAAGAAACAAATAGAGCCTGACAATTGCCAAAGCCTTCAAAAGCAGCATTGATAACTTGGGTTTTTCTTTTTTTTCTCCTTTCCTATTCTGTGACTTTCATGTAGGAAAAAAATAATTATGAAATGTTAAATTCTATCACACATATCAATAACTTCATCATCATGAAGCCTCTGCTGTTGATTGTAGACCTGCTCCTCAGTACCTCAACCCTTCTATTTTACCCAGCTCCGCCTATCATTGCTCCTTGTCCCTCTCCTCCTGCAGGATTGCACATACCCAGAGCATGTCTCCCAGTCACTATCCCCCCAGGAAATTTCTGATTGGGAGCTGGAACATGAAGGAAAGGAAGAAGAGTTAATAATAAGAGGAAAATTTAGAGGGGGGGGAAAGAAATTAATATCCCAGCTACACTGCACTCTTTTCACACACTCACATCCTCCCCTGAAGGTCTCCTGCACTACTCAAGCCCTCCCAAGGGAGGAAATCCCACACATACTAAAAGAAAAATCAATGCTTGCTCCAGTTAACTTTAACCTATTTATTATGTGTGAGACCAGTCACTGGAAAACAAAGCAGCTTTGTGATAATGCTGTCTTGTTTACCAAGGAAAAGCCTGAATCTACCTAAACAAAAATCATTAAAAGCTGAAGAATCCCTGTACCTTCAGACAAAACATCACCTGCAGACAGGGCCTCCACCATTTTTGCTGGTGCAGTACTACCCCCTTTATGGGACAGATTTTCTCTGAGCACAGCCAGCCAGGGTGTGCAGCAGACAGTCTGGCTGAAGCACAGCAGGCTCGTGGCACTGACAGACTTGATGCGAAGCTCCTGAACAGGGGCTGCAGAAAACTCTGCAGATGCTGCAAGAGGGAGTCTGGTTTCTGCACCAAACGATGGAGTCCAGCAGCCCAGCACAGCAGCCAGAAATACAGGTACCCCATAGTAGCACACCAGGGGAGGTGTTTTACACAGCCTGGAGCAAGGGACAGTGGCAGGACGCTTGATCTCAGCTAATCTTGGAACGGGGTCCTCACAAAGTGGATCCCCTCACTGTATCACAGCACCAGTCTCTTTGATTAACGCCACAGACACAGTGCCCCAGAGCAGGAGAGGGAGCCACAGGCCATGCTGGGAGTGCAGCAGGTAGAGGCTTAGCAGAGTGAAGAACCCCTTCTGAGAATCTCACTTCAGGCTCCCCAGCATGAGCAGATGTCATGTCAGGTTTGGTGACCAACTTGACTGCCTCCCTCCTTTTGATTTTATCTATCTGAACACCGTATCTGTGGGAGATAGAAGAGCCCCTTTTCTTCAGGGATGCTTAGACAGCTGCACTCTCTTCACCCATTGATAAGGCTGCCCAAAAGGTGCACAACCTGCACAGTGCAGGTAAGAGACTCGGCGAGACACAGAGCAGGCAGGGGTGTTTTCAATTTTCTAGGGAAATTCAGCAGGTCTTGAATCACGTTTCTAGTTAATGTTGGGCTTTATTGTTCATCTTAAAGCCAAGATAAGAAAATCCCCTTCTGATGATAATCAGCATCATCAGGAATGCCAAAGAGCTTATCAGAATGGAATGAGTGCACAGATTTGCAGCATATACAAAGATAAATTGTGCAGCACACAAGTTCATGGTGTTGAATTCACTGTATATTGAAGGTTCCATATATTTTTATCTTAGAGATTCCAGTCAGAAATATAGGATCCCCCATCTCCCAGATTTCAAATCATTTAGTACCACAGTGAGATACTGGACTTTCAGAAGTATTTGCCAAGTTTTTGAGAATATGCTCCTTGGCATTACTTAGAGAGCTCTGGATCTGGCATAAACTTTAAACCCCTCTTTGTCTTCTGAATTCAATGAGCTCATCTAAAACCTGTGTCCAACTATGCCACATATTATGAAGAGAGGACAAATAATGGCTTATGATGTTACAATATCTAAGAATACTCTATGAGTACTAAGATACTCCATTTGGAGAAAAGCTGATTAAATCGAGAAATATGGCTACTGTTCATTAGATGATTGATTCAAAAAGACTAAATGACCCTCGTTTCCCTTCCTGTCCCAAGGTATGTCTCAGTCTTGCAGGTTCCCTGAAGAAAAGGTATCTTCCCTACTGTTAGAAATGTTGGGCACCTGTCATCAGCTTTTCATTTCTGGTTGTTAATGAAGCCTCATGCCTAAGAGGGTTTAGGATTGGCTTTACAGCCACCAAAAGGGAGAGCACAAATACTGCCTTGCTGTGCAAAGACAATCTTTGTGAACATGAAACCTCCTCTATGCTTGTTCCATTCCTGCAGAAACAAGACAGAAAAATTATAAAGTGCCTTTCCCATTGCACAGAGCACACACTGGGAGAATGAGGCTGATATGGTCAGTGACACAGCAGTGGTTCTCTCTCTCTCTCTCTAAGACTGTGTTCCCTCCCCAGTTAACTTTTTCTGGTTTTTTATCTCCTTCCAGACAAATCTTACCTTCTTCCACTCTTCCCTTTCCCTAAGTTTGAGATAGACTTAGAAGGGGAAGGAGCTGGTATTGTTTCTCCTCTATTCAAGCTAAAATAATTTCTCTATGTGTGAATGCACAAAGGAAGAATTTTCTTAGCAAGCTAGAGAGAAACAAGTCTGGCAGCAACCCCAGCTTTGATGGTGGGACTTCACAGGAGGATGTTGAACCTGCAACAGCTTGGTGCTCTTTTCTCTTCCACAACAAACAGCACCTTTTAAGAATCTCACCTATGGCTATTTTCTTCCCTTCTTTAAAGAAGAATCCCAAACAAGAGAGAAATTGAACTACAGCGCTGAGGAAAGACTTTATACTAGTCAACATGAAGGGAAGGTTGTATACTTAGCACAGAAGAAACAAATCAAGAAGGAAATAAAGAAAAATAACACAAAACTACACCAGTAGGTAGCTGGCTGTAGGCAGGTGTTTCTTACCAAGGCAGTCCTGGCAGTCCCCAGATATCCTGTGCACTGAATCAGCAATAACTAACTCCTAAAGGAGTCAGGTTAAATCAAGTATCATGTAAACAGAGATTGAAACATTCTGAAGGGGTGAGTCTCAGGATAATGTGTGCTCCCAGCACCTCTAAGACATGAAGTAGGAGAGAATTAAGTGGCAGCTTTTACAGCCTTTGCTAGACTGTCTTGGCCAATAGCTTCAACTCGCAGGGGACCAAGTGAAGTTTCACACCACCAAAGGAAATTAGGAAAGATAACACCATCCCCACAAAGAGAACAATGCACACGCTGTAATGAATTCTGGCTGGCAAAGGCCAGGTATCACAGCTCTGTGATAAAAATGCCAATTACTAAATTAACAACAATTTAAACTTCAGCAATGCCTAGAGTTCCTGTTAGGCTCCAGGTAAAGGCCTGCAAATACAGCAAGGAGAAAATCCCCTCTCTGAAGTTTAGGTTATGACTTGAAAGCAGGGAACTTGTGTGTTGTTTTCAAGACAGACTGATAAATGAGAACAGTTAAGGAGATTGATCTTCACAAAATAAAAATGTACTGGGGCAAATCAGGAGTTCATCTTGGAAAGGAGGAGGAAAAACCTGCACAGGGAATTATTGCAGTGCAAAACATGTCACAGGCAAAAGGTGGAGAGGCCAAAAACGTGAAAGGTTTGGTAAGGTTCAAAGGAATCTCTTCCATTGAAAGACCATGTGACCACAACATTTGTTACTCCAATTGAGTGTATTTATTCTGTGTTCTACCATGTGATTTAACAGCTTCCTTCTTTTGTTGGTGGTTTGAATCTATTCCTTAGCTTTGTTGCAGATGTCCAGGTTCCAGTGCAGTACTGCAGGGACCACCCTTGTCTTTTCTCCTCTTTCTGAATCTGCCCAACGCTTGGCAATTTCAGAGGCACTCCCAAGCAGAGGAGTAATCTCAAAAGGGTTAAAATTCAGGGACACAAATGAAAATGCAATTAATAAGTCTGCTACATAAAAGATCCTGATGCTCATGATGCAATCTGCAAGGGGTGAACGTTTTACTTTGGGCTTCCTCTGCTCCACGGCTGCGATAACGCACGGCAATATTGTTAGCATTGATTTGCCGCAAGGTGCGTGTTCTACATCTGCAGGCTACCAGGGGAAAGGGAGGGAGGCTCTCTCCTTGAAAGGCTGCAATTACTTAATTATCCAAGGAAAATGACATGCAGATTTAACAGCACAGGGAAGGGTTAGGACTCACTTCCCCCATTCCCAAAGAATACAGAACAACGCTTCTCTGCTACGTGATCTCCATGCAAAGCTAGCACTCCTGGTTTGGTATTATTAATTACCCAGCTCCTATTCACTGGAATTCAGAGGTGTTGATACTTTGCATCACCCCCCAGCTATGCTTGCAATTCATAAATCATACTGAGAGGACTTGCCAGGAGAGGAGAGGAAATACTAAAGAAACTTGCAAGCATCTCTGAATAGGCAGCTGCTGCTCAAAGAGGTTGCATCCTCTGCACAGAGTCAGATGTAAACGAGGATTAGTGCTACAAGACAGCAAGAGACATGCCAAATGTGGGCAGGCAAGACAAAGAAACAATGCATTCAGACAGAAAAGGTAAAGGAAAGCAGATGGCCCTGGGGATTAACCTCTCATCTTCACATCCACAGATTAGATCAGATAAGATGGTCTGATAAAAGCTCAAAGGCTCTTTAATAATTATTAATTTGGAAGGGGTTGACTGTAGTCCAAACAGAGAGAAAAGTGGCAGTTCTAGTGGTCAAACCAGCACTGATTTCCCTTCCCCTGAAATTTAAAACTTCTTTCCCAGTTTTCCATTTGCAAAATAGATCTGAAATTGCCTTACTCTATCAAAGGCAAAGTTCTGAACAGGGTTTTGGCCATCCCACACCTCCTACCTCTTTATACAGATATACATTCCACAGGAAGTGTCCACTCCCCTGCTCATCACAGTGGCTGTGCTGAAACTATTGTGTCCTTTTCAAGGAATTGAGAAAGGTAAGTTTGATACCCAAGGGATTTCTCCCTTAGGCCAGATAAGAGACTCATGACCACACCTTGTTATTGACCCCACTCAGTTGCCCTCTGGCTGGCACCAGAACAACACGGAATTAGATGCGGATGAAAAAAAAAAACAGGTGGGGAGCATCTGGACCAGATTTATCCCTCTCTATGAATGCTCTCCATTCACAGGGTTGCCTTTTCCTCCTGTTTTCAAAAATCATTTCCAAGTTACAAGCGGTTGGTCCTTGAAAGCAGAAAGGTTTGTTGGAAAGGAATGGCAGCTTCTCGTAGGGCTCACAAGGTACCTCACGGAAAAGGAGAAACTTAAAGGCACACAAGGCCTTCATTTGGCCACACAGCCTCTCAAGTTCAGTTTTCTTATTTTGAGGCAAGGAAAGAATCCCCTTTTTTCCTTCTTTCTGCATTTTGCAGTTTAACCCAGAGAAACTAAAGATTTTAGGTTGCTTTGTTCTTTTTCTGTTGTGGAGTGCGTGTGTTTTCCCCTTCCTCACACTGCACCTTTTCAATACTTTTTCAGCCCTGGAAGCTTGACAATGTGGCAAAAGAAACAATGAAAGTAACACAGAAATAGAAAAATAAATCAGCTGGAAGTTATAAATTCCAGTATTCTGTAATATAATTAGGGAAAAAGGGGCAAAACAGAGTTAAAATATCATCTTCAAAGGCCACTGATATGAAATTCTGAAATACTGAGATTTCTGGTCTCAGTGAAAACCACAGAAAAGAGAGATAAAAAAAATCACAAATACCTTAACAGAGGTAATATTCTCTTTAAATGTTTAAATTTTTCTTAAAAGATTTTTAAACAAAGTTTTTTATTAAATGAAACCCTGAATTATTGAGTAAATTTTAGAAATAGCAGGTTTAGCCTGACACTTTGCTTTCCACAAGTGGATTTCTCATTACTACCATAATAGCATTTTTATGTTGCAATTAACTTTTCTCCTCCCAGACTGAAGAGAATATTTCTTATTCTTCCTGCTAGACTTTCCTCCATATTCTCTTTATCACTGCATTGCCAGCACAGGAGATTCAGAAGTACTTTAGGCTGGCAACTAAAGAGTTTTTCCTGCTTAGGTCTGTCATTGAGGCCCACCTTTATCACACAAGTAGACACAGGAGGGAGCTCAAGCAACCCCATTCACACTGAGGTTACATGTCTTCCTGCAGCACCTGAAGTGATTTTATACCTCTGATTCTCAAATCAGGGTTCCTTTAGGTCTTGGACTTAGATCTCCACACCTGCCAGAACAGAAATCTCCTTTTTTTTAGATAGCAAAACAACTGATATGTGCTCCCTGCATACCAGAAAAAGAAAAATATGTAGGAGTGTTGGCTGAGACCAGAGGGATGAAATCTTTGCTCACCAGATTTGGCAGTTGCAGATGTTGCTGCACACACACACCTGCAATGTTACACTGCTCTTAGTACTGCTGGCTGAACCCTCAGCTGCCTTTTCCGTTTGCTCTTGCTTGTCTACTTCTTTCCCCTTGCTAGACCTCACAATGAAAACCCTAGGAGTTTCTCTTCTTTAGCCTCCTCCTATTCTGCCTAAGCAAAAGACATCTCCTGGGGAACAGGGAGCAGAAATTCCTTCTCTTCAGAGGATTTTTTATTTGTGCAGCCACCAAGGCAAATCTCTTGAAAGTAATGCTCATTTACCCTTTATATTCCTTTCTACAACAGATTTCCTCCCCCTTATTCTGTCTCCCTTTCCCACTGCCCTTAACAAGAATATTTCATGGAATCATGAAATGGTTTGGATGGGAGGAGACCTTTGAAGGTCACCTGATTCCAACCTGCCTGCCATGGGCAGGGACACTTTTCATTAGACCAGGTTGCTTAGAGTTCCATCCAACCTGGCCTGGAACGCTTCCAATTAGGAGGCATCCACAGCTTCCCTGGGGAACCTTGCCAGTGTCTCACCAACTTTCATCATAAAAAAAATTATTCTTTATGTTTAATATGAAATATCCTCTTTCAGTTTAAAACCAATGTCCTTTGTCCTGTCATGACAGGTCCTGGTAACGAGTCTTTCCTGTCCTCTAAATCCCCTTTATGTACTGAAGGCTGCAGTAAGGCCTTCCTGGAGCCTTCCCTTCTCCAGGATGAAAAAAACCAACTGTTTCAGCCTTTCCTCACAGGAGAGGTACTCCAGCCTTCTGATCACTTTTGTGGCCATTCTCTGGATAGCTCCAACAGGTCCATGCCTTTCCTGGGCTGGGTGCTCCAGAGCTGGACACCATACTCCAGGAGGGCTCTCAGAGAGCAGAAACAAATGGACAGATTAACCTCTCCTGACCTGCTGGCCACATTCCTTTTATGCAGTTGGCTTTCTGGGCTGCAAGCATACATTACCATCTTATATCCAGTTTTTCAGCACCAAAATAAAAAATATTTGAAAGTGCCTCTTTAATCCAAGTTCACAATCCTCATTAAAAATGAATCAGTGCATGAAAATCCAAAATAAATTCTTACAGGCACCTAAAATGAATTCACTAAAGGGAGAATCTACAGCCATAGCCCTCAGCAACTATTGTCACCTGTTTCCACATCACACACACGAGGTCACAGAGGCCTGGAGGCAGCTGACATAATTAAATGAAGATTTGGATTAAATCATCTCAAAGTCAAACAACGGTGAGCAGACACCAAGATTAAGTGTTTGCTCATTTGCCAGAATATGGTCAAAAAAATTTCATTTTGGCACATATTTCTATAAAGAATAAAGTAGGCACTGACAGTGTGGCCTATTATTCTAGGTTTTCCTTCTTTCTCTAACATCAGCAATATCAGGTAAATTCTGGAGAGAAAGATAGTTTTGTTCTACCTTTTTCAAAAGAGGTTTTGGAGGATGTGATTATTTACTGTGTTTCTTTGCAGTCCTCACACTATGAAACACAACTTAGGCATTATCTTTGCACACCAAAGCAATAGTGTTCTGTAACAGCTGCAGCACCAAGAATGCACCTGGGTGCATTGGAAGAGCCCAGCAGAAATCACATGTCCAAGAGGACTTCATTAGACGTCAGCAAGATTATTGACTCTTATCTTCTTCCTTATTTCCCTAATTTCTGCTGCTCATGGTTGATGCAGGGATGTGATTATTAGCAACCTTTTTGCTGGGATACACTGGCTGCCCCTAGTTGTCCTCTTTCCAGTTAGACCCATACAGAACTCACCAGCTGCTGCATTATCTTTCAGGCTTCTCATAATTTGCAAGGAGAGATCATTCTTCATTTGAGGGGGAAAAAAACTGGCTTGATTTAATTTTTCATTTCTCCATTTTTCAAATCTTCATTTCCTTTGTATCTAGAGGCCCAGTTTTCTAAACGGCCTGTTTTTCTGCATTGAGATGGTGTACTTTACATCCCTGAAGAGAGCAGACATTCCACATTACCATCTGAGCACACTCAGTGGGGTATTGGAGTGCAGAATTCTCAGTCTGTTCCTCTGCCTCATTCATTACTGAGCAAATACCTCCACAATGAACCAGTTAGTTGGCAACCCCATCTGCTCTGAATATACCCTGCCACCAGAGGAACCAACAGAATGTGGTATGGCATTCTTGTCCCCTTCTTCCAGCATAAGTCTTGAATGGGAATGCAGGTTATACATTGTGGTTTTTTTATTATTATTCAAAGGATTTAAAGTTATAACAGGCTCAGCTGGGCAACTATGATAGTGTCAAT
Source organism: Haemorhous mexicanus (assembly GCF_027477595.1). Classification (NCBI taxonomy): domain Eukaryota; kingdom Metazoa; phylum Chordata; class Aves; order Passeriformes; family Fringillidae; genus Haemorhous; species Haemorhous mexicanus. Next base: position 31,215,885 of record NC_082347.1, on the reverse strand, counting down.
GGCAAAATTAGCTAAAGAGCCCAGAAATCTTGAGGCTGTTCTGCCTTCTGGTCAGGTCTTCTGCACCTTAAATTCATTTCACTTACTGCTCTGAGCAGAGGTCTGAAACTTATTTTTGACAGGGACTGCATTTCACCTCTAAGGGGAGTTTCTCCTAATTTGTATGCTTCCTTTCCCAATTCTACTGCCTCAGAAGTCTCATTCTGTCCCAGACCTGTATATTGGCTTTCCACAACCCTCCTCATCTTGCACGGTGCATTGATCTGTTCTTGCTGAGACTGAAGGACACAGGTGCCTGCAGGAGCAGCATTTATGCTGGTTTGCATAGCAATGATTGTAAAGTAAGTACAATCAGCATTTCCTTTGCAATATCTCCCAAGAGAAGCAATATCAAAGCCTAGATTGTTACAATACTCTCACTAACAAAAGGGTTTCATCCTGGAAAAATCTTTTTAAAATATCTGGGCACTGCTATTTAAATACAAGCTCCAGTCCTAACCTGAAGACCCTGAAGACTCAAACACCCAGGATACAGTGTAAAAATAAAGTCATTTCATGACCACATTGTTCCCTGCTACACAGAACCACCTCCAGCCTCTGTTCACCCTTGTTCACAGAGAGAAGTTCACCTGTCTCTTCCAAAGACAGAACATCCAGACACACAAACCCCTGAAAAACCCAGCAGAGACTGCTGCACTCTGCTGCCTTGCAGAATGCTCAGGGTACCTGCCCTGGCCTCCCTGATTGTCACCACAAGAGCCACAAGGGAAGAGCAGTTCTCTCACAGCCACAACAGCAGGGATATATCTGCCACCTGACTTCAACTCTTTTTTTTTTGGTAGAGGGAAGATACAATGCACGGGAACCTGAGGAAGGTGAAGAAGGAGGGTCAAAGAGGAGGTATGGCTTTACTGGAGATCAGAAGCATGAAACTGCTCATTTGGTGCTTCTTTCCTCTTCTTTTCCTTCCCCAAGATTTTCTTTTAAACAGAATTCCCAGATATCTACTTTTTCCTA